>NW_020172592.1:767548-819241 GCF_003031525.2 Neophocaena asiaeorientalis asiaeorientalis
TATATATATATATATATAATTTATTTCAGAAATAGTGGCAGAGTAAGGTTGTTTTCCAGAGATATGCAACCATTTGGAGAAATTCATGAACAACTTACTATGTTGAATTATTTTCACATGTAATTCAGTGACTTTTAAAAGAGGAAGAGCAAATTAACCAAATTCAAATGCCCCTCTCCTTCTCATACTTCTGTATTTTATTTATAGCAGAGGAAAAACTTTCTTCATTTGTTCCTGTCAGCTGTGCAGAGGCAGTTTTACTGAAATTGGGTAAAAGAATATCCAGAACACTTTTTAGCACTTTGAGTTAGTCTCTGGTAAATAAATTAAGATGATTATTTTTCTAGCTAAGATGATATGGAGCAGCTTAGTTTTTAAAGCACTCCTAAATAAAACTTTAAAAATTCCTTCAGTAAAGGGAATTTATTTTAATGGATTAATTTTGTGGAAGTGCAATGAATATTATTTATATTTTGGATTCTAATGTTATAGTACTGTGAATTCTCAGTTCTCTGATCTAGAGTTTTACTCACATGGGTACTTCCTCACTCTTTAGATGGTCTGATCATGTAGCAGTGTAAGACTTTAGGAGTGTGTACATTCTATGATGGACTTTATTACTACTGGGCAGAAAGCTTAGTAACCATATTAGAAGTGTTTCATTATTGGGTGTATTTGAAAGAGACTATTTAGGAAATAATTTGGCATGTGCAACTACATTCAAGAAAGATGGTGTGTATTTATGAAATCATCTCTCTTTCTGAAACTTAAAGGAGATGGAAAAATACCATCTATGTTTGTGTAGAAATTATATAGCTATGAGTGATGGATAAATCACTTAACTTCTCTGGATCTCAGTTTTCTAATTTATAAAATGAAGATATTATTACCCTCTCTAGTGAGCTTACAGAGTTTTCCAAATCAGACCATGGTAAAATCAATGTGAAATGCTTGGAAAAGTGTAAAGCATTTTGTAAGTTTAAGGGATTATGATTTCTCATTATTGTTTTGTTATCTAGAACTACACTAGAGTTAAGTGCCTTTATTTTACTGCTAAATAAGAAGGAAAATAGAAAACTATTGTGTTTACGGTAGTTCAGGTTTAAGAAATTAAAAATACAATGTGCACAGGTCTGTACTGAGACAAGGTAAGCTCTATATAATCAATTGGATATGCAGCTTACTATGTGGCAAGTCAAAATGGGTGGTAGAGTGCCATTGCTGTTCAAAGAAAGATTACCCGACAATGTAAAAGTAATGACAATAACATTGCAGTGATAATGACAATAAAGATATAAGCAACAGGGGAGACCTTCAAGGTGGTGGAGGAGTAAGACGTGGAGATCATCTTCCTCCCCACAAATACATAAGAAATACATCTACATGTGGAACAACCCCTACAGAACACCTACTGAACACTGACAGAAGACCTCAGACTTCCCAAAAGGCAAGAAACTGCCACATACCTGGGTAGGGCAAAAGAAAAAAAAAAAACAGAGACAAAGAATAGGGACGGGACCTGCACCAGTGGGAGGGAGCTGTGAAGGAGGAAAGGTTTCCACACACTAGGAAGCCCCTTCGCGGGCAGAGACCATGGGTGGCAGGGGGGAAGCTTCGGAGCCACGGAGGAGAGCACAGCAACAGGGGTGCGGAGGGCAAAGCGGAGAGATCCCCGCACAGAGGATCAGTGCCGATCAGCACTCACCAGCCCGAGAGGCTTGTCTGCTCGCCCGCTGGGGCGGGCGGGGGCTGGGAGCTGAGGCTTTGTCTTCAGAGGTCGGATCCCAGGGAGAGGACTGGGGTTGGCGGCGTGAACACAGCCTGAAGGTGCTAGTGTGCCACGGCTGGCCGGGAGGGAGTCTGGGAAAAAGTCTGGACCTGCCTAAGACGGGCATGAAACGCTAAGGCTGCTACTGCAGCCACCAAGAAGCCTGTGTGCAAGCACAGGTCACTAGCCACACCTGCCCTCCCAGGAGCCTGTGCAGCCCGCCATTGCCAGGGTCCAGTGATCCAGGGACAACTTCCCTGGGAGACATGGCGCCTCAGGCTGGTGCAACGTCATGCAGGCCTCTGCCGCCGCAGGCTCGCCCCGCACTCCGTGCCCCTCCCTCCGCAGGCCTGAGTGAGCCAGAGCCCCGGAAGCAGCAGCTCCTTTAACCCCATCCTGTCTGAGCTGGAAAAGATGCCCTCAGGCGACCTACATGCAGAGGCGGGGCTAAATACAAAGCTGAATCCCAGGAGCTGTGCGAACAAAGAAGAGAAAGGGAAATCTCAGCCAGCAGCCTCAGGAGCAGCGGATTAAATCTCCACAGTCAACTGGATGTACCCTGCATGTGTGGAATACCTGAATAGACAAAGGATTCTGTCAGTCAATTTTTTTTTTTAGTATAGTTTTTAGCATTTGTTATCATTGGTGGATTTGTTCTTTGGTTTGTTTGCTCTCTTCTTTTCTTCTTTCTTTTTTTTATTACTCTTTAATTTTTTTATTTTTAATAATTAAATTTTTTTATTTTATAGCTTTATTTTATTTTATTTATTTATTTTTCTTTCATTCTTTCTTTTTTTTCTCCCTTTTCTTCTGAGCCGTGTGGCTGACAGGGCTCCGGCTGGGTGTCAGGCCTGTGCCTCGGAGGGGGGAGAGCCGAGTTCAGGACATTGGTCCATCACAGACTTCCCAACTCCACGTAATATTAAACGGCGAAAGCTCTTCCACAGATCACCATCTCAGTGCTAAGACCCAGCCACTCAGCGACCAGCAGACTACAGTGCTGGATACCCTATGCTAGACAACTAGCAAGACAGGAACACAACCCCACCCATTAGCAGAGAAGCTGCCTAAAATCATAATAAGGTCACAGACACCCCAAAGCACACCACCGGACACAGTCCTGCCCACCAGAAAGACAAGATCCAGCCTCATCCACCAGAACACAGGCACCAGTCCCCTCCACCAGGAAGCCTACACAACCCACTGAACCAACCTTAACCACTGGAGGCAGACACCAAAAACAACGGGAATTGCGAACCTGCAGCCTGTGAACAGGAGGCTCCAAACACAGTAAGTTAAGCAAAATGAGAAGACAGACAAACACACAGCAGATGAAGGAGCAAGGTAAAAACCCACCAGACCAAACAAATGAAAAGGAAAAAGGCAGTTTACCTGAAAAACAATTCAGAGTAATGATAGTAAAGAGGATCCAAAATCTTGGAAGTAAAATGGAGAAAATACAAAAAACGTTTAACAAGGACCTAGAAGAACTAAAGAGCAAACAAACAATGGTGAACGACATAATAAATGAAATTAAAAATTCTCTAGAAGGAATCAGTAACAGAATAACTGCGGCAAAAGAATGGATAAGTGACCTGGAAGATAAAATAGTGGATATAACTACTGCAGAGCAGAATAAAGAAAAAAGAATGAAAAGAATTGAGAGCAGTCTCAGAGACCTCTGGGACAACATTAAGCACACCAACATTTGAATTATAGGGGTTCCAGAAGAAGAAGAGAAAAAGAAAGGGACTGAGAAAATAGTTTAAAAGATTATAGTTGAAAATTTCCCTAATATGGGAAAGGAAATAGTCAATCAAGTCCGGGAAGTGCAGAGAGTCCCATACAGGATAAATCCAAGGAGAAGCATGCCAAGACACATATTAATCAAACTATCAAAAATTAAATACAAAGAAAAAATTTAAAAGCAGCAAAGGAAAAACAACAAATAGCATACAAGGAAATCCCCATAAGGTTAACAGCTGATCTTTCAACAGAAACTCTGCAAGCCAGAAGGGAGTGGCAGGACATATTTAAAGTGATGAAAGGGAAAAACCTACAACCAATATTACTCTACCCAGCAAGGATCTCATTCATATTCAATGGAGAAATTAAAACCATTGCAGACAAGCAAAAGCTAACAGAATTCAACACCACCAAACCAACAAGTGCTAAAGGAACTTCTCTATGTAGGAAACACAAGAGAGGGAAAAGACCTACGAAAACAAAAACAAAACAATTAAGAAAATGGTAATAAGAACATACATATTGATAATTACCTTAAATGTAAATGGATTAAATGCTCCAACCAAAAGACATAGACTGGCTGAATGGATACCAAAAACAAGACCCATATATGTGCTGTCTACAAAAGACCCATATATATGCTATCTACAAGAGACCCACTTCAGACCTAGGGACACATACAGACTGAAAGTGAGGGGATGGAAAAAGATATTCCATGCAAATGGAAATCAAAAGAAAGCTGGAGTAACAATTTTCATATCAGACAAACTAGACTTTAAAATAAAGACTATTACAAGAGACAAAGAAGGACACTACATAATGCTCAAAGGATCAATCCAAGAAGATATAACAGTTATACATATATATGCACCCAGCATAAGAGCACCTCAATACATAAGGCAAATGCTAACAGTCATAAAAGGGGAAATCGACAGTAACACATTCATAGTAGGGGACTTTAACACCCCAGTTTCACCAATGGACAGATCATCCAAAATGAAAATAAATAAGGAAACACAAGCTTTAAATGATACATTAAACAAGATGAACTTAATTGATATTTATAGGACATTCCGTTCAAAAACAACAGAATACACTTTCTTCTCAAGTGCTCATGGAACATTCTCCAGGATAGATCATATCTTCAGTCACAATGAAGCCCTGGTAAATTTAAGAAAATTGAAATTGTATCAAGTATATTTTCCGACCACAATGCTGTGAGACTAGCTATCAATTACAGGAAAAAATCTGTAAATAATACAAACACAGGGAGGCTAAACAATACTAAATAACCAAGAGATTACTTAGGAAATCAAAGTGGAAATCAAAAAATTCCTAACACTCCCAAACTCATTCTATGAGGGCACCATCACCCTGATACCAAAACCAGACAAAGATGTCACAAAGAAAGAAAACTGCAGGCCAATATCACTGATGAATGTAGATGCAAAATCCTCAACAAAATGCTAGCAAACAGAATCCAACAGCACATTAAAAGCATTGTACACCATGATTAAGTGGGGTTTATCCCAGGACTGCAAGGATTCTTCAATATATGCAAATCAAGCAATGTGATATACCATATTAACAAGTTGAAGGAGAAAAACCATATGATCCTCTCATTAGATGCAGAAAAAGCTTCTGACAATATTCAACACCGATTTATGATAAAAATCCTCCAGAAAGTAGGCATAGAGGGAACTACCTCAACATAATAAAGGCCATATATGACAAACCCACAGGCAACATCGTTCTCAATGATGAAAAACTGATACCATTTCTTCTGAGATCAGGAGCAAGACAAGGTTGTCCATTCTCACCAGTATTATTCAACATAGTTTTGGAAGTTTTAGGCAGCAATCAGAGAAGAAAAAGAAATAAAAGGAATCCAAATCGGAAAAGAAGTAAAGCTGTCACTGTTTGCAGATGACATGATACTATACATAAAGAATCTTAAATATGCTACCAGAAAACTACTAGAGCTAATCAATTAATTTGGTAAAGTAGCAGGATACAAAATTAGTGCACAGAAATCTCTTGCGTTCCTATACTTTAATGATGAAAAATCTGAAAGAGAAATTAAGGAAACACTCCCATTTACCATTGCAACAAAAAGAATAAAATACCTAGGAATCAACCTATCTAAGGTGACAAAAGACCTGTATGCAGAAAACTATAAGACACTGATGAAAGAAATTAAAGATGATACAAACAGATGGAGAGATATACCAAGTTCTTGGATTGGAAGAATCAACATTGTGAAAATGACTATACTACCCAAAGCAATCTAGAGATTCAGTGTAATCCCTGTCAAACTACCAATGGCATTTTTCACAGAAGTAGAACAAAAAATTTCACAATTTGTATGGAAACACAAAAGGCCCTGAATAGACACAGCAATCTTGAGAAAGAAAAACAGAGCTGGAGGAATAAGGCTCCCTGTCTTTAGACTATACTACAAAGCTACAATAATGAAGACAGTATGGTAGTGACACCTAAAGAGAAATATAGATACATGGAACAGGATAGAAAGCCCAGAGATAAACCCATGCACTTATGGTCACCTTAGTTTTAATAAAGGAGGCAAGAATATACACTGGAGAAAAGACAGCCTCTTCAATAAGTGGTAGTGGGACAGCTACATGTAAAATTATGAAATTAGAGCACTCCCTAACACCATACGCAAAAATAAGCTCAAAATGGGTTTAAGAACTAAACGTAAGACTGGACACTATTAAAGTCTTAGAACAAAACATAGGAAGAACACTTTTGACATAAATCACAGCAAGATCCTTTTTGACCCACCTCCTAGAGAAATGGAAATAAAAACAAAAAGAAACAAGTAGGACCTAATGAAACTTAAAAGCTTTGGCATAGCAAAGGAAACCATAAACAAGACGAAAAGATAACCCTCTGAATGGGAGTAAGTATTTGCAAATGAAGCAATGGACAAAGGATTAACCTCCAAAATTTACAAGCAGCTCATGCAGCTCAATATCAAAGAAACAACCCAATCAAAATTGGGCAGTAGACCTAAATAGACATTTCTCCATAGAAGATATACAGATTGCCAACAAGCACATGAAAGGATTCTCAACATCATTAGAGAAATGCAAATCAAAACTACAATGAGGTATCACCTCACACTGGTCAGAACGACCATCATCAAAAAATCTACAAACGATAAATACTGGAGTGTGTGTGGAGAAAAGGGAACCCTCTTGCACTGTTGGTGGGAATGTAAATTGATACAGCCACTATGGAGAACAGTATGGAGGTTCCTTAAAAAACTAAAAATAGAACTACCATATGACCTAGCAATCCCAGTTTTGGGCATATACCTTGAGAAAACCATAATTCAAAAAGAGTCATGTACCACAGTGTTCATTGCAGCTCAATTAACAATAGCCAGGAAATGGAAACAACCTAAGTGTGTGTCGACAGATGAATAGATAAAGAAGATGTGGCACATATATACAATGGAATATTACTCAGCCATGAAAAAGAAACGAAATTGAGTTATTTGTAGTGAGGTGGATGGACCTAGAGTCTGTCATAGAGAGTGAAGTAAGTTAGGAAGAGAAAAGCAAATACTGTATGCTAACACATGTATATGGAATCTAATAAAAAAGGTTATGAAGAACCTAGGGACTGGACAATAATAAAGATGCAGACGTAGAGAATGGACTTGAGGACACAGGGATATAGGAGGGTAGCTGTGTCGAAGTGAGATAGTGGCATGGACATATATACACTACCAAATGTAAAATAGATAGGTAGTGGGAAGCAGCTGCATAGCACAGGGATATCAGCTTGGTGCTTTGTGACTACCTAGAGTGGTGGGGTAGGGAGTGTGGGATGGAGACTCAAGAGGAAGGAGACATGGGGATATGTGTATACATATAGCTGATTCACTTTGTTATAAAGCAGAAAGTAACACACCATTTTAAAGCAATTATACTCCAATAAAGTTGTTTAAAAAAAAAGATATAAGAGAAGGTTTTTGTGTATTTTTCCCTGTTGTTTTCTGAGCCAAGAATTAGGCTCAGGTACCTAGTAGGTATTAATGAATATTTGATGATATTACTGAATGAATAACGTTTACTATTAGATACAACTAAAACTTGCACTTGTTTCCATGTAGCTCATGAAGAATTTATTTAGTATTTTTCTGCTTCTATGAGATGATCATGTGTTTTTTGTCATTTATTTTGTTAATATGTTGTCTTTCATAATTGATTTTCTGATGGTAAACCAATCTATCATTACTGGGATAAACTCCACTTGGTCGAAGTATATAACACTTTTTATACATTGATGGGTTCTGTTTGAGGAACATTAGTTTATATATATTTTTCTTGTAATATCAGATTTTAGTATCAGGGTAGTGCCGGTCTCATATAATGCATTGGGAAGGAGTCACTTGCCTTCAATTTTCTGAAAGAGTTTGCATTATTTTTCTCCTTAAATATTTGGTAGAATTCAATAGTGAACTCAATCTGGCCTGGAGCTTCCTTTGTGGGGAGATTTTTTATTACACATGCAAATTATTTAATAGGTATAGTACTATTCATACTACCCATTTCTTCTTGAATTTGTATTTTTCAAGGAATTTGTCCATTTAATCTAAATTTTCACATGTATAGGCAGAAAGCTTTTGGTAATATTCTCTTATAATCCTTTGAATATCTGTAAAATTGCAGTGATGTCACAAATTTGATTCTTGATATTGGTAATTATTATCTATTCTCTATTTTTCATGATCAGTTTGACTAGAACTTTACCAGTATTATAGATTTTCTTAAATAACTATTTAGTTTTCTGTATTATCTTCCTGTTTTGTATTTCATTGATTTCCACTCTGATCTTCATTATTGCCTTTCTTGTATTTGTTTTGGGTTTCATTTGCTCCCCTATTTCTAGTTCTTAAGGTGGAAGCTGAGATAATTGATTTGAGACCTTCCTTCTTTTATAATATATTTATTTAGTACTGTAAAATTTCCCTTAAATACTGCTTTAGTTATATCTCACAGATTTTGACGTTTTCATTTTCATTCAGTTTAGAAGAGTGTCTTTTTTAAAAAACGTGTATAATGTCATGCTCTGATATGTATACATTATGAAAGGAATTCCCCCATCAAAGTAATTAAAACATCTATCACCTCACACATTTACAGTGTGTGTGAGTGAACCGTTAAGTTCTATTCTCTAGGCAAGTTTCAACTATACTGTACAGTGTTACCAACTGTGGTCATCATGTTATACATTAGAACCTCAGACCTTATTCATCTTATAGTTTGTACCCTATTACCAGTCTCTTCCTTTTCTCCCCCGTCCCCCAGCTCCTGGTGACTATTTTTCTACTCTCCGTTTCTATGAGTCCAACTTCTTAAAATAGTTTCCACATATAAGTGACACCACGCATTATTTGCCTTTCTATGTCTGGCTTGTTTCACTTAGCATCATGCCCTTCAGGTTCAAATTCATCCATATTGTCACAAATGACAGGATTTTCCTTTTCTTAGTACTGAATAATATTCCATACACACACACACACACTCACACATACACACACACATCACATATTAGTGATCCATTCACCATTTGGCAGGCAGGTTGTTTCCATACCTTGACTACTGTAAATAATGCTGCAATGAACATGGAGTACAGATATCTCTTCAAGATAATGGTTTCTTGGATATATACCCAGAGATGAGATTGCTGGATCCTATGGTAGTTCTATTTTTAATTATTTGAAGAGCCTACATACTGTTTTTCATAGTGGCTATACCAGTTTACATTCCCACCAACTATACCAGTTTACATTAGACATGCCTTTTCTAAATATTTTTCACAGAATGTGTTCTCTCTTGTCTTTTTGATAATAACTACCCTAACAGATGTGAGGCGATGCCTCATTGTAGTTTGGATTTGAATTTCCCTGATCATTAGTGATGCTGAGCACCTTTTTGTGTACCTGTTGGCCATTTGAATGTCTTTTTTGGAAAAATGTCTATTCAGGTTATTTGCCCATTTTTTAATTAGATAGTTTTTGTTTGTTTGTTTTGCTATTGAGTTGTTTGAGCTCCATATATATTTTGGATATTAACCCTTTATCGGATATGTGGTTTGCAAATATTTTCTTCCGTTTGATAGGTTGCCCTTTCATTTTTTATTTGATGATTTCCTTTGCTGACCAGAAGCTTTTTAGATTAGTTTGATGTAGTCCCACTTGTTTATTTTTGCTTTTGTTGTCTTTGATTTTGTATCATAAAATACTTTCTAATTTCCCTTTTGATTTGTTCTTTTACCCATGAACCATTTAGAAATATGTTATTTGTTTTACAAATACTTGAGGATTTTCCTAGATATTTTCCTGTTAGTGACTTCTAATTTATTACAACTGGGTCAGAAAACCTAACTTGTATGAACTGAATCCTTTTAAAATTACTGAGACTTGTTTTATAACACAGAATATGGTACCACATTCCTAGATAAATGTCCCATGTGCACTTTAAAAATGTGCATTCTGCTGTTGTTTTCTATAAATGTTAATAAGATCAAGTTCGTTAATAATGCTACTCAACTTACTGATTTTCTATCTGCTTTTTCTGTCAATTATTGTATATCCTTACTGATTTTCTATCGACTTTTTCTACCATTTATTGAAGGAAGAATATTACAATCTACTACAACTGTGTATTTGTCTATTTCTCCTTGTAATTTTATTACTTTTTGGTTCATATATTTGAAAGCTCTTTTATTAGTGTATAGACATTTATGATTGGTATACCATATTGATAAAATGATCCTTTTATCATTATGAAATGGTGTTTTTTTCTTTAATAATATTCTTTGCTCTGGAATCTACTTTTTTCTCAAGGTCTCTTTCTATTAGTGTTAGCATGGTATGTAGTTTTCAATCCTTTTACTTTAAACCATTTGTGTCATTATATTTATAGTGAGTATATTGAAGGCAGCATAGAGTTGAATTGTGCTTTGGTATCGAATCTGGCTATCTCTGCCTTTTAATTGGAGAGCTGGACCTTTTATGTTTAGCGTGGCTGTTAATATGTTTAGGTTAAATCTATCACCTTGCTATTTATTTCCTACTTTTCCTATCTGTTCTTTGTCTCCTTTTTTCCTTTTGTACCTTCTTTTTGATTAATTGATTTTTACAAAATGATTCCATTTTATCTCATTTTGTTAGCCTACCATCTACAACCTTTTGTTTTATTTAGTTGTTATGTTAGGGTTTATAGATACATCTTTAATTTGTCATAGTCTGTCTTCAAGTGATATTATACTGCTTCATGTATATAGTATAAGAAGGTTACCAAAAGTATACTTGCAATTTCCCCTTCCTGACCATTGGTTGTTATTGTCATAGATTTTATTTTTTTACATTATTGATTGATAAACCCTACACTGTATTGTGATGAGTTTTGTTTAAACATTAGAAATTTTTTAAAAGAGATTTAAATAATAAGAAAAATTTCTGTTTTCCCACAGAGTTATTTCAGGTGCTTTTCATTTCTTTGTGTAGATTCATCAGACTTTTCCATGTGATATTATTTTCCGTCTGTTTGAAGGACTTTTTTTAAACATTTCTTGAAGTACAGATCTGCTGGTGATGAATTCTTCTGGCTTCTCTATGTCTAAAGAAATCTTTGTTCACTTTCATTATTGAAATATATTTTGACTGGGTATAGCATTCCATATTGACATTTTTTTCTATCAGTACTTTAAAGATATTACTCCACTATCTGTTTCTGACATAAAATATGCTGTCATTCTTTATCTGTGTTTCTCTATACTTAAAGTTTGTCTTCCCCCACTCCCACCCCTTGGGCTGCTTTTAATATCCCCCCCCACCTTATTTCTGTTCTGTTGAGCTTGTTGGATCTCCAAGCATATTCTTTCCATTAAATTTGGAAATTTTGGAGCCATTATTTCTTCAAATATTCCCCACCCTTTTGAGGCTTCAAATATATGTAATTTAGGCCACTTGAAATGGTCCCATATGTTGACAGTGCTCTGCTTTTTGAAAAAATTCTTTTTTCTCTGTGTGTTTATTTCCGTAGTTTCTGCTGCTATTTCTTCAAGTCCACTAATCTCTTTTTCTGAAATGTCTAATGGGCTGTTAGTCTTATCCCAATGTATTTTTCATCTGAGACATTGTAGTTTCTATCTCTAAAACTTTCATTCGGTTTTTAAAAATAATATCTTTCATGTCACTACTTAACTTTTTGAACATATAGGATACAGTTTCATAACTGTTTTACTTTTCTTTCCTTGTTAACTGTAGAGTCTATCAGTTTTGGATCTGTTTTGATTGATTGGTTTTTCTCCTTAGCTGGGGTCATATTTTCATCCTTTGCATGCCTGGTAATTTTTATTATGTGCCAAACATTGTAAATTTTACCTTCTTGAGTGATGAATATTTTTTGTTTTTCTATAAATATTCTTGAGCTTTATTCAAGGACACAGTTAAGTTATTGAAAGCAGTTTTATTCTTTTGGTTCCAGTTAGGCATGACTGGAGTAATGCTCTCTAGGCCTTACTATTTCTCACTATTGTGAGAAGCCCCTTCCATTTGCTGTATCCAATGTCTCTGATGATTCATGAGATATACCGCTCTGGTTGGTGGAAATAAGCACTGTTTCCAACCCTTTGTGACCGTTGCACACTATTACCTCTAATGTTGTGGTTTCCTTATACATATACTTATGAGTACTCTGCCGATCACTCCTTCTGTATATAGCTCTGGAGTTCTCTTTATCACTTCATGCTGCCTTCTTCTCTCTAGTACCCTCTCCTGTGAATACTTTGGTGTTCCCAGACTTTCAGCTTTTTCTCTTCAAATATGTGAGCTGGCTGAGTTATTCCTGGGTTTTCACTCACTGTACCATCACTAGCAAATCTTTCAAGTCAATAAACTAGAGTAATTTTTAGGCTTACCTTGTATATTTCACGTCTCTCAGGAATCAGTATACTTTGTTGCCTGATGTCCAGTGTCTTAAAACAATTGCTCCAAATGTTTTGTCCACTTTTGGTTGTTTCAGGTGAGAGAGCAAATCTAGTCCACTACTGCATCTTGACAGGAGATGGAAGTTTCTGATGCATAGTCATTTTTATGTCACTTATTTTCCTCCTTTTTATTAAGAAGCCTATTTTCTTAACTTGTATATGCCTCACTTTCCTAATCCATAAAATTAGAATTATAGTTTTGTCTACTTTCAGGGTTGTTGAGAGATTTAAATGAGACAGCATTGTAAAACATTTGATAAGCACATGGAAAGCCCCCATTAACTTACTTATTTTATTGTTATCATTATTTTGGTTACAAATCACATGAAACCATCTCTCACTTTCAAATGCATGTCCACTTAATTTGATTAATTTTTGATTTGTGTTAAACAAGCTTAATATTTATATTATACACAAGCAAGGGTTAAATGAATCTACTGAATGAGAGAAGAATCATGTCTTGAAAGACAGGTGGGAACTGTTAATATAATCAGTTGGGTAAAGTTTCTTGGGAGAAATGTTGTCAAGAACCCTTAATATGGTGCTCAGAATATTCTTATGAGAATGAAAGCCTCTATGCAGACAAAAGATTCTCAGTAATAATTCACCAAGTCATTTATTTGTGATTTGGATCATCTCTGTACCCTACTTGCATAAAATCTCCTCCTGTAAAGATGTACATTTAATCCTATCTTTCTCAATTAAAGCTGGGCTCTTTAACCAAAACAAACTCAGTATCATGGGATTTTTAATGTATCTCTGTGGTATCTTACTCATCAGGTTTTTTTATGCTTACGTCATTGGGAAACGTTTCAGCATTCCCAAAGGTGAAATATAGAAGATATTTAATAGTAAATACTTCATGTCTCATGAACTTTTGGCAAGAGAGGTAATTAGTAACTTGCTATTAAAAACCTCCAAGGGAATTTATGGTATATAAATTATTAATAATCAGTTATAATATATTAGACATAATTGAATGGAAATAGTATTAGACACAATTCAAATCATTGTAGCATTCAGATTGTCTACAGGAAAGGTTGCCTGTGTGTATGGTGTGTGCAGCTCGGATGTGTCTGCAGAATGTGGACAATGAGGAGAAGGAGGTATTCCTTATATCAAAATTAAAGCAAAAAATCAAATCCATACTTTCATGTTTTTGTTTTTAAATAGAATATAGTTTAAAAGACAGAAAAATGTAAAACACAAAATATAAATTTCTGTTTTGGTCCTAGCTAGAAGACTCTTTTGTTTTCTCCACTTTTCTTGGATTCAGTAAAATAAAGATGATTTTAGCATAGATTTAATCTATACTAATCTGCATTTCCTCAAAAGAATTATTTCCATTTTAGTAAATTCACCTTTATACGTGTATTTATTTCCACCAAAAGGAATCATGGTGTTCTTTTATCAAAAAGTAGGAACAGATAATATTTATCACTAAAGTAGTAGTCTAATATAATCTCAAAATAGTTTGGGGAAACTTAATTTTTTCAGTAACTCACCTCTATTGGGTCCTAACCAAATTATATCTACTTTTACTAGAATTTATTTTGTAGTGGGCAATTCAATAGGAAGGTCCTTTAGCAAGGTCTTAATGAGTAATTGTTTGAGGGGGAGGGAATGGTATACTTGACAGAAAATATTCAGTTTTTTACAGAGTTCTCTTATTAAGACACTGTCCAAAATAAGGGTGTTTCAGATTATAAGTGAAAGCTAGAAATACCTTTTAAAAAACTGTTTTCCTTTTACAAGTCCGTGATTAGTGTCTTGAACCCATAGGTGCAAATGTCTAATCGGATATCAGAGTAGGGACATCATTTATTGATTAGCTACTATTAGCAGCTAGGTTGGGTACTTTACGTTTATTATATCATTAACTCCTTCCAACAGGCCTATAAAGTATTAATATCCCCATCTGACAGATAAAGAAATTGAGGCTGAGAGATTATGGATATTGGCCGAGTAGCAAAGAAAGAATTCTAGTAAAGTTGTCTAGTTTCAAGCCAGATGATGGTAGTGACAATTTCAGGATATCTATGTTCACATGTGACCTCCAGAAATAGTTCAGGTAGTTTTAGGTACTAAAATAACAAGTCAAATTAATCTATCATTCTGTTGGTCTTAAAAGCATTTTTCTTTGCATCCAAAATTACCATTGTAAAGTTTTCAAGGAAGACAGAATCTGCATATTTTGAGCTTTTGTTTTGGCAGAAAAAAATAGGAGTTAAAAATGTGCAATTTGTTCAAAGTGCAAATATGCTGTGGCATTTTGGCAATGTTCCAAGGGCACAGATTTAACTTGGAATTTTGGTGGCTGTTACTGGGAATGTACTGTTTATCAAATTCAGTGTTAACTGCACAGTTGACGATTTTCTAGCAAAACTCTATCTCTTTTTAACTTAAAAAAATTCTTTCACCAACTTCTGAGGGTTGATAAGTAAAATCCATAAGGAGCTATGGTGTTTGATGAACAGTCTTTTATTAAAGGATAATCAGTGAGGTCATTCCACAGAGAGTTTGTGTAATCGGGGTTTGGATGATCTGGCATCTCTCCTAAAACCACATGCCCTCACATCTTAATGGGAATAAGAGAGGATGGAGTTCATAGTCCTTCACCGCCTTAGTGAGTGAAATAACCAGCCAGCAAACACCCGTCAGATGGTAGTAGGTGCTCCTGAGAGGTTTGACAGGTAGTATTTTAATCAGATGCATTGGTAATTCTGTAAACTGAAAGGGTTATTGTTTCCAAAGGCCAGGGTTTCCTTCCTTCTAGATAATGTTGTGTCCCTATGGATAAAATGACTTCCAAAGAAACATTATGAACAACGGAATATATTTTAACTTACTGCTGAAAATTTTCTCCTGGCTTATTTCTTCATAGATTTTAGAAATTTCTCCCTCCTCTGTGCTTCAGGAGTTGTTAATTCATACAGATCATGTTAAGCATCATTTTCACTCGTGCTAGAAAAATGTCTGATTAAAAGATCATTGACAATAGAAATTATGATCTTCCTAGCTAATCACACAGTGGAATTCAATAAATTGTTCATTTAATAAATTCTTGTTTAATAAAAGTGTTTGATAGGTGAACCTAAAACTGCTCTAAAATCGTCATAACAGAAAAAGTACATGACTGTCC
Source organism: Neophocaena asiaeorientalis asiaeorientalis (assembly GCF_003031525.2). Lineage (NCBI taxonomy): Eukaryota > Metazoa > Chordata > Mammalia > Artiodactyla > Phocoenidae > Neophocaena > Neophocaena asiaeorientalis. The sequence goes on from NW_020172592.1 coordinate 783,235, forward strand.
TCTAGTAGATTATTATCTTTATTAGTCAACAGAAGATGAAAAAAAGACAATTGTTTGAGTATTAGTAGACTAATGAAGAAATTCCAATTAGCTTATTTTGCTCCCCATAATATATAGTTGAGGTATAATTCAACTTTATTTTATCTCTAGGCTAAGGCGCTAAAGAGCCTATTTATTATTCTTATTTGATTGGGTGACAGATTCTTTCCAGGTTGGTGCTGTCTATACCTTCATTCAGCATATTTCTTCTATTTTACCTATATTTTGGGGATTTTACTCCCCCTGCTGGCCCCTGGCATGCATTAGTTTTGAATCCTTTCCAAGGAATCCAGTTAAGTTGTTCCTATCTGTTTCTTTTCACGTCTTATGTATAGTAATATTTATGTTCCAAACACAGCAGCAACCACAGAAGTTTAAGGGTAGATTTTAAAGTTTTTAGGCACCGTTTTTTCTTAAAAATTTCCTAGAGATACTAGAGTACATTGATGCTAATTTAGAAAATATAGAAAAGACATTCTGAATTTCTGATTGCAAGATGTAATTGATTTAATTAAAAGTCTTTTGCTAAAGAAAGGTTATGTTTTTGTTCATAATGAAGAAAGTTTCTTCCTTTTAAGATAGCAGTAATTGTGCTGCAAAAAAGAAAACTGTTTGCACTTTAAAAGATTCATAAAACCTTTGAAATAGATAGCTTGATATGAGTGAATGGAGCTAGATGATTTCAAAGTACATTTACTTTGACAATGCTTTGAAACAAGTACCACCCACTGTCATTAAATCTTTATGACTATTTCTTTATGAGAGAATTTGGATAATCTAAATCTCAAACATCGTTACATGCTATTGTAGCCTCTGTAGTTTTGCTTTTGTTGGATGCCTCAACCTCCATTACACAACTTACTTTTTTTCCTTTTATTTTTGTTGGACTAAAAGATGAATATTTCCTGAGAGATATTTCCTTTAGGTTGAAGAGAAGAGCTGCACTTTTCACATCGTTCTTTTGTTGTTATTAAAAGAAAAAAAAAATCATCTGACCAGGAAATCATATTTTTTAGGAAAAATATTCTCAGAATCTTCTTCCCATCTTGAAATCTGTCGGATGTTGCTGCTTTTGATAGGTAATGGTCAATAGGATTGGAGGATACTTTTATCTTGTACATTTATAATAGACATCCATATGTTTGATTAGTGACTCTCATCATTAATAGTCACTGAAATCTCAAAGCAGGAGAAGATAGGCATATCCCACTATTTGCTTGGGAGCCAAAGGATGACAGTTCAGATCATTTTTCTTGGTCCAAAGAGAATTAAATAGCCAGTCTGTCACTTTACTTTGTTTCCTATGTGTAAAGTTTTTCCTAATTCATGGGTGTGGCATTCATAGGAGGGTCTGGTGGCACACAAAGATAATATGGTACCTACCAGTCAATTTTTTTACATCATACAATGGATTGAGAGTTTTAAAAACTTCTCGTTTGTTCTCTGCATCATGCCGAATGAATATTTTATAGCACTTCTTTTTAGAACACAAAACTTTGTAGGAAAAAAAATACTAATTCACCATTTTAATGTAATGCCATCCACTCCTGGTTACCAGCACTGCAAAATATATACCACTCAGCAGTTGTCAAATATACAGCAATGTGGTTTTTTTTTTTTGCGGTACGCGGGCCTCTCACTGTTGTGGCCTCTTCCGTTGCGGAGCACAGGCTCCGGACGCGCAGGCCCAGCGGCCATAGCTCACGGGCCCAGCCGCTCCGCGGCATGTGGGATCCTCCCAGACCGGGGCACGAACCTGTGTCGCGTGTCCCCTGCATCGGCAGGCTGAATCTCAACCACTGCGCCACTGGGGAAGCCCAGCAATGTGTATTTTTAAAACATATTAAAAACTTTCCAAATGAAGTCTGTTTTTCCCACTCTTACCAGAAAGTGGAAAGGAAAATGAGCACTTCATCAGCAACACTCTTAATTATGTTACCAAGAAATAAAACATGAAAAAAGTTTCTAAATATTGTGAGACCTTGATCACAACCCTCTGCAGGGGGTTTCTAAAAAGAAACCCCATGTACATTGTTTTATTGCTATTCAGTTAAAATCAACAAAGGGATCTTTGACATAGTTGATACATCGCAACATTTAAAAAATCTGTATATCAAACCGCTGTAACTTTACGAAGTAGGAAGATAAGTATAGGGTTTTGAAATGGGTAGAGAGTTGAAATGGACATGTATTCTTATTTCCCCTTTTTATTATTTTTAAATTTTTAAAAATTTTTATTGGAACATAGTTGATTTACAATGTTGTTAGTTTCAGGTATACAGTAAAGTAGGTAAGTTATACATATATTTACATATATCTGCTCTTTTTTAGATTCTTTTCCCACACAGGTCTTGCAGAGTATTGAGTAGAGTTCCCTGTGCTCTACAGCAGGTCCTTATTAGTAATCTGTTTTATATATAGTAGTGTGTATATGTCAATCCTAATCTCCCAATTTATCCCTCTCTCCCCCTTTCTAAAAGAGAGAAAGTCTGGGTAGCAGTAATGGAATTGAATGGAGCGTGGTACAGTCACTATCCAGTGATTCTCAAAATTCCTTAGTCATACGAATCCTCTGGATCCCTTGTTTAAAATATCTATTTCTTGGCTGTTCCACAGAAGATTCTGGGTCCTGCTGTGGGACATAGGAAGAAACCCAAGCACCCCAGATGATGCTTATAATCAGGAGAATTTGGGAAACTTTTACCTGGTTTAATGAATTGTAGCAGCAATATCAGGAATTTAGACCTGAGATTCGTAGTAAAGATTCATATATTCATTTAAGAAACATTCATTGAGCACTTACTATGGACTGGGTTTGAGCACACTTTACTAGATGTGTAATTTTTCTAGATGTGTAGCTTAATCTTCACAATAGTACAGCAATATAGGCATTATGACCATTTAAATGGAGGCTGATAAATGCAGTAATTAAGACAGAATCTTATAGCTATGACATTGAAAAAGAGAAATTATTTTAACCCAGATACATCTGTCTTCAAGCTCAAGTTCTGGCTACTAAGCCATATAAACTACTTCTGTAAGTTGAGTACAATTATTTTTCCCCAAGATTAGAGCATACAGTTCTCACATTGGCTTCTCGTTGGCTTTCTTCTCACTCAGAATGAAATTCAGAGTTCTTACGGGGGGCCCACAAAGCGCTAAACGATATGCCTTATGTGTTCAAGAACCTCTGCCCTTCCTTTGTCTGGAGCTAACTTCCCCTAGATAGACCGCACAGCTCTGCCTCATCTCACCAGAGATGCCTTCCCAGATCACCTTACGTAAGAGAGCTTCTGCTGACATACACACACAGCTATTGCCCCTTCTCCTTGCTGGCTGATTTTTGCTCTGCAGCAGGAATCAATAGCTAATACGTGCTATGCACTTTAAAATTTATTTTGTATTTCTCCTCAGTATAAGTCCTCAAGAACAGTGGCTTTATGTTCACTGCTGCATCCCCAGTGCCTAGCATATAGCAGGGAAATATTTGAATATTGAACATTGAATTGGAGGATGTATTTGATATTCATTATATTAGTCATTTTATAATTTTCACAGCATTACAGCTTCATAGATGATGTCTTGGTAATTATCCTAATATCATCTGTATTAGCTTTACTTTTCATAACAGAGTTCCTGACCAAAAAATATATTGTTGGATTTCACTTTTTGTACCAACAGGAATATCACTATGAAGAAAATAAAATATATTTTTCTAGATAGAATGTCTGGAATGAAAGAGTTTTCTTATAAGACTTCCTATTCAAGTAACTTAGTCGCTCTTCAGTATTAATACTCAGTACATTTTCCTTACTCTTTCCTTTAGAAGCTAGAGCATTAGAATTTATGTGAGGATTAAGCATTATCCCAGTATTAGGTGGTACTCTACGTGCTGAGGGAAAGTTCCTATGTGCTAGCTTGGGTCATTATTATTGGTAGCATTATCATATATGTGTGGTAACGCTAATTCAATGGGTTTCTAGGGTTTTTTTAACTGTCATTACTTTTACTCTGAAGTTTGCCCTATGACAAACTGGATGTATAGGTGTCCAGAATTATTGTACATGTAACTTAGTGATTTAAGGGTAATTAGCCACCTTTTTTCTCAAGTTTTAACAGCATCATTTCATTGATATCTCAAGTAGTGTTAATGCTAATTTTTGAAAAATAATTTATTTTGGGGAGGCAGTAGTTTTGAGTATTTGAATTCCATGAAACAAACAAAAAAGAGAACTCAGGAGCTAACTGTGCACCAGGTTCATTGGCATTTGTGCAAAGCAGTGTTTAGCAACTGTCAGTGGCAACATCCATCTGGCTTCCCTTTATCCCTACCTGGTCAGTTATGTGTCTTCATCAATACTGGTATTTTAATTTCTTCTTTCAGGTATCTTTTTGGTTTTTTTTCCTTCTCGCTCTCCCTTTTCTCCTCACTTTAAGCTACTTTAAAAAGTAATAATTTAGTGATACTTAAGATGCAAATCACTTTGGAAGTGAGAAGGTGTAAATTTATACATGTGTTTGGTGACAGGGGTTTCTAAGTCTGTCCCACTGGAGATGGTTAGTGCATACCATAGCTATAAGGGAAAAATCCAAGTTTCCCAGAAATAAAGGTCAATAGACATGGAACAACTCTTTTATTATTTGCTTTCAAAACAGAGGGGTTACGATTTATGTAGGATATAAGCTTATGTTATAGCTGTGCAGGTGCCGCAGCGAAGCCGTGACCCTGGTCTAATCCCCATAAAGACATTGGGCATTGACCACATTTGCTTTGTTGTTACCGAGCTGCTTTCCCAGAGGCCTTTAAGTTTCTGAACCCAGCTGCTGGGTAGTTAGCTGGCCAGCTCGTGCTTCGTGCAAGAACACTGTTTTTAAGTGCAATCTGAAGTATATTTTATGACCCCTGTCTGCGTTAAATGACTGTTGGTTTGTGATGCTGGCTATGTGATTGAGTCTAAAGTCTCATATTAACGCTCTCTTTTTTAAAAAATGAGTTTAGTATTTGCTTATAAATAATGTGTTTTCTACATTTCTTTCTTGTTATAATGCAGAAAATAATCACAGTTACTTATTTTGAAAAATAGCAAGCAGTGGCTTGATATTTATAGGATAAAAATATATCTTTGATATTGACTGATAAGTCAATGGCTGATTTACTTATATAATTTATTTTTACTGTGAGAGATATTTTTTCCATAATGTTTCAATATTTTCTTCATTTCTTACCTTCCCCCTAAGATTAATGACTTAGTAAATACTTGCAAGTCATCACAAAAAAATGATTTAGAATTTCGTTCTACCTTCCAGTATTTCCATCTACTAGGGTTTTAATATTTTTAAAGCTTTCTATGTGCCTTAGATTTTTAAAAACCTAAAAAGTATTACCTTTATTTTAAATCTTATTAATGCTTTTTATGATGTAAGGGAAAAATGTATATATGTAATTTACCATTTAAATTAAGTTAAATTCAAGAAATTAAGAATCAGGACTCTGGAGGCAAAGTCCTTGAGCTTGAATCTCAGCTCCATCACATCCCAGCTCATGATCTTAAGCAGTTAGTTAACCTTTCTGTGTCTCATCTGTAAAAGTTAGATGGTAATAATAATACTGATCTCTTAGGTGTTATGATAACTAAAAAAGTTAATATTTTCAAGGCCCTACATAAATTTGTTATGTAGAGAGGTAAAGTTTAAATTTCCCAACTAAATACTTGTGATTTGATACTTTTCATTAATGTGTTTTGAGTCATTCGTACTGGTTATCACAATTTTATTATGAAGTTATTAGCTTTGTCTTAAATCTTGAAAATTTTGAATTGATAGGGAATAAAGGGAAAGTGACAATCCACAAAATTGTTCCTTATTTGAGGTGGCATGTGGGGCAGAAATAGTTTACATACCTTTGGAGAACAAAAGCTCAAGAAGAAAAGAGTTCAGAATAAATTTATGTTTTTCTCACAATAGCTGTGGGTACCCTTCAAGTCTTAGTTAAGTGATGACAATATAATTAGACTATAAAATATTCAAGTGTTCCTTTGTCATCTCTGAGGCTTCTCAGTTTTGTTAAGGTTTCCTTAGGCTACCTATTTAATCTGATTTCTCTGAAAATATATACATGAATAAATAGACTCTGCTAAACAATAACAGCAAAATTAATATTTAACATTTAGCAAAAGCTGAGGCAAATATTACTTTTGAACAGGACAAAAGGAAATGAGGTAAAATGGAAGAGCCAAGAAAATGTAATATTCTTCTTAGGGGAAAACAGTAAGTTGATTTTTAGATGTATATTTTTTAAAATATTTGAGGCGACAGGAGTAAAATTACAATGCGGATTACCTAAGCATTCGGTCCTCACATTAACTGATTGAAAGTATTTGCCAAAGAGTTACCTCTGGAGGGCAGTGCAGTCTTATATTTGTTTCAGGAGCTTCAGGTAGTTTAAAACTTTTCCTGAAGTTCATTTCAAAGATTCCTGGCCTTGTAAGACCCAAATCACTCTCTCTTTTAAACACGCAAAGGAGATATAAACGTGAAAGTAAAGTCTTTTCTGCTAAGATGGTTATCCTGTTAGATTGCGGGAGGGGACGTTACCTGAAAAAGGACTTTAAAATCCCATATAAAAAGTGTTTCAGCATTGTTTACACCAAACTGGTAAAGCTGGGTGTATAAATAAGGGGCCAACTGATATTTGTCTTTTTTCTGCTTGGTTCAAATACCTGTGAACCTCAACTTAATTATCCTTTTTTGGTCTCTTCCTTATTCAGAAATACAAATCTGACCTGTGGAAATCTGTTGACAGCCTAGACAGATGACACTGCTTAGTTGTCAAATCTGTTGACACTATATAGTGTCCTGGAGAAGGTCAGCCCCACAGGCATCAAAATATCTCCCAGTACCTTAACAAATCAGCAAAATATTTTGAGAAATGCTTTACTTTTATGAACAAAATACCCTGGTAGTTATTGGATTTGTCACAGCATCTAAGGTTTCTCTCATAACCATACTGACCTTCACGTGCTATTAAATTACAAAACCAACTCTTTATGTAATCAAACTAAAGGAAGAATGCTTAATTAGCTGTACGTGACCCTATGTTACAATATAGGCATAAAAAAGTTATTTTCTTCAGCACTATCTAACTATTGTATAAAGAAATGTCTTTATACAATGAAGCCTCGGCTATTGGAAGTCTCAGGAGTAAAGTAATATCAGGATTTTCTTTTTCCTCTGAAGGCGATTTGAGAGCTTTCAGCAGGGGGATACCACATTTAAAGGTTGCCTAAGATCTCATAACTTCAAGTGTCACAAAAAATATGTAGATTATGACTTTCCTCGTGAGCACAACAAATGTGCTTTTCAACCCTAAATCATGACGCAGTCTTGTTATACCACAAAGAATTAAAGAATGTTAAGTAAATGACTTTTTTCCCTCCCTCTGTGCCTCTGAGGATAGTTATTAATGTCGATTCTTGCTGCTGAGTGATCCTGAAGCTACTGTCACAACCTTTTTATTCCCTGAGTGCAAATGAATCCTTTATGAGGTAATTGAAGGAAATTGATGACATTATTTTCTGTATCTTGGGTATCAACAGCATATAAATGAGAAACACAGTTATCACACTGATCAACACATTTGGATAGAAAGGTCTCAAGCTGTTTCCTGCCTAAGCAGACTTTACACTTTTGCATTTTACATGAAGTAGCAGGTACAAAACTTTTAAAATTACTAATACCTAGTATTAGTTTACCATCACCCAGTATAAGGGATAAGCTTTTTAGAAACACAAAGAGCCTGGACTTATTCTTTTTGTTTTGTTCCTCTTTGTTTATTTTAATGTATTCACATTCAGAACAGTGACCAGTTTCATATTATTTTATTTTGACTGTTAGTATATGCACATTCGAAGCCAATGATGGCTTTAACGTTTAAGTTAAATCTCACCATTTGGGCCACAGCAAATTCTGGATTGTGTGTTTTAAGGGGGGAGGGGAGGGAAAGCACTAAAAAGAAATTTTTTAGAAATTTTATTATAATACAGAGTATAGGTGAATGATTTAAATAGAAATGCTATTTTAACTCAGCACTACTGAATGAGTGACACTAAAAGAATGCTCATTTACTTAGGGAAAAAAATCATCTTAAATATGGTCTCTAGTTATTTTTCTTCTCAGTTATTGCATTTGCCACTTCATTGTGACCTTACTGTGACCTTGTAGTTTATGGGCTAAAGGTAACCATTATGCAATAATGAAAATATGCAGACCGAGCTTTACCACCTAGAAATAACTAGTTTTTTATATTTTGTTTAAATTAAAACACTTTGCTGTTTATACAACTCTGCTCCACGGTGCTTAAAAGAGGAGAGAAGCATTAATCACAATTAGTGTGCAGATTTGGGCTTTTAGAAACTGTGTTCAGTGGAGGTGAGTCAGCAGGCATTGTTATATTAATTATAGTGGTTTGAGTCTCCACTGGTCTTGATTCACAAAGATATGTACTGTTCCTAACTTAATGCCTTAAAGTATAAATTGCTTAGAAAAAAAGAAACCTAAAAATCAAACTATTAATTCCCATCTTTGCTTTCTTGTTTGGTTTAATTTATTTTATTTTACTTATGCAGACCTGAATTTATTCTACTTCCACCTTGCTATGATCCCATAATCTGACCTTTGTGAAATAGGCAATTTACCATTCGGATGAGGCGAGGGAAAAGCTCTTAGGAAGGCAATAAAAAACAGAGAATACAAAAAGTGTTAGAGGAGGTAAGCACGTTCTTGGCACATAGGCCCAGAAATGAATTGTTACCTTCTTTGAGATCAGCCTTTGAATTTCTCCTGGTTTGGTCCTTAGGCTTGGAAATGAACTGAAACCACAGCTTGAGCTTGAAGATCCACAAAGCATATGATATAAGTAATTGTAAATTAATGGTTAAAAATCCTCAGTCTGCCTATTGCCAGTCATAATATTACCAATCACAAGTGCTTTCTTTACTCTTAAATAGAAGTGATGATAATTATCCTTGGTAAAATAACTTTCAGATAATACTGATTGCAGTCACTGTGAACTATGCTCCAGGCACACATCTCAGAACTTTTGCATCTGAAATAAACTCTTATTATCACCATTGTATGGGTGAGGAAACTGAGGTTCAGAAACTTAAGTGCTTTTCCCAGTGCAATCTGATAAATTTGAGAGCAGCATGCTTGCTCCAAAGGACAGTCTGGAGCTCCAGGACCTAATCTCCAGAGAATCTGAGTTCTTGAGAGAATCTTAATTTTCAGCATGGGGTCTGTGTTGCACCACTAGGATTAAAATGTTCTTGACAGACTCAAAATGGAGATTTTTTTTAAAACCTCATTAGCAAAGAATACTTAGGGAATAATTTAGGATTTTTGTATAGTCAATTGAAAACTGATTGCTCACACCCAATGAAGGCAAATCTAAAAACTATTAATCCTTTATAAAACCTTGGGATGTGAAACGTTGTTTTGAAATGGACTGTTGACTCATGTGTTAAAAGTATATCCATGGTCAATTTTCCCATAGATATTAGAGACAGATTTAGCATCACTCTCAAAACTGTGGAAGGTTAAATATACACTGTGGGAGACATTTAAAAGTGCATATTTACTTCTCAAAAGTTTGTTTTGGTAAGGGATTTAACCCCCTTTTCATGACACTGATCAAAGCAGGAGGGTTTGAAGGAGAAGTGTTACAAAAAGGAAGACTTGTCTTAATAGTTATGTTATGGAGTATTTAATTCAAGACTTTTGTATTTCAAAAATGAAAAAAGAGGCAAATCCATAGAGATACAAAGTTGGTTAGTGGTTTCCAAGAGCTGGGTGGGGAATGGGTATTAGCTGTAAATTGGCAGGAGGGATATTATTGGGGATGATGGAAATGTTCTGAAACTGGATTATGCTGATAGTTGTACAACCTGGTTTAAAATTACTAAAAAAGAATCACTGAATTGTCCTCTTAAAATGGGTAAATTTATTGTATGTAACCTTGATAAAATCCTTTAAAAATGCAGGTAGAAATCAAGAAAAAAAGAAAGAAGATCCAGAATTGTTTCCGGAGAGAACTATTATTTGCATCGGATTCAGAACTTCCTCCGTATAATATTAATTTACTTCTCAATTTAAAGTCTGACACTAAACGCAATACATTAGGTCAAAAACCAGTAAAGATAAACATCAGTGCCTTCTGCCTTCTTTCCTTTCAACTTTTTCCATTTTGGTATTTTCAAGTTGAATCATTTTCCTTGTAGCCTCTAGAGGGCAGCACATGTGTTTTTATTTGAAAGAACAATGTCTTCTCAGAAGTCTTAACTTCCTCAAGCAAACAGTAGTAACTTGCAAGCAGTAGGAGAGCCAGATTGCTTTAGATGAACCTTCTGATTTCAGGAGTTTATCCTAAGGACCTGGACAGTGGAGGGTCTTCGTTCAGCGGCTTGCTGGAATGAGTCATTCCCTCCTCCTTGTCAGCTGTCCTTTCCACCTCTCAGTATTTATGCCCTAGAAACATCTTTTGGCCCAATCTACAGGGGCACGTAGGAGACATTTCACTTGAGACTTTCACAACATTTTTCCATTGTAAGGCTTGGTTTTTAGGTAAAGACAACAAAGAACAGACTCAGTATTTGCACATAGGGGGAGTGGGAAGATCCAGGAAATTGTGATACAAATCCCTGAACCTTATAAATTTATAAGGTTACATTAGAAGAATGAGCTATGACAAAAGCAAGGCAAAAGCAATGCCGGTATTCTCATCAATGTATGAATGGTTAGGGATGCAGGGCTTAAAAATCTGTAAGAATTTTTTGAATTGTGAGACATAAGCATTCTGGGTTTTTTCCCCTGTTCTTTTCATTTAACTATGTACAGTAGAAATCAACAATGATTGAAAGGGTAAATTAGTTAGCATTAAGTTATAAACGTCAGGTCATTTTACGAAATGACTAGGCTCCTCTTTTGCCACTTGATGGCATTTTTCCTATGGTAATTTAATTTAAAAAATACCTACAAAGTAACACCATTGTAGGATCCCATCAACACACAGGATTTATAAGCATTGATTTTGGTGTAAGGATCTGAAACAATTTTAGGCTCCCCTCACTGTGTCTTAACTTTACTTTGGTTCTGAAATTCTTCCTACATATCCAACCCAGTTTATATGTGAAAAAGAATAGACAAAGAAGGAAAGAAAGAAAGAAACTTGAGAATTGTCTGAACAGACATTCACATTGTCCGAATAAACCTCACAGTCCCATGATAAAAAATTAGATTTGAGTGAAACTAGCAGTTAATTTTTTCTTCTTCGATTCCTCCTTTTCTCCTTTCCCTCCTCCTGTCTTCATTTCTTTCAGTAAACTTTGATTGCATGCTAATTGTGTGCTAGGCCTTCTGTTAAGTTCCACCTGTACAATGGAGAAAGCACAAGCATAGTTCCTGCCTTCGTGGAATTATAGCCAGTGGAAAAGGCAGACAAAACTACATACAAACAAAAAGTAAATGCATCATTATGGATTGAAATCAGTTCTGAGAAGGAAAAGTAACAGTGAGAATAACTCTTGGGATCAACTTCAGGCTAAGTAGTCAGGAAAGCTGTTTCTGAGGAGATGAGGCTAGGCGGCCCCAGCCACATAAAGGATTGGGGGAAGAGCTCCTCAGGAAGGGGATCAGAGGATGGGAGGCCCTGAGTCAGGAAAGAGCTCGGCTTGTTCTAGGAGCTGAACAGGTGTCTAGGTATCTCACTGTGAATGAGGAAGGGGGCTGAGATGCTGCTGGAGGGGTGATGGGCCAGGTCAGATAGGTCTCTGTGAAGAGCCTGGATTTGTTTCTAGGTGCAGTGATGGTTTTTAAAGGGCGAAAGGAAAAACCAGTGGCATCATCATCTGACCGAGCTTTTGAAAGGCTCATTCTGGCTACTCTATGGAGAAAGGATTGGAGACGGGCTCAAGTGAATGTGGGAGAAGTTAGTAGGTGATTGCAGAAATCTAGACACAAATGATTTTGTAATTGACTTTCACTTGTATGTTGGAAGTAGAGGAGAAAGCTCTTTTTTGTTTCTTTAAAGGTATAGTTTTCAGCTTGTTAAGCGTGGCTACATTGAGAGAGTAATGATAAGTGGGCTATTTAAAAGTACTCTTGGAAACATTAATATCTCGTATTCTAGTTTCATGCAAAATGACATTGATTGTAAAAAGCTGAGGCAATCCAATATCCTCAAATGAGTGTTTTGTCTCTGAGGGCTAGAATTTTTTAAAATTGCTGATGAAATATGGGAACGGATGAGAACACTAAGAACTTGGTAAGTATGTTTACATGCCCCTTAATATTATTTTGTTAGGAACTTCTCTTTAATCAAATACACTAATAGATTGCTGAGATTTAAAGTGTCGAAAAATGCCAGCCCTGTGAATAAAACTAAAAACTCCAAGCAGACTTTATGCATGTGCATCTACAAATACGTATATACTTATATTCATGAATGCCTAAAGTACCTCTGTGAATACTGCTTAGCTGTTGTATAAGTATATATTGGTGGTCTTGACATGAGCAGAAATGATATGGGAGGTCTTCCCTGGTGGTGCAGTGGTTAAGAATCCGCCTGCCAATGCAGGGGACACGGGTTCGAGCCCTTGTCCGGGAGGATCCCACATGCTGTGGAGCAACTAAGCCCGTGCACCACAACTACTGAGCCTGTGCTCTAGAGCCCATGAGCCAGAACTACTAAGCCCACGCGCCTAGAGCCTGTGTTCCGTCACGGGAGAAGCCACCACAATGAGAGGCCTGTATGCTGCAACAAAGAGTGGCCCCCACTCGCCCCAGCTAGAGAGAGCCTGCGTGCAGCTACAAAGACTCAGCTCAGACATACATACATATATACAAAAATAAATAAATAAATAAATTTATTTATTAAAAAAAAAGAAATGATATGGGAAACAACATATGGGATATTTTATACTTACCACACAAGATTTCTTTCTGCTGAGGTGATTAATGTGACATGTAATGCTAAAAATAAAAGTATCACATATCTCCATTGCAACACCCCTCCTGAGGACCAGAGGACAAACTCCATCCAGCATCATCACCCCCCACCTCCCCCCATTCAGAATCAGGAATATAGTGCTAACAGAGCTGAAGGGCTCAGATTCTGGAGGTGGGATACTTAGGTCCAAATCCTGCCTCTGAAGCTTACTTTGTGACCTTGAGCAAGTTATTTAACCTGTCTGTGTCTCAGTTTTCTGCTCTGTACAATGGGAATAATAAATTCACCTATCTCATACAGTCCTTGGGACGACTGAAAGAGTTGTTAAATGAAAAGCACTTAGAACAGTATCTGGCACATTTGAAGCACTGTATGTTGGTAGTATCCCAGTGGCATCAGTTAGTCACTCAAGGCTATTTGTTAAGCTGAATACAACCCATAATGTGTCACCAGGTGCTACAGGTTATTTCTTAGGGAACATACAATTTACTGTTTCAGGCACCATCCTTGGACATGCCATTTTCTGGGCATCTCTTCCCTTTGCTGGAAACTGCAGGAGTTATGAATAGTATTGCTCTCTTAGTGACCACTAGAGTAAAAGTGGACCTTTGCCTGGTCCTGCCGAGGTTGTGACCCAGCCCTGAGGACATGCATATTTTGTTTACTCTACATACTAGTTTTAGAATACTTTGAATTTGTTGTCAGAGTAAAAATCCTCATTTCAATACTCTTTTGAAAAATTAAAGATCTGTATATAAACCACTATATATAAAATAGATGAACAACGAGGTCGTACTGTATAGCACAGAGAACTGTGTTCAATATCATGTAATAAACCATAATGGAAAAGAATCTGAAAAAGAATGTATATACATATGCATAACGGAATCACTTTGCTGTACACCAGAAACTAACACAACATTGTAAATCAACTGTACTTCAATTAACAAAACAAAATTCAAAAAATTTAAAGATCTGTAAATATGGACCCACTTTTCCACATGGCTGCATTGACTGGTACTGAGCAGTGACTACTTCTCAACCACTATCTCACAGTTGAGATGAGCTCAACTCATCTCAACTGTGGTTGAGATGCGCTGGGGTGAGCTCTCCAGCCCCCTATACTCATGTGTTACCTACCTGGCTCTTGCAGGCATGTGACTTCCACTTTGGGACAGCTGTCGATTGAGTACATGTTAATAAGAGCTGTAGACGCAAAGATCCAGAAGGCACTCTCATCTTGGGTATGGTACTGATGCTCAGGAACCCAACAAGGAGTACCGTGTAATACATTCTACTCTCAGTTGTTACCTCTCTGGATCATTTAGAGTTATGAACACAGGCTCTAGGATTGACAGAGCTAGGTTGGCTTCATCACTTACTATCTATAACTTCAGACACATATACTTTCCCGGATCCTCCATGTTATAAGAATGTGAAGATTAAATGAAATAATATATGCAAAGGACCTGTCTCATAGTATTCGAGATCATGTGGTTTGCCCCAGAACATTGGCTAACAGGTGGCAGGGCTAATATGTGAACCCACAATGGCACCAAAGCTTGCACCTTAAAGATTACACTGTAGCTATACTTCTTCCTTATATTGGGGTGGTGAGGGGAGATGGAAGAAGAGATATTTACTGTTATTCCTGAACTATCATTCTACTTCTCTTCTTCCTTTCACTTTCATTTCCTTGACTCTTATTCACATTTTCTAAAACTTAAGAAAGAACTTTACAAAATCACAAACAAATAGACAATACTACAATGACCCTCCATGTAGCCATAACCCCCACTACCTGCTTTCTGTTTTTAGTGATCTACCAAGGTAGATTTGGTGGTTTCCTAGGAAACCCAAGAGCATTTTCTCAGTCTCATTATCCTCTCCAGTAGAGGGTCTTGCTGTCCAGCACTCCCTCCTCCTGCTGTAGCAGCACTGTGCTATCCTGTCACTTTCCTCAGTCCTCAGATCCTCCCTCTTCTATCAACTTTTTACTTACTTTGTCCCTCTGCTCTTCTTTTTCTAGATTTTTCTAAGAACATTCTTCTACTTTCTTGGACTCAACTGTAATTCCAATTTAGATGGGGAGACTACTCTTATCTCCAGTCCTGGCCTCCTACCCTGAATATATTTCTACATTTTCAATAACTTTTAAACATTTCTGAACAAACTCATCACCTCTCTCACCAAGTGGACTTCCTTTGTGTCATTATTCTCCTCATTTCCCGTAAGTGAAAGTTTTAAGTTCTTTCTCTCTGCTTTCATATTTCATCAGTTGTTCAGTCCCAGTCTCCATTGGTAACAGTTTTTAGCATCTTCTCCTTATTTATTTCCCTGCTCTATCTAGAAACATGTATGAACATCATTACTGGACTATTAAACTATTATGTTACTATTAACCTCTTGATTGTTATCCCTGCTTTAATCATTTCCCCAAGAATTCCTAAAACACTGTGTTAGCCAAAAGTTTCTAGAGCCTCCCCTTTTGCTGTGGAAAAAGGAAAAGTTTCAGAATCGCCATTTCCCCCTCTCTGTCCTCTCTCCAATGCCCTTCTCCTAGTCACTTCAATGTACTATATTCTGCACTTCTTCCAAGGTCCACTTTAATCTCATTTCCTTCTTGAAGATTTCTATGTCCTTCTCTCAAACAATAATTTTGTCCTTTTCTTTAGTTAGTACAGCACTCTTGGTCCCACTCATTTCAAAGTTATTTCACACTACATTTTTTAGTTATTTGTCTTGCTTTACCAATAAAAGCATATACTTTCCAAGGGCCCAGATGATTACTTTCTACTTGCTTAGTTACTCCCACAGTGTCTAGCCATTTCTTTGTACATAATTTTTTTTTTTTTTGCGGTACGCGGACCTCTCACTGTTGTGGCCTCTCCCGTTGCGGAGCACAGGCTCCGGACGCGCAGGCTCAGCGGCCATGGCTCACGGGCCCAGCCGCTCCGTGGCATGTGGGATCTTCCCGGACCGGGGCACGAACCCGGGTCCCCTGCATCGGCAGGCGGACTCTCAACCACTGCGCCAGCAGGGAAGCCCTGTACGTAATTCTTGATTGATTGATGGATTGACTCTCACACCTGAAAAGTGGCAGAAGAATTATATTTGTCTGATGCCAGTTTTGTAACATGTCACAGTTTCAAGCAATTGCTCAGTTCATTAGGTGTATTCCCAAATAACCTAGTTGTTAGGAGTAAAATGATGTTTCTTCTCTTCTGAGAATTGTAAGAAAGAGTTTTAGTTAGCAAAGTTGTTTTATCCCCCTAGCTGATTCTGTATCTCTGTACCTTCTAACTATTAACAATAGTGTAATTTATAGAATATACTAAGGTTTCTGAAAGCTGGGGGGATTTATTCTTTTCTCTGGTCAAGAGAAGCAAGGAGAGAAACTGGGTTTTCTTCTCCTAAAATACTAACTTACTAAAATAATAAGTGCTAGTTGAAAATCTCGATGCATAGGCAAGTGCAAGTAGACAATGGCTGATCGCCTTTACTCCAGCCCTGCCTCTCTCCTGAACTTACCCAGACCAGTGCTTTCTACCCCTTTGAAACATCTAGTCTATTGCATGTTGATTTCTTGTTTGTGTAGCACTTTTTCCCCCCAAGAAGAACTTAAACCTTTAAATTAAATTTCAATTTAAACATTCTCATTTTGTACACTTGGTCAATAATTACATTCAGTTATATTACACCAGGGAAACCAAAAGAAACATTCATTTCTCTATTTTGGAAACACTTTAACTGTCTCAATAGGCATAAAATTTTACTGAGAGTTAGATTTCTGTTGAATATATAGTTAATACTACTTCTGCTTAAGGAAAAAACCTGGACTTTAATTCATAGAGCAATACTGCTGCAAATGTGTAATTTTCCAAATTGTCCATAGTCTATGAAACACTTTAATGTACTGTTTCCTTTATTGGAGAGAGAGAGAGAGAGAGAGAAACATTTTGGCAGAAAGCCAATTTATTACTGATACACTTGGGAGACTCATTGTCAGTACATGATATGCTCTTTTCCTCCAAGTCCTCCTTATTTCTTCCCTGCTCTCCTTTCCAGCTCCCCACCCTTCTGGAATTTCTTGGTTCAAGGACAAGTGCTGACTCAGCATGGGCCACCGTCTTGAACTAACTTAGTGCTTTGTGCTGCTCCTGAGGTGTCGCTTTGTGGGGAGCAAATGAAGCACCAGCAAATTCCCCAATTCTCTTAGGAGTCGTAGCTCTCCTCACTGATTATGAATTGTTTCTGTGAGAATAGAATGAGCTGTTAGGCTGCAAATGAGCTAACCTTTAATACTTGGCTATGTGGACTTTCAGTATTTATGATGTTCAGTTCTCCTTTCCAAATTTTACTACAGAATTGCAGAAATTAGATTCTGTTGTCACAGAATAGAAATCTGTGATGTTTATGCGTTCAACCCTAGTTTCCCTATATATCTGTGTTAGAGGCAAGTGGTAAGTGTTTATACAATGTATACAGAAGAACCTTGAGGTTTTTTTTTTTTTTTTTAACTGGAGTATAATTGCTTTACAATGTTGTGTTAGTTTCTGCTGTACAAGGAAGTGACTCAGCTATATGTATACATATATCCCCTCCCTCCCGTCACCCCATCCCACCTATCTACATCATCACAGAGCACCAACCTGAGCTCCCTGTGCTATACAGCAGGTTCCCACTAGCTATCAATTTTACACATGGTAGTGTATTTATGTCAAACCTAATATCCCAATTCATCCCCCCCTTCCCTTCCCCCACATGCCCACACATCTGTTCTCTATGTCTGCGTCTCTATTCATGCTCTGCAAATAGGATCACCTGTACCAGTTTTCTAGGTTCCACATATATGCGTTAACATATGATAATTGTTTTTCTCTTTCTGACTTACTTCACTCTGTATGACAGACTCTAGGTCCATCTACCTCATTACAGATAACTCAGTTTCGTTCCTTTTTATGGCTGAGTAATATTCCATTGCATATATGTACTACATCTTCTTTATCCATTCATCTGTCAGCAGACATTTAGGTTGTTTCCATGTCCTGGCTATTGTAAATAGTGCTGCAGTGAACATTGGGGTACACGTGTCTTTTTGAATTATGGTTTTCGCAGGGTATAAGCCCAGTAGTGGTATTGCTGGATCATATAATAGTTCTATTTTTAGTTTTCTAAGGAACCTCCATACTGTTCTCCATAGTGGCTGTATCAATTGTAAATTTCCACCAACAGTGCAAGAGGATTCCCTTTTCTCCACACCCCTTCCAGCATTTATTGTTTGTAAATTTTTTCTTGATGGCCATTCTGACCAGTGTGAGGTGATACCTCACTGTATATGACAGACTCTAGGTCCATCTACCTCATTACAGATAACTCAGTTTCGTTCCTTTTTATGGCTGAGTAATATTCCATTGCATATATGTACTACATCTTCTTTATCCATTCATCTGTCAGCAGACATTTAGGTTGTTTCCATGTCCTGGCTATTGTAAATAGTGCTGCAGTGAACATTGGGGTACACGTGTCTTTTTGAATTATGGTTTTCGCAGGGTATAAGCCCAGTAGTGGTATTGCTGGATCATATAATAGTTCTATTTTTAGTTTTCTAAGGAACCTCCATACTGTTCTCCATAGTGGCTGTATCAATTGTAAATTTCCACCAACAGTGCAAGAGGATTCCCTTTTCTCCACACCCCTTCCAGCATTTATTGTTTGTAAATTTTTTCTTGATGGCCATTCTGACCAGTGTGAGGTGATACCTCACTGTAGTTTTGATTTGCATTTCTCTAATAATTAGTGAATAATTAGTGACATTGAGCATCTTTTCAAGTGCCTCTAGGCCATCTGTATGTCTTCTTTGGTGAAATGTCTATTTAGGTCTTTTGCCCATTTTTTTTTTTTTTTTGCGGTACGCAGGCCTCTCACTGTTGTGGCCTCTCCCATTGCAGAGCACAGGCTCCAGACACGCAGGCTCAGCGGCCATGGCTCATGGGCCCAGCCGCTCCATCTTCCCAGACCGGGGCACAAACCCATGTCCCCTGCATCGGCAGGCGGACTCTCAACCACTGCGCCACCTGGAAGCCCCTTTAGCCCATTTTTTGATTGTGTTGTTTGCTTTTTTGATATTGAGTTCCATGAGCTGTTTGTATATTTTGGAGATTAATCCTTTGTTAATTGCTTCATTTGCAAATATTTTCTCCCATTCTGAGGGTTTTCTTTTCGTCTTGTTTATGGTTTCCTTTGCTGTGCAAAAGTAGTTTCATTAGGTCCCATTTGTTTATTTTTGTTTTCATTTTCCTTCCTCTAGGAGGTGGGTCATAAAAGATCTTGCTGTGATTTATGTCAAAGAGTGTTCTTCCTATGTTTTCTTCTAAGAGTTTTATAGTGTCCGGTCTTATATTTAGTTCTTTAATCCATTTAGAGTTTATTTTTCTGTATGGTGTTAGGGAGTGTTCTAATTTCATTCTTTTACACGTAGCTGTCCAGTTTTCCCGGCACCACTTATTAAAGAGACTGGCTTTTCTCCATTGTATGTTCTTGCCTCCTTTGTCATAGATTAGGTGACAGTAGGTGTGTGGGTTTATCTCTGGGCTTTCTGTCCTGTACCATTGATCTATATTTCTGTTTTTGTACCAGTACCATACTGTCTTGATTACTGTAGCTTTGTAGTATAGTCTGAATTCAGGGAGCCTGATTTCTCCAGCTGTGTTTTCCTTTCTCAAGAGTGCTTTGGCTATTCGGGGTCTTTTGTGTTTCCATACAAATTGTAAATTTTTGTTCTAATTCTTTGAAAAATGCCATTGGTAATTTGATAGGGATTGCATTGAATCTGTAGTTGCTTTGGGTAGTATAGTCATTTTCACAATGTTGATTCATCCAATCCAAGAACATGGTATATCTCTCCATCTGTTTGTGTCCTCTTTTATTTCTTTCATCAGTGTTTTATAGTTTTCTTCATACAGGTCTTTTGCCTCCTTAGGTAGGTTTATTCGTAGGTATTTTATCCTTTTTGTTGTGATGGTAAATGGGAGTGTTTCCTTAATTTCTCCTTCTGATTTTTCGTTTTGGTGTATAGAAATACCAGAGATTTCTGTGCATTAATTTTGTATCCTGCAACCTTACCAAATTCATTGATTAGTTCTAGTAGTTTTCTAGTGGCGTCTTTTAAGATTCTCTATGTATAGTATCATGTCATTGGCAAACAGTGACAGTTTTACTCCTTTTCCCGTCTATATTCCTTTGATTTCTTTTTCTTCTCTGATTGTCATAGCTAGGACTTCCAAACCTATGTTGAATAACAGTGGTGAGAATGGACATCCTTGTCTTGTTCCTGATCTTAGAGGAAATGCTTTCAGTTTTTCACCATTGAAAATAATGTTTGCTGTGGGTTTTCATATATGGCCTTTATTATGTTGAGGTAGGTTTCCTCTGGGCCCGCTTTCTATGGAATTTTTATCATAAATGGGTGTTGAATTTTGTCAAAAGCTTTTTCTACATCTGTTGAGATGATCATATGGTTTTTCTCCTTCAATTTGTTAATATGGTGTATCACATTGATTGTTTTGCATATATTGAAGAATCTTTGGAGCCCTGAGATAAACCCCACTTGATCATGTTGTATTATCGTTGTAGTTTGTTGTTGGATTCTGTTTGGTAGTATTTTGTTGAGGATTCTTGCATCTATGTTCATCAGTGATATTGGTCTGCAATTTTCTTTTTGTGTGGTATCTCTGTCTGGTTTTGGTATCAGGGTGATAGTGGCCTCGTAGGACAAGTTTGGGAGTGTTCCTCCCTCTGTAATTTTTTGGAAGAGTTTGAGAAGTATAGGTGTTAACTCTTCTTTAAATGTTTGATAGAATTCACCTGTGAAGCCATCCTGAACTTTCATTTGTTGGAAATTTTTTAATCACAGTTGCAATTTTGTCACTTGTGCTTGGTGTGTTTCTATTTTCTAATTCTTCCTGGTTCAGTCTTAGAAAGTTGTACCTTTCCAAGAATTTGTCCATTTCTTCCAGGTTGTTCATTTCATTGGTATATGGTTGTCTTGTAGTAGTCTCTTATGATCCTTTGTATTTCTGTGGTGTCATTTGTTACTTCTCCTTTTTCACTTCTAATTTTATTGATTTGAGTCCGCTCCCTTTTTTTCTTGATAAGTCTGGCTAAAGGTTCATCAATTTTGTTTATCTTCTCAAAGAACCATCTTTAGTTTTATTGATCTTTGCTACTGTTTTCTTCATTTCTATTTCATTTATTTCTGCTCTGATCTTTATGATTTTTTTCCTTCTACTAACTTTGGGGTTTTTTTGTTCTTATTTCATTAGTTGCTTTAGGTGTAAGGTTAGATTGTTTATTTGCGATTTTTCTTGTTTCTTGTGGTGAGATTGAATTGCTCTAAACTTCTCTCTTAGAACTGCTTTTTCTGTGTCCCATAGGTTTTGGGTTGTCATGCTTTTGTTGTCATTTGTTTCTATGCATTTTTTTAATTTCCTCTTTGATTTCTTCAGTGATCTCTTGGTTATTTATTAACGTATTGTTTAGCCTCCATGTGTTTGTGTTTTTTACAGTTGTTTTCCTGTAATTTATTTCTAATCTCATAGCATTGTGGTCAGAAAAGATACTTGATACGTTTTCAATTTTCTTAAATATTCTGAGGGTTGATTTGTGACCCAAGATATGATCTATCCTGAAGAACATTCTGTGTGCACTTGACAAAGTGTATTCTGCCACTTTTGGGTGGAATGTCCTATAAATATCAATTAAATCTATCTGGTCTGTCGTGTCATTTAAAGCTTGTGTTTCGTTATTAATTTTCTGTCTGGGTGATCTGTCCATTGGTGTAAGTGGGGTTTTAAAATCCCTCACTCTTACGACTGTTAGCATTTGCCTTATATATTGGGGTGTTCCTATGTTGGGTGCATAAATATTTATAATCATTATATCTTCTTGGATTGATCCCTGATCATTATGTAGTGTCCTTCCTTATCTCTTGTAGCATTCTTTATTTTAAAGTCTATTTTGTCTGATATGAGAATTGCTACTCCAGCTTTCTTTTGAATTCCATTTGCATGGAATATCTTTTTCCATCCCTTCACCTTCAGTCTGTATGTGTCCCTAGGTCTGAAGTGGGTCTCTTGTAGACAGCATATAATGGGTCTTGTTTTTGTATTTATTCAGCTAGTCTGTGTCTTTTGGTTGGGGCATTTAATCCATTTACATTCAAGGTTATTATCGATATGTATTACCATTTTCTTAATTATTTTGGGTTGGTTTTTGTGGGTCTTTTCATTCTCTTGTGTTTCCCACCTAGAGAAGGTTCTTTAGCATTTGCTGTAAAGCTGGTTTGGTGGTGCTGAATTCTATTCGCTTTTGCTTGTCTGAAAACCTTTTGATTTCTCCATCAAATCTGAGTGAGATCCTTGCTGGGTAGAGTAATCTTGGTTGTAGGTTTTCCCCTTTCATCACTGTAAATATATTCTGCCACTCCCTTCTGGCCTGCAGAGTTTCTGCTGAAAAATCAGCTAACCTTATGGGGATTCCTCTGTATGTTATTTGTTACTTTTCCCTTGCTGCTTTTAATAGTTTTTCTGTGAATTTAATTTTTGCTTGGTTTTTAAAAACATAAATCTTTGTAACTTACTTAGGTAGAATGTGGCCTAGTCATCAAAATCATGGTATAGATTCTAAATGTTGAGGAATTTGGATATTTATCACTCATAGAGGCATGAAAAAGCAGTATGTGAGTGTGTATATATACACACAGAGATGTATATGTATATATTGATATATAGCTTGGAATTATTATGAGTACAAGTATTAAGTTTAAAAGCAGTGATATTTCTTTAAAAAAATGATTAAAAAGTGACCAATGAATGGCGAAATTTTTTTTGTGCACGCTTTTTCACATCATATATCAACTTATCATGCTGATGATTTTAAATTTCATGTACCATTTCTCATGCTGCATTTATCTCTTAGCAAAAATTATTTGTGAGTCTCATATTTGAATTTAGAGCAATCCTGAATAGTGAGAGTCCTGGCTTATGTTTTTAAATGTCAGAAAAATATGCATGGTTATGTTTAGTTTATATCTTTCTTTTAGTAAAAATCTATGCTTGACAATTACCAGAAGTGTTGAATTTATGGGGAAAAAATTTTTATCGTAGATTGATTAAAGAACGCAAAGGTGCCAATTTCTGACATGTGTTGATGAAATGTATTAAAATAGTAAGCTCACTAATAAGCATTTTTGCATTTTGGATTGATTAAAGAATGTTTATGTTAAGAAAAGCACATTATGAAAGTAATTACAACTATTAATTATACTAATTCTGTTTATCCTTCTTAAGGAAGGATAGGATTTAATAAGGTGGTTTTTCATAAAGCCTTTAATCCATGGCTTTTATTTTAGCCACAGTGGATTTTCATATAATTTCCTTAGCTACTTTTTCTTAATGTCAGATGAGGTACATATATCTTTTGTAACTTCCTGGTGTCTGATCTCAGATACTTCTGAAGCTAATTGTGAGGATTAATGGGCAAGACTTTTGTCTAGTAATTTTGTGTTTTAGAAGAAACATGTTAATCCTAGAGAAAGAACTGATACATTTTTTCCCATTTTTCAGGTTTTGGTTTACATTAGTGAAAAAAAAAAGAATTTTTGGAGACTCCTGGTTGTTCAATTTCTTAAGAAAGGAAGCATCGTTTTTTGTTTTTGTGTTTTAAAGTTTACATTTGGTGCTATGTTATGTAGATAAATCAGTGGAATCTAAGTTAGGCTTGATTTTGAAGTTCTGTTATTGATTCACTAAGTACTACTAAGTCACTGCATCTGCTTTCTATTTACAAAATGGCGATGTTTTCTGCTTCTAATTTGCCCCTCAGAAGTGCAGTGTTGTAAGGATTAATTAGAGAAGGCCAGTAGACTGAGCATTGAGGAAGGCATAAATACAGACAAAGGCCACATCACCAGGTGTCTCCTCTTCTTTGTATGTGGTTGATCGCAATTCTGAGAGTCTTGCTTTTGCATTTTTATATAAAGGACATCACATTTGTCAGTTAGTTCAAAGATTTGCATTGTAAAGATATGAACTTCCCGAGAGTTTATTTTCCTGGTGAAATGCCTTATCATGAATATTTTGTTGAGTCCTACTTTTCATAAAGATTCTTCAGGTTCAGAAATTTAATTCTGAATGGATGGGCTATATCAGATTTCTTTGCAATAGCAATCCACTCCCCCTCTCATGTTGTTCTATCAGATTTCCTGCAAGAGTATATAATCCCTCTTTTGGCACCTTTCAGTCACTTATTTTCAAGATGCAAGTTGGCATCACTGGCTTGCTCATGGCCTCTTGAACAACACTGGCATGAGGCAGGATTGCCAAAGTAAAGATCCCAGGCTTTCGAGTTAAATTGCTTGGAGCAGGCTATACAGTGTTCGTGATGCAACTTCAATTTACCATCTTTAAATGAAAAAATTTCTCATGGATTCTTCTGAGGATTAATTAAGATAATTCATAAAGTTTGTAGCATAGTGACTGGCACATAATAAATGCTCAAAATAATATTACTATTTGTATTAATATTAGAAATTTTAAAAAATGAGGCACAAGGAAGAATAAAAGAAGTCAATAAGGAGGCAGAAAAAGGGCAATTAGAAAGTGGGGAGAACCAGCCTGGTGTGTGTCTTGGAAGTAAAAAATAGAATTATTCAAAAATGAGAGAGTTGTATATAGCCTTGCCCCTCAGAGTGTGGTCCATGGACCAGCAACATTGACTTTGCCTGGAAACTTGCTAGAAATTCAGAATTTCAGGCCCCAGCAAGGCCCAAGGAATCGAAATCTGCACTTTAACAAGATTCCTGAGGGAATGCACTTGAAAAGCAGCAGATTGGGATTGAGTGGGATTTAGACTAAACAAACGATTGAATTTGTCTGCTAGACCTTAAGTGGAAAAGAGGAAAGAAAGAATAGGTAGCAATAAAAGAGAGAGTTATTGATAATTCTTTCAAGGAGATTAGAAATTAATCAGCGTTGGAAAAAAGTTAAATGAAACTTTTAAAATGCAACAGAGTTGAGGGCAAATTAGTTTATTTTTATGAGCAAGAAAAGGTTGAGCAGTGTTTACACATGGAGTTAGAGTATCACGTAGTGGGCGAAAGATTTGAAAAGGAATGAATGAATGAAGGCAAGGACAACTAAGAGATGGGACAAGAAGGAAAAACATTGATGACTGGCAAATTTGAGAAAAATACCTCTTCTTAGGCATGTGCAACAGTGGAAAGAGTTTGAGGTCAAAAAGAGGAAAGTCGTATGTGTTCTAATTAGATGTCTTACAGGATTCAAGGCTATTTGCTAGAGGTAAGTAGGGCAGGAATACAATCGATGGATTTGGAACCATTGTGGTAAGTGAGATAGAACTAGAGTGTTACACAAATTTTAGATTCAGTGCTAACTCTGATTGATTGGTAGTGGCTGCATGGGATATCCTCTTGAGAAGGATTCTAAAGCCGATATAGTATAAAGAGTTAAGAGAGCTGTGCTTGATGAATGGTTCCTGGCATTCATAATCAGGGAGAAGTAGCAGTGTATGCTCCACACATATGCCAACCCTGGTATAGAGGATCTCCTGGCATTGTATGAAAATTATTAGGTAGAAATGAAGGAATAACTCTAACACTAATTTATGGTAAATCATTTGTGCAGTATTATTTGATCTTTCTCCAATAACACTTAGCCTAGGAATAGGAAATGCAGTCAAAGGAATAAAGCAATAATGAGTTTATTTTTGAAATGCCTGACTATGAGTTCCATATTTCATGCAGAGACAAATAAAGCCTGAATTTGCATGATTCCACACTCAAGAAATTGTGGCCTAATGGGAAAAACACATAGTATGGAATTTGAACACCAGATCAACTACTTATTAGCTGTGTCATTGGTAAATTATAGTTAACCTATTGCTAAAATGAAAAACTCATTTTCCTCAACTTTAAAGTGGGAATAATAATATTAATTTCCAAATAGAGTTCAAGAGAAGTCAAATGAATGTAATATAATGCCTGATGAATTATCTCATGTTAGTTCTTTTTCCCCTTTTGTGTTTTCAGTTGTTTGTTTTCTCTGTCAGTTTCTCCTGTTTCTTCTGACTTTCTTTGAGCATCCAAGAGAACCAAGAATCATGAATTAGGATTGAATAATAAAGTGGCAGACTGGTATTCCCATGATCATTCTCCACTAGTGTACTTTAATTCTTAATCTCCTTAACTTTCATTGCTTCATGTGTTATATGGAGATAAACTGGAGGAAAATCAATCATGGGTGACATTGCTTTGCAGAATAGTTGTGAGCAAGGCTCCTTCAGAAACTAATAAATTCTTTACCAAGTGCCTCTTAGAAGTAGAGGTTCCATCACGGAACACGGGGTCAGTATCTTATAAGTGTTGAGAAGAAAATAATGGCTGACTTAGCCTTGGAACTTGAGAATAAAGGTTTCTAGATCATGGCAGCTGGCTTGGATGTAAAATCTAGAATTTGCTCCAGTGGAAGATATGTGCCCCCAAATAACTTGCTACAGTGCCAGTCAAGATTTGTGCTTACTCTTCCATGGGCTCGGATCTTTCAGTTACACTTGGCTAAGGACCTCCTTGGCTGATGAACTTTCACATGAATACACTCCAAAGGAGCAGGGCTGAGAGCTAAAGGGTAGTATGCATAAATTCCACAACTACCTTTTTCTTTTTATTCTTCAAGAAAATTTAAGAACATATGATACTGACAGATGATGACATTTTTGGCAGGGCTGTTAGGCCCTTGCTACAAGGCAGCTTTCCATCTTTGCAATTGCAAAGTTCTAACTTGGTTTCCAAAAGAAATGCTCATAGCTATTCACCTAGCTCATATTCCATTCTCAGTTTGAAATTCCAATGAAATGACTCTCTTATTTTTATGTACAGGTGATGCTTTTAGTTAAATAGTCATATCGTCTATATTTTGTTTACTTTGCTTAGTTTAATAAGAAAAAAACTATAGAAAATGTTTTGGATTAAAGATGTTTATTAAAATGTCATAAACTTGGCTAGTTTTGTTAACATGCAATTCTTAACATGTAGAATTGACTACTTTTCTAGATAACTTGTTTCACATTCTCGTCCCATCTGTATAAGATTTCATCATTTTTCTCGGAATATCCATCAAAATAAGGCTTATGTTTCTTTTTCATAAGTGATAGATATCACTACAGACAAATAAGCACAGATAAGCAAAAAGAAGAAATAAAACCATATTTAATTTCATGGTTCTGAGAGAGCCATTGTTAATTCTAGTGCATTCTAAGGGACTGCAAACTCAGATACTTAGAAGGGCCGGGGTGATAACAAAGGAGCAAATCAAGCTGGATAGGGACGCTGGGACTGGATGGGGCAATTTTTACTTATAGCTCCACTGCTTTCACACCATGCGAGAACGTGGGCCCAGGGTCACCAGTTATTACCATGTTTCGAGAGAAGAGTACCAGGGTTTTTTTTTATAAAATTTCTCATTTCGAAGTTTGAATGACATAAAAATTAGTAAAGACCGTATTCAAACCAAACAGAGCAGGTATGCAAACATTTTTCATTCTTTCTTTTGTATGTATAAAATCTAATGTTAGAAATGCAGTTATGTTTGTAAGTTTTAGTGTAAGGTTTTATACATACTTTGTGAGTATACAATGTGTAATTTATAATAAAATGAATACCACCACTACACTTAAGAACATTACCAATACATGCACTACTCTTGTGTTTTATAACAATCCAATTCCATGTTAACCACTACCCATAATTCTAATTTCTCATTCCCATTTGCTTTTTTTATAAAAAGGTGCTATATCTGCATGTACACTAAAACAGTCTTTAGTTTTGTTTGTTTCGGAGCTTCGTAAGCATAGCATGAAAATGACTGCAGTCTTCTGTAACTTGCTATTTTCACTGTATTTTATGTTTTAAAATTCATTCTAAGGTTGTTAGCTATAGCTGGAATTTATTAAATTTTTACTGTACTTTAATATTTTATTACACCACATTTGCTTATCTGTTTTTCTCTTAATAGGCATTTATGTTGTTTTACGTTTTTGCGATTATAGTCAGTACTTTTCTGAACATACTGCCAATGCATGTTTCCTGGTACACATGTAGCTTTTTCTTAGGATATACCTAGAAGTGGAATTGCTGAGTCATAGATGGGTACATCAAAATTTTTTTTAACGTCTTTATTGGAGTATAATTGCTTTACAATGGTGTGTTAGTTTCTGCTTTATAACAAAGTGAACCAGCTATACATATACATATATCCCCATATCTCCTCCCTCTGGTGTCTCCCTCTCACCCTCCCTATCCCACCCCTCTAGGTGGTCACAAACCACTGAGCTGATCTCCCTGTGCTATGTGGCTGCTTCCCACTAGCTATCTATTTTACGTTTGGTAGTGTATATATGTCCATGCCTCTCTCATTTCGTCCCAGCTTACCCTTCCCCCTACCCATGGCCTCAAGTCCATTCTCTATGTCTGCAGCTTTATTCCTGTCCTGCCCCTAGGTTCTTTAGAACCATTTTTTTTTCTTAGATTCCATATACATGTGTTAGTATATGGTATTTGTTTTTCTCTTTCTGACTTACTTCACTCTGTATGACAGACTCTAGGTCCATCCACCTCACTACAAATAGCTCAATTTCATTTCTTTTCATGGCTGAGTAATATTCCATTGTATATATGTGCCCCATCTTCTTTATCCATTCATCTGTCAATGGACACTTAGGTTGCTTCCACGTCCTGGCTATTGTAAGTAGAGCTGGGCAAATTCTTAGAAAAGCACAACCTTCCGAGACTGAACCAGGAAGAAATAGAAAATATAAATAGAACAATCACAAGCACTGAAATTGAGACTGTGATTAAAAATCTTCCAACAAACAAAAGCCCAGGACCAGATGGCTTCACAGGCGAATTCTATCAAACATTTAGAGAAGAGCTAACACCTATCCTTCTTAAACTCTTCCAAAATATAGCAGAGAGAGGAACACACCCAAATTCATTCTACTAGGCCACCATCACCCTGATACCAAAACCAGACAAAGATGTCACAAAAAAAGGAAACTACAGGCCAATAACATTGATGAACATAGATGCAAAAATCCTCAACAAAATACTAGCAAACAGAATCCAACAGCACATTAAAAGGATCATACACCATGATCAATTGGGGTTTATCCCAGTAATGCAAGAATTCTTCAATATATGCAAATCAATTAATGTGATACACCATATTAACAAATTGAAGGAGAAAAACCATATGATCATCTCAATAGATGCAGAAAAAGCTTTCAACAAAATTCAACACACATTTATGATAAAAACCCTCCAGAAAGTAGGCATAGAGGGAACTTACATCAACATAATAAAGGCTATATATGACAAACCCACAGCCAACGTCATTCTCAATGGTGAAAAACTGAAACCATTTCCTCGAAGATCAGAAACAAGGCAAGGTAGCCCACTCTCCCCAGTATTATTCAACATAGTTTTGGAAGTTTTAGCCACAGCAATCAGAGAAGAAAAAGAAAGAAAAGGAATCCAAATCAGAAAAGAAGAAGTAAAGCTGTCAGTTTGCAGATGACCTGTTACTATACATAGAGAATCCTAAAGATGCTACCAGAAAACTACTAGAGCTAACCAATGAATTTGGTAAAGTAGCAGGATACAAAATTAATGGGTACATCAAATTTTATGAGATGATTCCAAATCATTTTCAGAAATGGTTGGAACCAGTTTATACACTCATCAGTGACTGAGAGTTCCTGTTGCTTCATGCTTTCCCCCAAAACTTATATATTCAGATTTCTTAATTTTTGTTGTCTGGAGGGTGTTGATGTGCTCTTCATTTACACTTCCCTATTAGTATGGGATTGAGCATCTTTAGATGTGTTTATACAACATAGCGTTTCTTTTCGTGAAAAATGCCTCTTTTGTCTACTTTTCTTTTGGGTTGTTTCTATCTCTCACTGACTTATTGAAGTCATTAGAACAGTCTGATATTAATCCTGTGTCCATTTTATGCTGCCACTATCTCTTCCCAGGTTGTAGGTTGTCTTTTCCCTTTATCATTTCCTTTGGTAAACAGAAGTTTTTAATTTTAATGAATTCAAACTTATTATTTTTATTTAATGGTTAATAGTCTTTTATGTCTTGTTTAAACATTCTTTGATTTGAAAGGTCATAAAGATATCTTCCTGTATTTTACTCTAAAATTTAAGTTACCTATTATATTTTACCTTTAAATCCACCTGGGATTTTTTTGTTTGGTATGAGGTAGCGATCCCATTTCTTTTTTGTGCTGCATAGGTTAACTGAGTGAGTGTCCCAGACTAATTCGGGATCTGCAGTGCTACCATTGCCATATATCAAATTTGTCACACATCAATCACATGGTTCTGTTTCTGAACTCCATTTGGTTTCATTGATGAGAACATACACTCTTTGTTTATAAAGCAAAGCATACTGTTTTGTTAAAATGTGTTTTATTTTCTGAAAAATAAGTTTTAATTAATTTTAGGGAAAAAAAGGCCTTCAGTTTAATTCCATGCCTGTTCTCTTCTTTCCCCTTTGTTTTTTGGTTATAAGGATTCACTCTTTCCACTGTCTGAGCTTCATGATGATACACTTGAGTTCTGTTGAGGAAGAAAGAACATATCCAGGTTTTAGACTTGTATTCAAGGCAAGAAAACTGAACATTGAAGCCTTCACATATCCAGTGCCCATGCCAAGGAGAGACGTGCCTCTCTGTGGTTCCTGTGAGCAGGAACCGGGCTTCCAATTGTTGAATTCACTCTGCAGGCACAGCCTTATGCTTGAATATACTGATGACACAAATCCTTATAAATACCTAGACACAGTGATTATCAATTATCTTTTTTTCCATCTGCTATGAGCTTAAAAATCTACTAGACCCATTTTTCACCCCTGAAAATCTACCACCTGGCTAAGTGCTTTCACACTACTTATATATGTGATATTTAGCGTTTTCTTAATTTTTTTCCTTTGTTCTACTTTAGCATGCTTTATGTGTTCAAAGTGAAAAGTACTCCAATATTTCCCATATCTCAGACTATAAAAAAATTAACTAGATCATGCTACGTGTCCTCTACTTTTCTGAATTAAAAAAGAAGTGAAATCCTGTTAGTGAACTATTTTGAGTCTGTTCTGTCTCATGGAACAGTAGAATATTGAGCTGCAAAAACCATTTTTTTTTTGCACTTTAAAAAATTCCCTTTTAGTGAGCACAAATTCAGGAAAAAATAATTAACAACCTATGACATTATATTTTGTAGGAGTATTTAGACTATTGTAATGATATGCTTATCATGTTATCTGAAAATTAACCAAGAGGGTTAGATTACAGATCTAGCCTCTCTTTTTTTCCTTTCCCTTTTCTCTTTCCTTTCCTTTTTAAAATATCCTTGAGTTTGCATCCTTACCTTGAAATCTTGAGAATACTTTATCTCAAGCTTCATATCCAGTCTTTATAACTATAATGACTCCTTCAGTGGAATTTCTAATTATGAGTGGAATAAATATCCCCTAAATGCTGTGGGCTTTGCACTAAAGGAAGCTGTACACTAGACCAATTAACTCAAGATAGCTAGTATGTTATACTAAAAAAATTTTTTTAGAATGCTGCAGAGCAGGTCTTGAAAAGTGTTTCATGGTCAGTGAAGGAGAGACTCAGAGGAATGATTGAGGAAGTGTGCCTCTCACTGAGTCTGTCCCTCCATTATCCCAAAATGGGATTGTTTGCATCAGTGTAACTGTTGCTCTGAGGGGAAAACAAGGTTTATAGAGAATCTTTAAATCATTCTAGGGTAGAAGGAATTATAAGGTCAACTTTCCCACCACCTGCCAATGCAATAATTTTTTTTGTAGGTTCAAAGCATATTCCAAGAAGAGGTTTTTTGTTTGTTTTTTTAAGATCAAGCCTTGCTTTTTCAGTTCCCTTTTTTTTTTGTGTGTCTACAATATAACTTGTCCACAGAGATAATGATACTGAAATGGAAAAAAAGTATGAATTTTTTGGAGCACAAGCTATCAAGAAAGTAATTTATTCCTGCAAACCATTGTGCATGTAGTCCTATAGGTTCTTCAAGCCCCAAGTGGGTTACCTTCTTCCTGTACTCACTAGCAAGCCAGTCAGTGTGGTTCTAGTTAGAATGCCATAAATCTGCAATATAATTAATTGCATATCCTTTCAAGCTAGCAGTGAAAGGAGTAACACGGGCCAGGATTTTGATGTGTTCCCATATTCTGAAATCAGCATGATGGTATACGACACTGCTGAAAACATTAATTTAGAGGGTGGCTGGAAATTGCTGAAAATATTGAACTCCAGCTCGTGAACCCAAACAGTCTCCTTTTTTTTCTACCCCTAGATCAGAGAAGTCTATGTAGTTAAAACTTCACTGCTAATCTAATTCTCTATTTCGAGTAGATAGGCATAAAACCATATTTTTTTGTTTAGCAAGCTCAACACTGCTTCTTATAAGTCTGTAAATCATAAGTGTGAGGCAATTGGATCATTCTGCTCTATAAGAAGCATATTCCACAATAGTCAGGTTTTTTTATTTAACTTTTATCTGGCCCGTGCTGGCAATATACTGGATTTTGTGTGATGCATTTTGCATAAGGGTTCTATTTGGTCCATAATGGTTGGTGTAATGAACTATTTGTCCTCTTCTAGATGACAGCCAGTTGCTTAAAACCTATAATGAGATGTCAGGTGAATTGCACTGATTGGCATTGATGGATGAGCTTGTTGAAATATTGCAGGGTTTCCTGTAGGGGCATAGAGGAAAATTGCTGTTTAGAGCTTTGGGTCTCCTAAGCACTGAAACTGTAATCACATAAACAGAACCACTTCTGCAGGTCCGAGGTGTCATCGTGAATTTTCTGGCTAATCCATCCATTCATCTCAAAGGTCCAGAACTCGCGCTTCATGTCACTCTTTGCCTTTGTTCTGCACTTTGATCTTTCAAGATGTCTGTCAGAAGAAAAGTGTTTATATTGAATTATGTGTGGAAAGGGGTAGGGTGCATACTTCAGAAACTTGGCATGAAATTTGCTAAACAAACCTTGCCAGTTGCTCTGCAGCAATAATCGAGGTGTGGATTTCAGTTTAACAATACGTAGGTATACATTTTTTACCTTCAAAAACAACTTTAATGTAGATGTTTAGGTGCAGAAGATTTTATTTTATTTGCTTATTCTGTAGAATGCATCTAGCACCTTTATTAACTGTTAAACTTAATGTTAAGAAGATTAATGAATTTTTTTAAATGAAATTTTTTTCTAAAATTCTGATGAAAGGAGTTAACTAAATGAATGCTTGGGATGCATTATATTTTTGAGTGTGTATTTTATCTCATTGACTTCTGTATTCTAGTACAAGGTAAGATAGTAAGATACTAGTATCTAGTATAAGCTAGTAAGATACTAGTTAAGTATACAGTGTACTATTTATACTGTATTCTAGTATAAGATAGTAAGATAAATAGATACTGTTTTAGTATCTATTATGTCTATTATAATATATGTGTTAGGACACACTAGGAGTTCTACCACAGAATCACAAACAAACAAAATTAGGAACTAATTATGTTGAAAGTAGTATACAGGCACAAAAGCAGAATAAATGGGTGAATTGTTAATTGCTGTATCCTTTCACAGCGATCCTTTCTCTCTTCTCTCATACCTTTTTAATAATTATGGAATGAAAGTTGTTTTTTCCTCCTTATTGTGTCTCAGCTGGTTTAAAAACTCTGAATCAGTTTCCACTGACATGATGCTATGGTCAAGAAAATATGTATTGGTTCCATTTCCCAGACTAACTTACCTTGTGATGGGCAAAAACAATTCAGAGATCTTTTGACAGCCGTCATGTGTCTTTGCTTAATTTGGACACTGAAGTACTGGTGCTATTGTTATGAGATTCTTGAAGTAGGAGAAGATCTTAAGCCAACTTTTGGAACC
Source organism: Neophocaena asiaeorientalis asiaeorientalis (assembly GCF_003031525.2). NCBI lineage: Eukaryota > Metazoa > Chordata > Mammalia > Artiodactyla > Phocoenidae > Neophocaena > Neophocaena asiaeorientalis. Next base: position 817,326 of record NW_020172592.1, read on the forward strand.
TTTTGAATTGAAATTGAATGGGACCCTCCAGTGACACTGATTATCTCCTTGAATCAGTTTTCACTGCAGATGAGGCATTCATGTAATCTGAATGAGCTCAGCCAGCCCCAAGTAACACATGCCTAACAAATTCAGGTTTGGTCTTTGTTGAGGCCCAAGCGTTAGTATTTCTGAAAGCTTTCCTGGTGATTCCGATATGCAGACGGATTTGAGAACCACTGGGCTAGGAAGATTCAACACAGTGGCTGCGGCTGTGGGAATATCAGACTGTCCAGCAAGAATGAATTACATGGACACCAGTGAGCCGCACAGAGCAGTAGCTTGCCCTGCTGATCTTCAGAGGGCTTTTCAATCCTGAGACCCAGAACAGGCATGACAGAGCAGTGGCTGAACTGACAGCAGAGAGCTTATGAGGCAAGAGTGATCTGCTTGCCAGGTCTGGGTTTAGACTTAGTTCAAGATCACTTCAGGAGTTAAATAAAAGTTTTGATCCTTTAAAGGCTTTGATTAGTATAGGCACCCCTTCCTATATGTCCTAATGACACTCTTAGGGTCATTCTTGAATGGTTGAAAAGGTTTTTATAGAAGGACAAGAGGGACAGAGCTGTAATTATTTCCTGCAGAATTTTAAAGATGACACCAACCTGGACTCAGACCAGACCTAGTCTAGCCCATGACTTACCAGTAATAGAAAAATCTTTCTTGAGCAGCTGAATAGCTTCTGTCCGACTTGGTTTTGTTAGATGACTGTGGTGATTATGTTGGCAATGCTACGATAGTGGCTAGATATTATGGATTATAAGAAGGGTAAGGCATCTTGTACAGGTAGCCATATAACTAATTATTCTATCCAAAGCTGTGTATTTTAACAAACTAGAAATTTTATATCTGAATAGTCATTTGTTTACTTTGGTTCAAAACATAAATAAATTGGAGCCAAAAGTCTTGAGTTTTTTATCTGCAGTTGTAGTTGAGCTCTACTGAACATGTTACTTTTATAGTATAGTGAGAAAAGGTGGGTGTGTTTGTTTACTTATTTAAAGTTATCATTTATGCAAAGTCCATCTTGTTTCCGAAAATTTTAATGAGAACCCATAGTAAATTTTTTCTAACATGAGAAAGATAAAAGGATCATTTAAGTGTTTCTCTTTCTCAGTTTATTATTCTCATCTCTAAAACGGGAATAATAAGAGTGTCTACCTTATGAGGTTATTATGATACATAAATATATATTTGGAGGGTCATAATGCTGATATTAACAGCTATTCTGTTGAATTTTGTGTCCAAGTAATTCAGAAATTCTGATGCACTTCCTTTTATTTGAAGACGTTTTTCTACTTTAATGGGATTTCATAGTAGCTTAGAGATTCCATGCAGGAAATGAGGTGTAAGTGCCACATTTGCAATGCTGCTTCCCTTGAAATCCAGGTGAAACTGATGGAGCTTCAAAAGGAACACACCAAAACCTGAACTCTTGAGGTAACCCTTCTTTACAGATCATTGACATTTTTCAGCTCTGCCTTGGAAATTCATTTGTTTTGGAAAAAAACTTATGTATTTTCTCTGGCATTTAAGACATGCTAACTATTAAAGAGAAATACTAGACTTAACACTTGTGAGCCTTTGAATTACTTTTTTTGTGGTTGATACTTGATATTTTTAGAAATATGAAAAGCACTCTATAATTAGGTATTTGAGCTTAGTACTTCTAATAATAATGGCAGATATTAAATTATTGGTGCTGTAAAAATATTTAGAATATATGCATTATTTAAATCATAAAATGGAGTTAGAATGTGATTAGTTCTCTGTTAGATATGTTTCTTTTAGTCTGAATGAATGTTTATTCACTAAACTATGTCTCTGTCTCTCTGTCTACCTCTGTCTATCTATATATTGCATGTATATTATACACT
>NW_020172592.1:819528-921583 GCF_003031525.2 Neophocaena asiaeorientalis asiaeorientalis
CATATGTAATAGGAGGCAGCAGCGTTCCAAGGAAAGAGGATGGGCATCAAAGTTAAGCAGTCAGGCTTACCTGGTTTTGAGTTTTACTTTTCCGTGATTTATTAGCCGTGTGCCCTTGAACAGGATCACTTAACCGCATAGAAGTTTATTTTCCTCCTCTATAAAATGTGTGGGATAACAACTGCTATATAAAGTCGTTTGTGAGAATAAAGTAGATAATTTATATAATGGGCTTGATATATATCAGGCTTTTAATAAATTGTCCTTTTCCTTTCCCCTTAGTTGAGCCACCACATAGGTGGTACAGATGGGACCCTGCACATTGGCACCTGGCTAAGGGTTGAGTGGATGCTAAAATCCAGCCTGCCCTCTTTTTAATCAGCCTCAAACCCTGTGTGGAGCTGCATTCACACTAGCATGGGCTGGTGGTGGCCCTGCCCCTTAGAGCTCTGAGACGGGCATCTGAATCCAGGACTGAATCCTGCTTGGTTCTAACCAGCTACATGACCCTAGTCACGTCACTTCACAACTTTGTATCCATTCCTTCAATATATAGAGAAGGCATTAATATCTGTCCTCTAATGCTAATCCTGATGTCATTTTTTTGAAGATGAAATAGCATAGTATCTATGAAAAAATATAAAAGCAATGTTTTATGCAAATTCCTGTGTAACACAGGTTATTTTTTATGAAGAATAGGCAAGATCATACAAATGTTTCAATTATTGATATGGAGAATTATTGTTTAGTTAGCTGGGTAATTTTAAAAAAGAGGCCAGGAGATCTTGGTGACTCTTCTGGGACAGAGCTGCTGTGTGCAAAGATTAAGCGAGGATTGGGAACGAGCCTAAGGAGGAGGTGGTCTAAGAAGTAAGGCCCTCGAGGGAGTGAGAGACATGAGAGGTCAACACGAAGGGCAATGATTAGAGAACATGACATGGATGTTGCTTGGGCCAAAAGACACTGCGAAGGAAGAGGTACTCTGCTCAGTTACAAATTTTATCAAAATAAATTTAGTCTATAAGTAGAATTATAGTTTCTCTTCTAAATATGATGTGAAATGTGTCCATTCATAATAATTCTGTATCTGAGACATAAGTATTATAAAAAATAAGACTAAACTGGCTTTCATGCCATAATTATTCCACAGGATAAATGCATATTTTCCCTCATGTTTCACATGCAGAATGCTTTGATTCATTATATTTGCCATATTGCACACTCTGGCACCCTAAATTGACACATATTTCCATTTTTACCATTAAATTATTGAACAAATTATCGTATATTTCTGTTGCTGCTGGATCCTGGAAATCATTAAATAATTCTGGCACCACACTGACAGTAGTTTCTGGCTATTAACCATAATGCTAATGTAATGTTCCCTTCCTTTTGCTTGAATTAAGCAAGAGCTCTCAGAGTTGCTGAGGCTAACTAAGATCCAATCCATAGCCTGGAAATTTCTTATGGGCCAACGCTTTGGTCATCTCTAGCCTAGAACTCCTACTTTACAGGCACTCTAATTCATCAATACTGCTTTCCCTCTTTAAAAAATTGGTATCTTGATTTTCTGGAGGCTTCCTTTAAAATAAGCAGTAGTTTTACCTACAAAATGCTGCAGCTGTTTTACTTGTCAGTAATATTTATTAATTACATTAATTCCTTATTAGGAATATTTCTTCTATTTTTTTTCTTTAAGAATGGAAAATATACTCAATGTCCACAAATATGCATGATAATTGTTTTGGTCAAAGCTTAAGTATAGTAAAGATAATAATTCCAAGTCTTAAATCCTCTTATCAGAGTGGATGTGGTAAAGGTGTTTAGTATGATTTGAAATTTAAATATCAGCCTCCAGATTTCAGGTGTATTTTATTCTTTTAGTAAATCAGGCAGGCTGTGGATATATATTGAACAGCTATTCTGATCCGTCTTTTATGTTTCATCCTCCAAGGATAGTAATGATGTAATGATTCATTGTTAAAGATGTCAATACATTAAGCATTTTTAAATCTACAGTTATTCATATAATGAGAAGGATTTTGTTTTTTTATTATTTCTCCTATTGTTCTCTAGACTTAAAGTAGAAACTTGGTCTTTTAAATAGACAAGGGAACATGGAAGTGGTTCAGTTTTACACGTTGAAAAATAAGTAACTTTAATTCCAGAAAACCTAAGGAAGGTCTCAGATTCCTCAGTAGCTGGAACAAAACTAGTAAATCTAGAGACTTGAAAAAACAGGGGGACATAATAGCTAAATTAGGTGCCACTCTTTGTCTACTGAGCCCTTACTGGTAGCACCTAGGGACTAGCAAATATGACTGGATGATTTAGTGCAGGTTTAGGAAAACATAAAAGAGATTATTAAGGTAACTAGCAGGTGACAGGTCAAAGGAGTTTCAACTGTACGAATGTCAAAGCAAATATAAATGTTCTTTTTAGTTTAAAAAATGCCACAGCTGAATATCTGGGAGAGTAAATCATTTAGTGTGCAGATAGATATATATTTGTGTATACATATTTTGTATATATATTATGTATTCATTTATGTTTAGAAAATATATATTTATTTTATTTCATTGTTGATCATATTATAATATAGTGCTTTTATAATAATGCCAGATAAAAATAGCTAAGAATGGATTATATTCATATTAAGAATAATTAGGGGGCTTCCCTGGTGGTGCTGTGGTTAAGAGTCCGCTTGCCAGTGCAGGGGACACGGGTTCGAGCCCTGGTCTGGGAAGATTCCACATGCCGCGGAGCAGCGGGGCCTGTGCACCACAACTACTGAGCCTACGCACCTAGAGCCCGTGCTTGGCAAAAAGAGAGTCCACCGCAGTGAGAGGCCCGTGCACCCAGTGAGGAGTGGCTCCCGCTCAACGCAACTGGGGAAAGCCCGTGCACAGCAACGAAGACCCAATGCTGCCAAAAATAAATAAATTTATAAAAAAAAAAAAAAAAGAAGAAGAAGAATGGGCTTCCCTGGTGGCACAGTGGTTGAGAGTCCGCCTGCTGATGCAGAGGACACGGGTTCGTGCCCCGGTCCGGGAAGATCCCACACGCCGCGGAGCTGCTGGGCCCGTGAGCCATGGCCGCTGGGCCTGCGCGTCTGGAGCCTGTGCTCTGCAACGGGAGAGGCCACAACAGTGAGAGGCCCGCGTATCACAAAAAAGAAAAAAAAGAAAAAAGAATTAGGGAGGAAAGGAGACTAACCATAGTAGTTGAATTTTAGTAATCTAATTTTTTCCCTGTGGATGTTTACCAGAATAAAGTGAATTTTATATACATCTATATCTAATGTAGATATATATTTATTTATGCACATGTGTTTATATACATATAAATATGTTTTTGTAAATGTATAGTCTTTATTTTTGAGTAAACATAAATTTTATAAAAGCAGAGCTCATATGAAAACAAAACAAAATGCCTTCACTTCAATATGTCTGAGCAATTGAAGTGATAAAGCAGATAGCAAAGAGATCTTGTTTTTATTAAATGACATCTGTATTGTTTTTAGTAGAACTAAATATGGAAAGCCTTCTCTTAATTCAATTTTATCTAAAGCTGTAATTGGTTATTTGAGCTAAGGTCACATTAGTTTTTTTTCAAATGCCAAAGTGAAACCAAAGCTTGCTTTTTGAAAGATTTATATCTAAAAATCATTATTCTTACTACACATAGGGACCTGTGTTTTTACTTGACATGCAGTTATTGAAATTTATAATTTTATAACTCATAAATGACTTCTCTTTTTAGTAATACTTTTTTGAAAATCAACACTCAGAAATTTGGGTCTCTTAATAATAGAAGATGCCCTTAAGGGAATGAATATAAGAGCTACCTTGTGTTTAGTATGCCATTGATCAGTTTATATTAATTCTTAGATAAATATAGATTGAAATTGTAACTATATTATCTTCTGTTAGTAGTTGCTGTTTGGTTCCTAGTATTTCTTTCAGTAGAGCAAACATTTAAATTTGCAATGTAGCAAAGAGGTCCCAAATTCATATATATTAGAGAAATAACTGTTCTGTCTTACAACAAGAAACCTGTTTATCTTGTGAACATCTTCTTAGGGAAATCATTTTTTCATGGATCCTTGAACATATGGCAGTATCCTAGCTCTAAATGGCTTTCTGCTCTATATCAGAAATTGAACCGAATTAGGTAAGAAATTGGGTACCCCACCAATTATGTTTTGTTGAACTCACACACACACAAATCTAACTTCACAATCAGTTTTTAAATTTTAAGATTAACCTTAAGTATGCAACTCTTTTCTGTCTTTAGTTTCAGAATCTGTCACAAGGTTACTGATTTTTTTTTAATATTTATTTTTCTATTTTAGTGGGAGGACTGTATTTTTTCCTTGTGTAGTTATTTCTTTGGGACTCACAGTGCATTATTGGTAAATAATTACAGTGTCTCTGTTTCCTGACTCTCACCTGTGGTGTTTTTGAACAGATCTAAGGGATCTCCATTCCATATAGACTCTGGGGAATGGAGAGGATTAGTTTGAACTGCCTGGACACCCTTGGATTTGTATCTTGTGACTAACTCTTATCCAAGAAAGTCACCAAAAAGTAGAAGTGATGTCCTTCATGCTTTTCCCTACCTGGAGTAGAATGAATGACGTAACTCATTTTAGTATTGCTCTCAAACCAGTTGAGTTCCTAAAATAAAGTGTTTGATCCCTAGGTAAAATGAGACATATAATTATGCCAATTAATACAAATGCATCAAATTTCCACTTTAAAAGACAAAGGGGATCTCTCAGATTAGGCTTAAAAATAGCCTGTTTCCAAAAGGTCTAAAACAGATGACACAGTAAGTTGAAAATCAAATAATAGGTGAAAATATATAAGCTAAGTACAAATAGGGAAAATGATATAATAACTCATAGAATGTAAGTCAAAAAGACATTAAATGAGAAATAAATGGACTTACTTTATATAATTTAAAGAAGCATCCACAGTGAAAACACAAGTGTGACACTTTATATACTAAAAATACAAAGAGCAGCAAATTAAATTGCATTGATTAAGTTGCATTGCTACAGTTCAGTGATTCAGAAAAGCTAGGAAGAGACCCAAACGTTAGTTGTAAGTTTGCCAAGGGTTCATGATTAAGCAGAATATAGTTGGCTGAACAGAGAGGAAGGATGCAGCAAATTTGTGCCTAGTTTTTCCTTTGCCCCCAACGCAGTTGCCCTTGACTCTCCTGGCATAGATACAGTCCTCACAGAGACCAAAGGGAGGCTGAATTCTTGCTATGTTGGAATCCCTCTGCACACGGGCTTCCATCACCATTCCAGAAGAACACACACTGACACTCTATAAGCTTCTCTTAAAGGGGCTTTTGTTCTTTAAACAAGTGTGTTATTTGCAAAGCTGCATCATCATCTGGGGGGAAAGAACACCTAGTATCCTGGGGTCCCCCCAAATATCTTTACTTCCAGCTCTCTGGAGTTCTAGAAAGCTGTCTCTTCATATTTATAAAGTAAAACTTTTGAAAAAGTAGATTAATTGTGTTGGAAACACAATTATTCTGGGTCTTTGACAAATGGTTTAGGAAAAAGCTTGGAGGATGTAATTAATGTGGTTGAATAAATATTTCAAACTAGAAAGAGCACAGTTTACATTATCTTAACACAAAGCAATAAAGTAGAAATTAAAATGAAGGTTTAAATAAAAAATCATGGAGACATGAAAAGAAAACTTCTTTTCTAAATTTTTGGATCAAAATGGAAATCAAAACTGTAATTACTGACAATTAAGAAAATAGTGTTGGGAATTCCCTGGCAGTTCAGTGGTTAGGACTCTGCGCTCTCACTGCCGAGGGCCTGGGTTTGATCCCTGGTCCTGGTCAGGGAGCTAGGATTCCACAAGCCACACAGCACGGCCAAAAAAAATAGTGGCAATGATGAGATCATGTATCAAAATGTTGGGATGGGATAAAACTACAATTAATAGGCACATTTCAGACTATGCTTAAAAGGTAAGAAAGACAAAGTAAACTATACACTAAATACTAAAATTTAGAAATAATGCTATGGAAAAAATATGAAGGAAATCATTTTCAAAATAAATGTTGATTAGAGACAAATATAGAAGTCAAATAAGTTAAGAGTGCATTTTAGGAAAAATACATCCTGATATTATGTGTCTTATTTGAGGATTTGGCAGTATATTTAATATTAGAAAATATTTTAATGTTTTACATGCTTTTAGGTTGCTTGTTTCATGGGGGGGGTTCTTTTCTTCTCTTTTTTTTTCTTTTTTCTTCTTTTTGGCCGCGTGGAATATGGGATCTTAGTTCCCCGACCAAGGATCGAACTAGTGCCCCCAGCATTGGGAACGTGGAGCCTTAACCACTGGACTGCCAGGGAAGTCACCCGTTTCATGGTTTTTTGACTCTGGTATATGGACTCTTGGATAGTTTATGAAAATATTTAATGCCTTTTCATTAAAAGACGTTAAACTTGTTTTTATACAAATTTTATACAAACTTGTGGATCTCTAAGGTTAAATACAAATTTGTGTGTGGGTGATGTTTTTCTGGGTAGAATCAATATTAACACCTCAAGATGGTCTGGAAACCCCTCCCTCCTAAATTGTTTTCATTGAAACAGTAAATCACCTTGGTAAATGAAAAGAGAAAACCTACATGGTGATCTTTTAGGAAATCTCCAAAATGGAGTCCATGTTAAATCTCTATTTTAAAAAAACCCAAAAAACAAGAAACAAATTCGTTAGTTAGTTAGTTATAGAAAGATGCTTTCTTAACAGTAACAGGTTATTCCCAAGCCAATATTTAAGCATCAGTCATATGTAATAGAGAAATACCATTGACATTCTTGGTAAAGAACAAGAAAAAATAGCTACCTCCATGATGGTATTCATGAGGTTCTAGTCTCTGTATTAAGTCAGGAATCAAAATTTTGAGATATAACTCTTAGAAATATGAAGAGGACATTGCTGTTATTTTTGGAAGATTATTTTATTTCAAGCAACAGTCATTCAGCAAATATTTATTGAACCTCTGCTATGTGGCAAGCACCATTCTAGGCACTGGAGAGCAAGTCATGCACAGGACGGGAAAGGTCCCCTTCCATGGAGTGTGTAGTTTAAAGTGGGTAAGTGGAAGATGGCAATAAAGAAGGAGACACGTGAGAAGATTCCAGATAGAGATCTAATGATTTCAACTGCGATGTCATTCCCTACCTAGAAAGTCAAAATGTGTCAGCAGAAAATTATTAGAAATAACATTAGGGAATAGTTAGAAGGATGTAACATATGTATAAAAGTGATAGTTTTAAATAATCATATAGAAAATGTAACGAAAAAATATCTCCATTCATGATAGCAACAAATAATATAAAATATATAGGAACAAACTTAACAAACAAGTACTGGACATATAATGAAAAAATCTAGTTATGAATGTGTATGTATACGTATATCATGTATGAATACACACTTTTTTAAATTAAGAGAATGCATGACTAAATAAATGGAGCAACTTATGTTTCTGGCTAGAAGGGCTCATTGTTGCAAAGATAATCTTCATTTCTTAAAATAAATTTACTGCTACTATAATCCTAAAAACATTCTTCAGGGCACTTTTAAAGAGAATATGACAATCATCTGGAGTAATAAACATTAAAGACCAGCCATAAATAATTTGATTAGGAAGGAATATAAAAGGGCACCTGGGCTACAAGATGTTAAAATATATCAAAAAGCTGCAAGGGAATTGAGCTGGAAAATGCAGAAACTAATTAACTAGTGCAAGGATGGCACATTTGTGGCATAGTTACCATCTTCTCCTATCTTCCTCCCCATGGCAATCATTCCGTTATAAGTTACCTGGGCGCCCTTCCCTGCTGGGCCTGGACATGGTCTCAGAATACTCCAGGCAGGCACTGTTAGGCTATCAAAGTTGGTACATGAGTTAAAACATATTGGCACCTTGTTCTTGTTCAAGTATGTGATGAAAGTGGCATTTAAATTAGTAAACAAAGGAAGGATTATTTCGGAAATGGTTCTGGAAAAACTGGCTGTCTTTGGAAAGAATATTTAGGCCTTTACTTCACATTATAAAAATAAATTCCAGATGGATCAAAGGATTGAATGTAAAAAAGAAAGCAGGAAAGAGCTTGACGATAACATAGATATTTATCTAACATCAAAGTAATGTAGGTCTCTTTAGCATGAAAGAGAAGGAAGAAATCAGTAAAAGAACGGATGGAGAGATGAAAGTACTCCAAAATTTTTCATTTCTGTAAGTCTTAAATGTACTATTTACGAAACATACTTGGAATGTTTTACCATATTTTGTAAAATATTGTTTGAAAATGTGTATATATACTCAAACACATACATGCTGAAGAGATTAGATTGAAACATACAAAAGTATTTTCAGCCATTCACTTAAGGTAGCGAAATTATGGATAATTTTATTTTTTTTTAATTTCTACAATAAATATGTTATCCTAAAAAGGAGTATGTATCAAATTTGTGAAAGGAAATGTAGGAAATTCATATTTTAAGAAATCTAATATTCAGTAATTTTTACATACATCGTTTCTGAATTCCCTTAACAACCTCTTGAAGTATGTAGTAATATTCCACTTTTAAACTTCAGGGACCTGAGGTTCAGTGAGATTAAATAAATGCCCCAAGATAACTCAGGTAGGAAGAAGCAGAGTTGTGGTCTGAAGCAAATGTTTATCTGATCTCATAAGCCATTACCCAGCATCAGTTATGGATCTCTGTTCTGCTTGGTGTCAAAATTAGATAGAAGGAAAAAAAGGTTAAGCTGAAATTCAGGCCTGATCTTTCAACAGCAGAAAGGGGCTTATTTTATCCTACTTTCAGTGCCTGTTCCTAATTCCTTCCACATACCTCCATGTAGTCCTTCAAGGGGGTGTAGGGTAGATGCTTGTCTCCTATAGATGGTGTTAGGCTTTTGGAAACAAAATATCACAGTTGGGTAAAAAGTGAGCTCTTTCTTTTCTTATCTACCATTTGCAAATATGAGTCTATGCTTGAAGATGATCCTTCGATTCTTCTTTTTCTGGCTCACGAACTTGTAAATCTTGTATTTGAGTTCTTGTGGTTGCAAAAGTGTTAGTATTGAAAAAGACATTCTGGAGCCTTTAATTCTATGTTATAGGCACCTTGCTGCAAAAAGCGGCAAAGTGATGGAAACAAATGCATGTATTACAGCTCCAGGTAAAAATAAGCACTCTCAAATGCAGAGGTATTATATATAGTTAATTTTACTAGGTGGGTGTATCTTCAGTAAATTTTTCGTCTCTCAGCATGAATACTTTCTCAAATCCCATCATTTTCTTTTTGGATAATAAAGAAGTGAATATGTTATAGTATGCTAGTGAATGTAGCCAGTTTACAGCTTGAGTCTAGGATATGTTAGTCTACTAAGGTAAATTTGCATATATTTTGGAAATAATTTTGTGTATTTCATGATTGATATGTTTTATTGTTCTCTGGCCTGAGTTTGGGGCCTTTTCTGTTCTTCTGTTCACAGGGGAACATTATTTGAAAACATCTAACTAGATATTACAAATTTCAAATTGCTTAAGAAAAGGATCATAGTTATATTTAGGATATTGTTTTTCTGGAACTATTTGCTGATGGCAGTTTTCTTCTAAATTGGCTTTAGAAAATATTTCTAAATAGCATGATTGTGACCACTGTATTTTACAGCCTCCCAACCTGCACAAACAAACCCAATGCACTGAAGCTTCTGATCCTTTTACTTTTAAGTACAGTTTATAACATTGCAGCCATTATTGACATTACAGAGGCTTTTGCTAAGCTTTTTCCTTCCTTCCAAATTTTTAACAACTTCCCCACTGCTTGTCAAAAAAAGGTCACAATTCATGTACCCTAAGGCTACCTTTCAAACCACTTTTATTATTTAATGTGCCCTTTGTTCCAGCAAAATTGTACTATTCAATATTCAGCTGATCAGATGTACTCATTTTCTGTTTCCTTTGGTCATTATGATTTTGATTTCCTGGTGTATCTTCTTCCTCCATCTCTCTCTGGTGAGATCTTACGTGCCTTACTGGCCTGGCTTAACTCATCATGAAGCTTCCTGTCATTCCCAGTTCTGAATTCCCATTCATGGCTTATTTGTACTTCTGATACCTTATGCCAGATTCAAACGCTTTGTAAGTTCTCTTTCTGGCCCAGCTAAGCCTGTGACAGCCCCATGCTGTACACCCTGGGCCCCTCCATTGAGTATCTGCAGTTCTCCCACTTCTTTCTCTTTTTTATTTCATAAGATAATTCCTCCTTCCTTACCTCATTTGGTTTGTATTTTCCATTCACTCCAGTTTTACATCTTTAAATGAGGTCTTATTTTCATTGGAGATCTCATTTTGTAATTCTTATTTAGAAGTGGTCTCTCCAGGACGTCTTTGGCCCTGTGCATGTCATTTATGCCTTTTGAGGCCAGAAGGACCTTGAGACCAAACCATAACTTGAGACCCAGGTAACTCTCACCTTGAACCTGCCCTGCGCATGGCCCCACCTACCAGAGGAGGGGAATTAAACATCTACGAGAATATCCCACTTAACATTGCCATTGCGGTATTTGAAGTGCTTCCCCAGTCCTCTTTGTGGAGCCTCATTAGGGTAATAGAAGTGCCCTTTTCTAATGAATTCCCAGCTGGAAAGGAGAGTGTTCAGTCTCTTCAGCTTCAAGCAATCTGTTCCCACTCCTATTCAGTCCCCAGGGTGAAGAAGATTCTAGACTTCCTTCTTTAGCCTTTTCAGCTCTTTTACTGAGTTCTACTCGTGGAATTTAGTCCTAGTCTCTTGAGACACACCACGTGGCAAAATCCATTCTCTGCTTTTGGCAGAGACATCCCTCCTGGGTCCTCTCCCTTTAGCTCTCTCTCCATTTTCCTCCCTTCCCTCAACCCAGCAGTCATCAATTTTTTTATGTCTTTGTATGCTTGTTGTGTCTGGCCTTTTAGGGAGATTGTTAGTCTCAGATTTGTCTCTGCTGATAGATAAGGAGTGGTGACCTTCAGCTTCTGAGGATAAAAGGAGACCTAAAGAGGAAGAGCATCTCCTGCTCAAAAGAGTGCCTGTCTCTACCTTTGCTTTAAAAAGTTCCCTTTTTGTAACCTTAACCTTTTCTATATTTCAGCATGGGATGGGTCAGGGGGGAAGCCTGCTCTGTCACATCGTTTCTGTTCATAACTAGTCTTGCTCTATTCATGTTTATATTCCCAGCTGGTTCCCAATGAGAAGTCTTGCACGTAGAAGGTGCTCAATTAAATGCTGGATTCATAATCTTGTCCATTTTTTTTAATTCCCACATCTTATTCTCTCCTGCTATTATAGAATCTGAGTATAATTAAATCCTTCTCCAAATTGTCTGTGTTGTATTTCTCAGTCAGAAGCTTGCAAAAAATATTTTAAACAGTTGTCGTGTGGGCTTTTCCTGAAATGCCATGTCACTCCAAAAGTGATACTCTGCTATTTTGACTACTCATAGAAAATGAGGAAGGAGGTAGGCTGAACAGAGAGAAATTCCAACTGAAATTAGTACTTCTAGCCAAATCAGTGGTGTAAGAACATTGCTTCTCTTTAGAATTTTAGAAATAGCTAAGGCAGTGTGAATTTTTTAAAACCTTTCCTATCAGTGGCAAAAGAAAATGATGAAATGATAATAATGGTAGTTGGTATATAGGGATAAATTATTGATAAAAGCATCTCCTGTCTTGGCATTTTTGATACTAATCCCAATAGTATGATGTGGTTATATGCTTTGTTAGGGATTGTGTATATGTGAGTAATATAACAAATTATATCAACTCATTATTTGAAAAAAAACCCTTAATATTTTTTCTGTTTTTAAAATTAGGTTACTGGGGAAAAAGAAAAAAAAAAGCTTTCCATTCACATTAGATTGAAGTAACTTAGTGATTTCTGAATTATTTCAGTGGTTACTGAAATTTTAGTTTTAAATTCTAGTAAGAATATTTTAAATTGTACATAGGAGGTGTGGGAGTTCATCTTATCCAGGAGAGAAGGATCTGTTTCACTTAACCAACTTAACCATGTGGGATTGTTTTATGAAAACAATATAAATATTCTGACCCAAAAACACCCTGGTGTGTTTGTCTATGTGGCTAAGGTAATCAAATGGTACTTCTCCTCAAATTGTCCCCAGCGTATTTTATTTATGTTCTCAATGGCTCCTGCTGCAATCCTCTGGAAAGTTCTGCCTGTTCATGAGCCTCCACGAAAACATCTGTAGTGGGCAAAGAGGAAGGTGCCCAGTGTCGGGGCTACGTAGATTTCCCAGCCCACTTCCCATTAACATAAGTTTGGAGTCCCAGTATTGTTTCACACAGCTTCCGAGGATAGAAGAGAAATGAAGGAAGAAAAGTTTTTGATGACTAGAGTCAGAGTGCCTTGTAGAAATTCAGATAGCTACTTCTTTTACCAGAGGCTCCTAGTTTCTTTAACAGTTCTCTCAGAAATTTAATCGGCTTCTGATATATTGCTTCCAGTCAGTTCCATGGCCACTCTCAACGTTTTTTAAACACAGTTAACTCTGCTTTTTATCTTTCCTTCTGCCTTCTATGCATCTTTTTTTTTTCAAGCCTTGATTTTTTGGTTAGATTCGATAGATATAAAAGGACTGTGTCAAATTTTTATCAATGTTTCTGTCTCTTGCTCTTAGGTGCTATCCCCCTCTCGTTGCAAACCAGTAACAATTGTTTGGTTTTTTTTAGAAAAAAACATCTTTATTGGAGTACAATTGCTTTACATTGTTGTATTAGTTTTTGCTGTATAACAAAGTGAATCAGCTCTACGTATACATATAAACCCATATCCCCTCCCACTTGCATCTCCCTCCCACCCTCCCTATCCCACACCTCTAGGAGGTCACAAAGCACCGAGCTGATCTCCCTGTGCTATGTGGCTGCTTCCCACTAGCTATTTCACATTTGATAGTATATATATGTCCAGTCTGGCCTTATATTTAGGTTTATAATCCATTTTGAGTTTATATTTGTGTGTGGTATTAAGGAGTGTTCTAATTTCATTGTTTTACATGTAGCTGTCCAGTTTTCCCAGCACCATTATTGAGGAGGCTGTCTTTCCTCCGTTGTATATTCTTGCCTCCTTTATCAAAGATAAGGTGACCATATGTGCATGGGTTGATCTTTGGGCTTTCTATCCTGTTCCATTGAGGTATATTTCTGTTTTTGTGCCAGTACCATACTGTCTGGATTACTGTAGCTTTGTAGTATAGTCTGAAGTCAGAAAACCTGATTCCTCCAGCTCAGTTTTTCTTTCTCAAGAGTGCTTTGGCTATTCAGGGTCTTTTGTCACAGATGTAGAGAGCAAACGTATGGATACCAATAGGGGAAGGGGGGTTGGGATGAATGGGAGATTGGGATTGACATATAGACACTACTCTGTATAAAATAGATAACTAATGAGAACCTATTATATAGCACAGGGAACTCTACTCAAATGGGAGTGTTTCCTTAATTTCTCTATCAGATTTTTCATCATTTGTGTATAGGAATGCAAGAGATTTCTGTGCATTATTTTGTATTCTGCTACTTTACCAAATTCATTGATTAGTACTAGTAGTTTTCTGGGAGCATCTTTAGGATTCTGTATGTATAGTATCATGTCATCTGCAAACAGTGACAGTTTTACTTCTTTTCTGATTTGTATTCCTTTTATTTCTTTTTCTTCTTGGATTGCTGTGGCTAAAACGTCCAAAACTATGTTGAACATTAGTGGTGAGGGTGGGCACTGATCTTAGTGGAAATGGTTTCAGTTTTTCACCGTTGAGAATGATGTTGGCTATGGGTTTGTCATATATGGCCTTTATTATGTTGACCTAAATTCTCTCTATGCCTACTTTTTGGAGAGTTTTTGTCATTAATTGTTGAATTTTGTTGAAAGCTTTTTCTGCTTCTATTGAGATTATCATATGTTTTTTATCCTTCAGTTTGTTAATATGGTGTATCACATTGATTGATTTGCATATATTGAAGAATCCTTGCATTCCTAGGATAAACCCCACCTGATCATGGTGTATGATCCTTTTAATGTGCAGTTGGAGTCTGTTTGCTAGTATTTTGTTGAGGATTTTTGGATCTATATTCATCAGTGATATTGGTCTGTAATTTTCTTTTTTGTAGTAACTTTGTCTGGTTTTGGTATCAGGGTGATGGTGGCCTCATAAAATGAGTTTGGGAGTGTTCCTTCCTCTGCAATTTTTTGGAAAAGCTTGAGAAGTATGGGTGTTAGCTCTTCTCTAAATGTTCGATACAATTCACCTGTGAAGCCATCTGGTCCTGGACGTTTGTTTGTTGGAAGATTTTTAATCACAGTTTCAATTTCATTACTTGTGATTGGTCTGTTTATATTTTCTATTGCCTCCTGGTTCAGTCTCGGAAGGTTGTGCTTTTCTAAGAATTTGTTCATTTCCTTCAGGTTGTCCATTTTATTGGCATAGAGTTGCTTGTAGTAATCTCTCATGATCCTTTGTATTTCTCCAGTGTCGGTTATTACTTCTCCTTTTTTCTTCTAATTCTGTTTATGTGAGTCTTCTCCCTTTTTTTCTTGATGAGTCTGGCTAATGGTTTATTAATTTTGTTTATCTTCTCATAGAAACATCTTTTAGTTTTATTGATCTTTGCTATTGTTTCCTTCATTTCTTTTTCATTTATTTCTGATCTGATCTTTATGATTTCTTTCCTTCTGCTAACTTTGGGGTTTTTTTGTTCTTCTTTCTTTAATTCCTTTAGGTGTAAGGTTAGGCTGTTTATTTGAGATGTTTCTTGTTTCTTGAGGTAGGATTGTATTCCTATAAACCTCCTTCTTAGAACTGCTTTTGCTTTTTAGGTTTTGGGTCTTCGTGTTTTCATCATCATTTGTTTCTAGGTATTTTTTGATTTCCTCTTTGATTTCTTCAGTGATCTCTTGGTTATTTAGAATGTATTGTTTAGCCTCCATGTGTTTGTATTTTTTACAGTTTTTTTCCTGTAAGTGATATCTAGTTTCATAGCATTGTGGTCAGAAAAGATACTTGATATGGTTTCAATTTTCTTAAATTTACCAGGGCTTGATTTGTGAGCCAAGATATAATCTATCCTGGAGAATGTTCATTACGCACTTGAGAAGAAACTGTAATCTGCCGTTTTTGGATGGAATGTCCTATAAATATCAATTAAGTCCATCTTGTTTAATGTGTCATTTAAAGCTTGTGACTCCTTATTTATTTTCATTTTGGATGATCTGTCCATTGGTGAAAGTGGGGTGTTAAAGTCCCCTACTATGATAGTGTTACTGTTGATTTCCCATTTTATGGCTGCTAGCATTTGACGTACGTGTTGAGGTGCTCCTATGTTGGGTGCATAAATATTTACAATTGTTATATCTTCTTCTTGGATTGATCCCTTGATCATTATGTAGTGTCCTTCTTTGTCTCTTGTAATAGTCTTTATTTTAAAGTCTATTTTGTCTGATATGAGAATTGCTACTCCAGCTTTCTTTTGATTTCCATTTACATGGAATATCTTTTTCCATCCCATCACTTTCAGTCTGGATGTGTCCCTAGGTCTGAAGGGGGTTTCTTGTAAACAGAATATATATGGGTCTTGTTTTTGTATCCATTCAGCCAGTCTACGTCTTTTGGTTGGAGCATTTAATCCATTTATATTTAAGGTAGTTATTGATATGTGTTATCCTTTTACCATTTTCTTAATTGTTTTTGGTTTGTTATTGTCAGTCTTTTCCTTCTCTTGTGTTTCGTGCCTAGAGAAGTTCCTTTAGCATTTGTTGTAAAGATGCTTTGGTGGTGCTCAATTCTCTTAGCTTTTGCTTGTCTGTAAGGTTTTAATTTCTCCATCGAATCTGAATGAGATCCTTGCTCGGTAGCATCACCTTGGTTGTAGGATTTTCCCTTCCATCACTTTAAATATGTCTTGCCATTCCCTTCTGTCTTGCAGAGTTTCTGCTGAAAGATCAACTGTTAACCTTAGGGTATTCCCTTGTATGTTATTTGTTGCTCTTCCCTTGCTGCTTTTAATATTTTGTCCTTGTATTTAATTTTTGATAGTTTGATTAATATGTGTTTTGGCATGTTTCTCATTGTATTTATCCTGTATGGGACTCTCTGCGCTTCCTGGATTTGATCATTTCCTTTCCCATATTAGGGAAGTTTTCAACTATAATCTCTTCAAATATTTTCTCAGTCCCTTTCTTTTTCTCTTCTTCTTCTGGGAGCTCTATAGTTCGAACGTTGGTGAGCTAATGTCCCAGAGGTCTCTGAGAGTGTCCTTGATTCTTTTCATTCTTTTTTCTTTACTCTGCTCTGCAGTAGTTATTTCCACTATTTTATCTTCCAGGTCATTTATCCATTCTTCTGCCTGAGTTATTCTGCTGTTGATTCCTTCTAGAGAATTTTTAATTTCATTTATTGTGTGGTTCATCATTGTTTGTTTGCTCTTTAGTTCTTCTAGGTCCTTGTTAAAGTTTCTTGTATTTGCTCCATTCTTTTTCCAAGATTTTGGATCATCTTTACTATCATTACTCTGAATTCTTTTCCAGGTAGATTGCCTACTTCCTCTTCATTTGTTTGGTCTGGTGGGTTTTTACCTTGCTCCTTCATGTGTTGCATATTTCTCTGTCTTCTCATTTTGCTTAACTTACTGTGTTTGGGGTCTCATTTTCACAGGCTGCACGTTCGTAGTTCCCATTGTTTTTTGGTGTCTGTCCTCAGTGGGTAAGGTTGGTTCAGTGGGTTGTGTAGGCTTCCTGGTGGAGGGGACTGGTACCTGGATGAGGCTGGATCTTGTCTTTCTGTTGGGCAGGATCAAGTCCGGTGGTGTGTTCTGGGGTGCCTGTGAACTTATTATGATTTTAGGCAGCTTCTCTGCTAATGGGTGGGGTTGTGTTCCTGTCTTGCTAGTTGTTTGGCATAGGGTGTCCAGCACTGGAGCTTGCTGGCCGTTGGGTGGAGCTGGGTCTTATAGTTGAGACAGAGGTCTCTGGGAGAGCTCTCGCCGATTGATATTACGTGGGGCCGGGAGGTCTCTGGTGGTCCAATGTCCTGAACTTGGCTCTCCCCCCTCAGAGGCACAGAACTGACAGCCAGCCAGAGCACCAAGACCCTGTCAGCTACATGGCTCAGAAGGAAAGGGAGAAATAAAGAAGGAAGGAAGTATCAAAGGAAGGAAGGAAGGAAGGAAGGAAAGAAAGAAAAAAGAAAGAGAGAAAGAAGGAAGGAAAGGAGGGAGGGAGGGAGGGAGGGAGGAGGATGGAGGTAAAAAAAATAAAGTTATTAAAATAAAAAAAATTTTAAAGTAACAACAAAAAAGAGAGCAACCAAAGCAATAAACAAATTCCCCAATGATAACAAGAGCTATAAATTATGCTAAGATAAGCATAAAAATCAGAAGCTAGTCAGTCACATACAGCAAACTCCAAGTCTACAGTTGCTCCCAAAGTCCACCGCTTCCATTATGGGATGCACACAGGATTCTTGGTGGCTGCAGTAGCAGCCTTACCGTTTCATGCCCGTCTCTGGTGTCCACGCTGTTAGCCTCAGCTTGCACCCGTCTCTGAAGCTCGTTTAGGCAGTCCTCTGAATCTCTTCTCCTCACACACCCCGAAACAATGGTCTCTTGGCTTTTAGGCAGTTCCAGACTTTTTCCCGGACTCTCTCCCGGCTAGCTGTGGCGCACTAGCCCCCTTCAGGCTGTGTTCACGCAGCCAACCCCAGTCCTCTCCCTGGGATCCGACCTCCGAAGCCTGAGCCTCAGGCCCCTGCCCCAACCCGCCCCAGCAGGTGAGCAGACAAACCTCTCAGGCTGGTGAGTGCTAGTTGGCACGGATCCTCTGTGCGGGAATCTATCTGCTTTGCCCTCTGCACCCCTGTTGCTGTGCTCTCCTCCGTGGCTCCGAAGTTTCCCCCCCCCACACCTCCCATTTCCACCAGTGAAGGGGCTTCCTAGTGTGTGGAAACTTTTCCTCCTTCAAAGCTCCCTCCCAGACGTGCAGGTCCCATCCCTATTCTTTAGTCTGTATTTTTTCTTTTTTCTTTTGCCCTACCCAGGTACATGGGGCGTTTTTTGCCTTTGGGAAGTCTGAGGTCTTCTGTCAGTGTTCAGGAGGTATTCTCTGGGAGTTGTTCCACATGTAGATGTATTTCTGATGTATTTATGGGGAGGAAGGTGATCTCCAGGTCTTACTCCTCTGCCATCCTGAAGGTCCTCTATGCATCTTTCTTAATTCAGTGGTGGCCATCATGAATCCACCTGAAACAAAGGCTGGGGAAAGTGGCAGGGGTGGCACTAGCTACAGTCTTATTTTCGTCACAGGGTTAAGTATTTTTGTTTAATTGGGAACTTTTAATTGATTTTTTTGTTTAAAGCCTTGTACAGTTATATTTATTTTTGGTATTTGGGGATCAGAAGCAGTCTTATTTTTCAATCCTGTGTAGTCCTAAATTTCTGAACTCTCTACTCCCGTTCATTTCTGTCTTCAAAGTAGTTAAGTGTTGTATGAGCTCATCTCTTCCTTGTCATACCTTGCACTAAGCGTCAAGGAACAAATAATAGACGCCGATGTCATGGCATTTTGCAGCTTCTTCCTCTAGAGCTTCAAGTTCACTAGGCAGTTGCATTGCCTTTTGAGAAACTGTGGGCTTCAGTTTTACTAAATGTTTTTTTGGTAGCATGAACCACCAGCTTTCCAGTTGTTATATCTGTTTTCTTGCTACTTGATTCTGACCACTAAGCCAGTATTAAAGTTTTGGGCCTTTGTTATGGCCCCATTCCATTTCCAGTGGTCAATTAATTTCTACGTGAAGCTAAGCTGGGTGTGATAACAGAGAGACCCCAAAATGTCAGTGGATTATTTCAATAAGATTTTATTTCTCATTGACATCAGAATCTTTGGGTTATAGGAGATTAAATCAGTACATCTTTCCTCTCCTATGGACCCATAGTGTTGGTAGTTTTGAAATCTTTCACACATACTTCCAGTGTTACCCAAGTACTGGGAGAGAGACAGCATATGGAGGATCACTCATGGTCATTCTGTAGAGGCTAGATTTGGAGTAGCACAGGTCACTTCTGCTCACATTCCATAGGAGAAAATATTGTTGTTTCATGTAACTGCAAGGGAGGCTGGGATGCGTATAGTAGGAGGAGAGAAGCTTTTAGTAATTAGCTGGTAGTCTCTGCCACAAGATGTTGGGAAAGAATTTAAGTGTGTCAAGGATATGCATAAGAAAAAAGAATACGACTACTGGAATGGCAGTTGGACTTAGTGACTAGATGATAAAGGACCAAAAGGCAAAAAAGAAACTGTGAAGTAATGATTACTATCATGTGATATTCTGGAAGATATAACTATTCTGATTTTTTTAATGTAGCAAAGGAAAGGGTGGTTAATAAAAGTTAGTCTCTATGTTTATATGCTTTAAAGAGTGTGTGACTTCCTGAGGATATAATGTTTTATTTATTTTGGTATTTTGTGAATATGACTAACATGTTCTCTACACACATCAATTAGTGTAGTTGTTTTGAAAAAATAAGGTATTTTAAGGTCTCAACTGTGCTTGCCCCTGGAGAAAGAAAGACAACACACACACACACACACACACACACACACACACACACACACACACAAGAATGATTGAGGAGGCAGGCAGAGGGGCATGAGGCAAGCATGAGAATGAAAATTTTCTTCAAAGGTTTGACCATGACTTTCCTGGTTTTTGTGGGGAAAGAATATAGCTATATTTAAAAGTAATTCTTAAATAATGATGAGATGATGTTGGTGTGGCTCTCGGCAGCTGACTACTACCTGGAATAAGCTGATAGAACTGGAGAGGAGGTCTTAGGTTTCTGCAGAATTTTGTCTATGATCCTAGTAGGTCAGCAGGTTCTGTCTCTCATGGAACCTCTGAAGGTTTATTTACTTCTGTTCTTGAATGTTTGATTTTATTCTTGCTTCTTGCTTTTTCTTTCTGCCACCTCCTAGTCTAGGCGACTTGGCATGTCATCTCTGAATTCCAGCAGTAGTTTTGTAATGGCGGTTAACGTGTCTCCACTTCAGTGTATTCTGCACCCTGCTTTTTCCTGCTCATTAAAGCTGAAATTACTGTATATTTTCCATAGGATACCTTACAAGATTTTTCACTATCTGTGCCTAGGCAAGGCATGGCCTAGCAGCCAGAGATCTTCAATTGTGGCTTCAAGTTCATGGCAATCAGCTGCATGACCATGGAGAAGTCACTTAGGAGAATCTAAGTGTCACCAGCCACTCTGTAAAAAATAACTATTTATTGGTCAAAGAAGTTAGAAAACATTGTGCACTGTATCTTTTTCTTAGTAATATAAGATTGCATGATAGTATATTTTAAAGGTTCTGAAAAGCCCTGACACAAAGCGACCTGTTTACCTGGATTTAACCCTGCATCCTCCTCACTGATTGAACATCAAATCCTTTTATTCACACATCACTATTGATACTACAAGCAAATTAGCATCCCCAGAAGACACACTAGTGAACTACATTTGACAGCATTAAGAACCTTCCAAAAATGTCTCCACTTTGTAAAATGAGGGGAATAGTACCTCATCAGGTTGTTTTCTGGATTACGTGAATTTATCCAAGCATGAAGCCCAGCATGAAGTAAGCCGTTCGTAAATGTTGCCTGTTATTTATTATTAGTCACTATTTCCTCCATGTAACTTTTCCTTTCCCATACTTTTACGTTCACTTATGTATTTTCCCTTACAATAAATGACTTTCTCATCCTCATAATTTAGCTGACACCTTCTTGAATGAGGTAAACAAGATAGAGTGAAAAGAGAGCTGTTGTCAGATGTATGTTCTCATCCCAGCACCACAATTTACAAGTAGTGTCTCCTGAGCGCGTTTCTCAGTCTACCTTGGATGTAGATTTCCTGCAAACTGGGATTATTATCATGACCTACAAGTTGGCTGTGAATCCTCTGTTATATATACACACACTTACACACACACAGAATATGTGTTCTGTGTAGGTAGCACTAATCTCAGTGACTGGCACATATAGGTGTTTGGTAAATGAAGACTGTGGCTATTATTGTAATTTTTATATTATTAATTTAAATCCTAGTCTCATGTTGTCACTTTTCCTGACCACTGTTGTCCAAGTAATGTGATTTTTCTCAGAACTGTAAGAGCTTAACTTCTGTGTGTCACACATCTGCATCATTTTATTATTGGCATTTTTAATATTCTGCCCTATTATCAGCAAAGGCTTTGAAGTTAGGGACCTACATTTCATGCTTTTTATTTTGTTAGAGGACATGGCATTTTACTTTTCACATAGGAGGGCTCCACTGCATGTAGTTTCACCTCAAAAAGAGCCAGAGGAGGGCCAAGGGAAACAGTTGAATATACTTTCCTGCTGACCCTCTTTGTTTGCTGGACTGTGACATTCAGGGTAAACGGTCCAGTAGAAGGCTCAAAAGGCATGAAAGACGGTAAGTGCTGAATGTAGGTTTAGACATGACTGACAAAAAATAATTGAAAAGAGTAATAAAATAGACAAAATTCTGCCAAGATTTATTTTTTAAAATGTGTGGAGATACATGTAAATAGCATTAGGAAAGGGGATGGGCATAATGATACTTTGGTAAGGATATTAAAATCATAGGGACATAAGAAAAGCTATGTGTCAATAATTGTAAGAACAGATAAAATTGATTTTTTAAAAAGAAAAACATATAGTGATTCAAGATGAAAGAGAAAGCCTGTGAATCAGCAAGCAGTAAAGAAATTAATTCAGCCCAAGGTAGAGAGTGAATTAGACTAGTAAAGTTCATAAGACCTATCCTGGATGAAAGATAAAATGTAGAATTGGTGAAAATTAGAATTAGGAGAAAAAAGAGTTTTGGAGAAGAGATCATTTTGGCGTGAAATGATTAGGGACGTTTCCATAAGATAGATTCGACCTGGAGAGTAAAGGAGAAGGGCGGATAACAGAGATTTGAAGGAAATAGGCAAAGATACTAAACTCTTTTAAATCAGGAATGCTTCTTATATTATTTTTGTTACCTTTCTGGATATTTGAAATATTTCTAAGTTTAAAACTAAGCTTTTAAAAGAATGGATGAAGTGAGGTGGGAATGGGAAGCAGAACACTTCATCTGGGGTAGATTTTTGTTTAGAAGGGCAGGAGGAGAGTAAGCTAAAATTAAAGCGGCCGAATCTTTGAGTATTGTGTGAGCCTTCCATTTCCCATTCCTGCTACTCTGACAGAGTTGCTCTTAATACCCTAGATGCTGAAAGCTTGCAAAGGTTTTTTCTGTTTTTTTTTTTTTTTAAGTGAAATCATTTTGGCCTTGCTTTCCTCTGTTATGGGAAATTGTTTCAGTGAAAATTTCCTACAGGCTGCTTAAAAGCAATGCATGGAACAATGGGCCTTGTGGGAAGTGAAATGCATGTGGGGAAGTGCTTAGCACTTAATGTGAGTTATTTTTACTTCCATTCATAGACATGTCTCAGTGAAGTTCAAATTATCCCTTGGACAGTAGAAGGCAGTCTGTTAATTTAAAGCTAGACTTTTTTGGTTCCATAAAGCCAAATTTAGGATAGATTTCAAAAGCTAAATAAACAACAGTCTACCTCCCCATTAAAAATGAGTGTGTCAGGTTTCTGTGTACTTAAGTCTTTAAATAATCTCCACTTAGCTTTTCTACAAGGGGCCTTAGATATTTAGGAAGAGGCTATCCTTTCCAATCATACCTTGTTTGTGAAGGGGACGCCGAGAGGTGGGGGCTGTCTTAATTTTATTACTAAAATTCTGTAGGTGTCTTGTTGATTTTAACAAGTTAAAATGAAGGCTGGGAAAGTTGTGCATATTGGGAGTGGTGTGATTGTGAAATGCTGAGAGGCAGCAAAGGCTGAAATCCTTAAAGATACTGCTCAGCATCATTTTTCTGTAATGCCATAAAATATTAATTCCAAAAAATTTTGGAGGAAATTAATGTTATACTTTGTAGCACTGGTTCTCAATCTTGATTCTTAATCAGAATCCCCTGTGAAGTTCTTAAAAATATGTATATTGGGGCTGGGTTTTGGAAATTCCAATTTAGTAGTTCAAGGGGATGGGGCCCGGGTGTGTGTGCACGTGCATGTGTGTGTGTATCTGTCTGTATCTATGTGTGGAAAATTCCACAGCTTATTGTGAAGCAGATCCAAGGATCAAAGTTTACCAATATACTAAATTCCTTCTCTGCGGAAATTCATTGTTTCAGAGCTACACTCTGCAGATTTCATGCATGCCAAGTTGTAATAGGACTACTACTTATGAGACTGCAAAGTAAAGGTTTAGCAGAACTGTTAAATGTATGAGTGTATTGCTTCTTACATCAAAGGACACTTTACAAATCCATCAATAGCATAGTTATTTATGTATTTTTAAACAGTTATGTATTTTAGTTTTTAAAATTTTATTTACCATAATTTAACAAAATAAAAAAAGACATCCCTGAGTTAAATATACAAATATTGGGAAATTTAGTAATATTCTGATTAACGTGATAGTTGACATGATTTACAAGAAAAATTTCTGTAAAAATGATAGTAATTTTACAATGTGGATTTAAATGGATAATTGCACTATATTTGACATCCTATCAAGAGAGGATTCTTTCAGTTAAAATACTGTGGGGTATAGAGGCAGTTACAATAAACTGGACAAACGTGATAGTTGAAGTAAGTTCAGGCTTTGAATCAAGGTCCTACCACTAGCTGTGTGACCGGGCAAGTAATTTAACCTTAAAATAGGGCAATTTTGTCAACCTTACAAAGTTATTTTAAAGATTAAATGAGGTAATGTATGAAATGCTACATAAGTATAAAGCAGTATCATTAACTATTTGGACTGAGACTCATTTTGTACATTTTCCATATTGGAAGATGATGTGCATATGTATTGGGTGTATCATGTGTATGTAGGTTGTGGAATTGCAGAAGAAATTAATTATACCAGACATTTTCACATTTACATTTTTAGCAACCTAAGCCTTCCAAAAGGGAATTGTTGTAAATATCAAATGTAAATTTTTTATACCAAATGTAAATTAATTATACCAAATTAATATACCAAATGTAAATTTTCACATTTACATTTTTAGCAACCTAAGCCTTCCAAAAGGGAATTGTTGTAAATATCTCTGCACTCTTTTGGGAAGGAGAGCATTCTTTGTTAGAACATTCTCAGGTGTTGTTCTCCGAGACTGGATTTCTTCAGTATTACTTATGATTACATAAGAGATGTATTCTATGTGTTGGAAACTTGACATTGCCAACACATATCAGGCTTTTTTTTTTTTTTTTTTTCTTGTGGTACGCGGGCCTCTCACTGTTATGGCCTCTCCCGTTGCGGAGCACAGGCTCCGGAAGCTCAGACTCAGCGGCCATGGCTCATGGGCCTAGCCGCCCCACGGCATGTGGGATCTTCCCGGACTGGGGCACGAACCCGTGTCCCCTGCATCGGCAGGCAGACTCTCAACCACTGCGCCACCAGGGAAGCCCCACATATCAGACATTTTTAACATGAATCTTTCAACCACTGCTTCCCCAAGGCCATTATTATATTTCAGAGAAGACTGAAGCTTCTAATTTTGCTTCACAATTCTAGAATTGTAGAATTTTGTGTTGACACCGTGATATTCAATAAAAAATATTTTAGTGAGAAAACCTTGGGAGAGACCTTCTTTTGAAAATTTATATTTTGGCCTAGTAGTTGATTCTACCTTAGATTATGTTTTCTCACATGTTGAATTACAATGTTTTGAATTATACTTTATTCTGTTAGGAAGGATGTAGGGAAAAGGCAATCTTTTGGTACTATTACTACCTCAGTAGATTTTCCTGACAATGGCTGTCAAATTGTCATTTCCCCAAATCTCCCTCTCATTCCCCACCCTCCCTTCCTTCCACAGATGTTTCTTGAGGGACACTGTGTGCCAGGCACTATACTGTGCACTGGGGGTACATACAAATGAAGCCACAAAGTTCCTGCTCATATAGAACTTACATTCTCACAAGGGAGACAAACAATAAATAGGTTAAAATTATGTATAAGATGATTGCAGAAATGGTAAGGACTAGGCAGGTACTAGCAGGGTGCTGTTATAGAGGGAACAGGAATAGTATAGAGGAGCTCATGCCACTGCATGAGACACGGGATGTGCACATAGGTTATCAGTATCCCCAACAGCTTAAAATCAAAGAGGATTTGATAGTTTCCTCTCTCATACCCTCCCCATACATTCTCCTCTGTAACTTTATTTATCCTTTGAGACTTCCCTTGCCTTTTTATTTGAACTTGATTCTATCCCTGTAAGTTGTTTTAAAGGATGGAGGTCAAGGTGTTAATTTTTACCCCTGACTGGCACTATTCAGAGATGATGCCCTTAACTCTCACACTCCTTTATGGAGACCAGGCTTAAAAGTTCCAGGTATCTGATTAATGGTGGTAATTGTGCTCAGCCAATACAGTAAAGACAGCTAAATACTGGAATTTTACCTGGGAAAAGTACTTCAGTTACCATGTTCTCCTTGGAAATGCAAGCTCTCCTGATTCATTTTTGCTTTACTTTGATGGTAGAATTAACTTGGGCTGACGGTTGTCATCTTGTCCTAAAACAAATTCCTTTGGTTTCTTTTTTTTTAATCTTATGATGTAATGCCCACCCTCCCTCATTGACTCCCCCCTCCCTTTTCTAAGGAGAGAAGTCAATGTTATGTTGGGAAAAAAAGCATTTTTGTTTCCTATCTTTGGGCAGAAACAAGAAGGGAACAGAGAGAATAGATTTGGGATGCGGGAAAGTAGGTAATTAAGGGAGATAATGGATATGAATGGAGATAGAAGCATTCAGATATAAATGGTTGAAGGTGTGTGAAAGAGAATAAGGGCAGAAGGGGTAGTCATTGTATGTTATTGTTCATATAGTTTTCATTTCTCAAGAAAGGAAAAATGAAACTGAAAGATTAGCACTAAGCTGATTAAGAAATTGTTGGTGAAAACACGTGTATTTTCAACTCAGAGTGCACTGACAGGCAAGCAAATACTTGTTTATTACAGAAAGGAAAACATGTCACAGAATCTGGAAGTGGCAGTCTGAAATCAATAAAGCTTCTCGCTAAGTATCATCACCATAGAGATGATTCCCTAGGTGGATTTTGGGCAGGAGGATCATTCATTTTATTTAGTGTTTTAGGAAAATTTAAATACTATCACCTCCTGAGAATACATCCAGGTTCCCCTCCTCTCTATGTTAATCAATGTCTTTGAGAATGCAAGATTCTTTTAATGTTAACCTAAGCCAGACATCATTGAGAAATGCAATATCCTTTTAAAAATTCATGAAATATATGGAAAAATTAAAATATAAGTGATTTTAAACATTCTGCTTTATGGACATACATTCTCTCTGACATTTCCCCCTTTATTACTTGATAACAAAAGTTAGTTGTCATGAGGTTTACATCAGAAAAGAAATGACAAAAAATTCCATGTGCCCAATTATTATTGACTCCATATGTAGTACTAAATCAATCAGGAGGGCCAGAGAGGGAGCTTCCTGAGTTGTAATTTTCACAAAGTCACAAAATAGCAAGCCTCCAAACCAGGTAGAGTGTAAAATATTTCATCCTAGGATGAGGAAACTGGAAGGGATTTTGATAATAATGAATCCAACTCCATCATCTTACAGGTAAGGAATTCTGAAGCCTACTGAGATTAAGTGATTGTCTAAGGTTACAATACAAAATCTTAAATTCCAAGTTTACTCCGAAGTAAATTTGTATTTCTGAACCGTAATCCTAGAAGATATCCCTTGTGGCTTCAATTTATGACTATTTTCCACAACTGATTCAAAGAACCGTGCCCTTCAACTAACAGTATTTTAAAGTAAGCAAAAACTATTCAGAACACTATTCAAAAAAGGCATATCACAGATGAGCATTATTTAATAAGGAACTCATCAGGTTTTTGATTGATTCAGTATTTTTCACATTTTCAATTGTCTTCTAATTTTCCCTGTAGAGAAGAAAGTATTTTCAATGTGAACTTTGATGAAACAAAAGAAGATTTTGTTCTTGGAAAACTCCTACTTTAAACCCCAGAAAGTAAAACACTGCCTTAGAGTTGAGTTTATTTTTCTTGTTTTTTTTCTTTTGTCTTTTAACAGCTTAAAATATTTGCCAGCTTCCTTGCTTAGAAGCACTGTGGTGGACTTTATAGATCCTTAGATTTGACAAGTGGAAAGATATAAGATTGAGGGTGTGATTCTGTGCTCAACTCAATGGTTGAGCTCTTTAGCCCACTGGATTCTTTAGGATATATTTCAGCCATAATTTTATCATTTAACTGTGACTGCGCTGAGTTTAGCCAATTCTGATACATTTTTAAGGAGAATGTGCTGCTGAGCTAAGACTCTATATGCCATATTTCAGCCTCAAGCAGATTTTTATGACAAAGTAATGAACCCCTGGAAACGGGTTTATAATGGAAAATGCAACTTGACCTTAAATACAGGAGCCCAAATGGAACTTACAATAGTACACTTTTTGAAACACACAAAACCCTTTTCTCCCAAGGGTGGTGTCACAGGAGGAAGGTGTATAATAATGGTTGTATGTACCATAAATACCTAACATATTTTATGATTATTTGATTCTATTAAAAAATTTCACCTTATAGATTTTAATAAAGCTGCCTATGGGCAAAGTTATTGCAGTTGGATTTCTTTTCCTTTGCCTACTGGTCTCAGTGGAAAGAAGCAAGCAGCCCTTATGAAAGGCTTTAGTTATTAGTACCTGGTTAATAAAAAATAATTTCCTCTCCTTTGGACTTGTTCATGAAGCTGAAAAATAACTCCCCAGGTCAGTGGTGTGTGGCAAAGCTAATTTCTATGAGCTTTTTATCAGGTGGTACTGAGTAAAACAATATGGGGAAACCAAAAAACCCACCCTTCTGTACTAAATTTACAAGGGTGAGAGTTATTCCCAGTGTCACAGAAAGGGGGGAAAATGACACTTTTCTCTTCCAGATTTCTACTACAACCACAAAAAATTCTGAGATATAAAGAGTACAGAAGGAAAAACTAAAGTGCATGGAAAATTTCAGATAAATATAGATTTTAAAATCTGACACAAATGGCACTCATTGTTTGAGACACAATAAAACTCAGCTTTCACTTGTTTATTGACAAGGAAACTTCATAGTAGTAAACGTGAATGAGGCAACACATATCATAGCAACCCAGAAAGTGGTTGTCATTCAGCTCTCTCCTCCACAAGGCCCCTTCTCCCCAAGCATCACATTTTCTCAGAGGAGCGTCATGAGAACATTCTAATCAACAAAAATCGGGCTTCTTCCCTTTAGGTTCAGCAGAGTGTTTGCTGTGTGTCTTGCAAAGTATGACAGCAAGATACGTCATACCCCTCTGTCTCTCCAGGATATTCACAGGCCACTTTCCAGGAAAGAAGCTGGGGAGCAGGGCTGCGTAAAACACCCAGGCACCTGTATAGCAGGCAGCTCTGATCCCAGTAAATTTGAAGTCACATTTCTTTCTCTACTTCTTCAGGCTGGGGAATCAATCATAAGAATGAGCAGCAGCAATGTTGCTTAGGGGGTAATGGATCCCCTTTTTTAAACCATCCTTGTGTAAAAGCACCCAGGGCATCCTTACACTGGCTTATTCCCCTCAGAGCCCCAAGGAAGAATTAGAAACTGCAGGATTTGGAGAGGTTGTAGGTGAGTCTTTCTTGGATTATTTTTATTTCGATGACTACTGTGGATATTGGGAAATGACAGTATTCGATAGAAGAAGTAACATGCTACTGTGGAACCATGTCTTGGATGAAAGTGAAAAAACAAAAACAATTATAAGGTCTTTGGTGGAATGTAACTAAAGAACTTATTTCCCGTTTTAAAATTCAATTTTACAATAAAAAAGTAAAGGCATGTGGTGTGCAATTGTGAGAAGGACTTTTTATTTTTTTTTTTGCGGTACGCGGGCCTCTCACTGTTGTGGCCTCTCCCATTGTGGAGCACAGGCTCCAGACGCGCAGGCTCAGCAGCCATGGCTCATGGGCCCAGCCGCTCCGCGGCATGTGGGATCTTCCTGGACTGGGACACGAACCCGTGTCCCCTGCATCGGCAGGAGGACTCTCAACCACTGCGCCGCCAGGGAAGCCTGAGAAGGACTTTTGATCATCATGTTAGAAACATAAATTTCTGAAACACTGCTGTCTAGTAGCTATAGAATTGATTGGGATAGTCATTGGCAGGGAGAAGGACACATCCTTCTACTGATATGGGAGACAAGTGGTAAGGATGGGTGTGGAGTCAGACAAGTGTATTGTTGTGGGAGCCCGAGGTTGGCAGTGTTCCCTCCCATCAGATGACCTCTTAGTTTCTCTGTGAAATAGACATGTGGACATTCACTGAGAGGTTGTCCACGAGGTGTGAATGGGAACTTGAAAGTTAGTGGATGAGTTTAGTGGACAGTTTCTGCAATGAGGGAGGATGCTGACAGTGAGACGTAGAAAAATCAAGAACCCTGAATCAATTTATACATGGAATAATGTGAGTCAAGTAGAGCAGGATGGAGATGAATTAGGGCTCTGCTGGATAGGTGAGGCAGAGGAAGGAGAACTTAGAAATGTGATGGAAATAATTAGGCCTGGAAAAGGAAGAGTAGCCTTCGTTGATCAGCTCCTTCAAGAACTGGAGATTGTGTCGTGTAAATCAAGTCTGCATTTTGCAAAAATAACTTTGCCCTTAGTTTTTCTTTCCCTAATGGAGTGGGGCATGAGTGTTTAGTTTAAATGATCAGATGTTAAATAAACACAGCAGTCCAATTTGCGTAAGCTAGGCTGAGGAACCTTAGTTGTGGTATGAAAATGATGGGAAATGCTTAAATCTAAACTTAATCATTTTTAGGCTGTTTGTGGCTGTTCTGGGGGGAAATAAGTCTTCCTATATTTTGCCCAGCTTTACTTACTTTTAGTCCTTTTGGTTGTGGCGTGTCAAATATTTGCTCTTTGAAAACTACTTGGGATTGGAATTTTAATGAAATATTGTGCATTTATTTAAAGTATGACACAGTTTTGATTTTACAGGCTAAAACAAAATGACCTGATGGTCTCTTCCAGGGATGAATCCCTGAAAGGGATTTGTACTCAAAGAAAGGACAGCTCCTCCCTAATCTTTATGCATCTACTGGGCCTGCCTTTTCACCTTTGTGTAGTCGCTTTGAAGGATTCTACAGCTGTTTACCTCAGTTGGAGATGTAGTTGGGGAGAAGAGGTGGGAGCAAATTGCTGGAGGTTTGGATGGCCTTGTTCTGTAAAAGACCCAGCTCTTCTGGACCTTCTCTAACCTGGGATCTTTGTGCTTTGCATAGTACTACTTAGTGTCTCTTGTTTAGACATATTTAAAGTGATAGAGCTGGCGTGGTCGTGATGGTGACAGGAAATAGCTCTAATGCCTCAGCAAGTATTACAAAGACAATGAACAATGCTCTGTCCTCTTGTCAAACCCATGCTCAACAATCTGCAATGGTTTTGCCTTACTTGTATCTTAGAAGCTAAACTCATAAAATGCATGAGCCTTCAAAGAACCCCATTGCTCTAACCCTATCCTATCCTCCTCTTCATTTTTGTTCCACGCCATCCAGCTCCCTGTACTTCTCTTGGCCAGAGTGACTGCTCATAGTTCACAGTCTGTCATTACCTGCTTCTGGGATTTATTTATACAGGTGTTTCCTCTGACCCTCTTTCCATTTTGCATCCTATCAAGATTTTACCCGTTCTGAGAGACCCAATTCAAGAGAACTTTTGTGTAGGAAGGCTTCCTTGATTTTCTCAATCAGTTTCTTCTTTCAACTCCTATCAGCCTTTATCCATACACTCCTTTGTGGCACTTCTCATATTTAGTTCCCAATTTATGACTATACAGTTGTCTAATTCCTCACCTGCCAATCTCTTTTGTAAATTCCTTAAGTACCTTTTTAAGAAAGGAAATGACTAATATTTATTAAACACCAATCTTGTATGAAACACCATGGCTGATGTGGGTTGGAAGATACAAAAAAATGGCATGCTTTCCTGTTCTTCAGTTCTCAAGGATCTTGTAGTCTAGCCAGAAGTATGACAGGTAAGCAGATCATATCAATATAATGTATTATAATAAGTATAACAAGATAGGCATCTCAAATTGTTCTAAGAAACTAAGTCACCTCACCTGGGTGGTAAGCTCAGAAAAGGCCTCCTACAGGAAAGAACTCTTGAAGTAAATCTTAAAGGTTAAATAGGAATACCAGTCAGGACAGGAGCAAGTTCTGGGCTGAGGAAAGAGCACGAGCAAAGGCACAAAGGCATGAGACGTTATAGTGTGTAAAGGCAGCCATGAACTTTTCAGAATCGGCAGAGTATAAAATGCAAGATTGGGTGAGGTAGTGGGTGAGCCTATGCAGGCTTTTGTTTGCTTAGCCAAGGAACTTGAATTTTATTCTGAATGTGCTGGAGAACCATCAGAAGGTTTCAGACATGTGAGAGGCATGGTAAGACTGTTGGTTTAGAGAACTCCCTCTTGCAGCAAGGTGGATAATGGATCTGGAGATAGGGGGACTGGTTCATATTTGTGACTGCTGATGGTTGGAATGAATTTGTAGCTATAACAGCACCTAAAAAAGCTGAATGGAAAGTTGTTTTTCTGCCCTTCTTCATGGTTAGGCATCTCTTTCAAGAACAAACTCAATAAAGCACCATATAGATTATGTTAACCTTCAGAGAGAAAATTTGGGGTGGCATAGCTAGTCTAAAATAAAATCCACGGGAAATCTGATGTTCTAAACACAGTGATTATATAAAATGCTGGCTTGTGGCTTAAGCAAACGCAATCATAGAATTGCACAGCTATGAGTCAGAGTCAGCTTGGTCCTTAGAGTCCTTGCTTGATAGCAAATTAGTGGCTTAGGGAAATATATTTACATTTCATTTCTTATTGTACATCTGATTGCATGTTTTGAGATTTGGATACAAAATTTCTTTATTTACAGATTTGGAGTAGGGAATTATATTGACTGTGTGTGCATACAGACTTAAGTTTCCCAGTTAGGTATGTAAATCCAGTGAGGTATAGCCTTACATGGTAAGATATTGCTAATTTGCCATTTAATTTCAAATAGAAACATATGCAAGATACAATAACGAAATTCAGTTACTCTTATGGTTAGTTAAATCGTCATTACTGTAGAATGGCATGTTAGGTCTTATGATTTGATCAGTAATAATTTATTTGTGGGAAGAAGAACAGACAACTATTTTTTAAGTATTTCTTTCCACGTGTTCCCATGTTTCTGTCATAAAGCTTAAGCACCTTATTACACTCATTATTTTCCTGTATCTTTCATCTAGATCGTGAGTACTGTGAAGGCAGGGTCTGCTATATATTTGCTTTTAACCCCAGAGTTTAGCACAGTGTCTCATCAAGTAATTGCTCTCTATATAGTTGTTAAAAGCGAATGGCAAAATGAATTGAGTAAATACATATAAATAAATGAATAAGTGAATAAGTAAATGAACTGTATATGAATTGGCTTCACTCATAAACATTTATTGAGTACTTACGATGTCCCAGGCTCTGAGCTGATGCACCAATGGTTCTTACCTTTAGAGTTCTTGCTTTCAAGAGCAACACATCAAATAATTATAGAAGAAACTATGTAATTAAGACATCCCATAAATGTTGTGAAGGAAAAGAAGAGCTTGCTATGAGGGTACTTAACAGAGACTTGACCCACCCTAAGGAGGTCAGGTAAGCTTTTTTGAAGAAGTAGCATTCGAGCTGAAACCTGAAGAATGAGTAAGTGTTGGTTAAATGAAGAACGGAAGACCTTTCAGGCAGAGGAAAATTTTTTTTGAAGGTTGAGGACTGTAGGAATGTAGCATGTTAGGGAAATGGAAAGGCTGATATAGAAAGCAAAGGGAATGGAGCTTGATCAGAAAATAATAAGGGCGAGGCACTATATGTGGATACGATTTTCTCTCCCTCATTCTATCTCAATCTCTTTCTTTGGCTGCTAGAAACAAAACATCAAGAATGACTATCTGAAAATACATAAATATTAATGGTTTCAAATTATTCACCAGAATAGGCTCCCAGGAATACTACATAAGTCTTCTTAGATGAATCAAAAGAAACAGCTTGGTTACATGCCTTAAAAATAGTCATGCAACTATATAAACTATATGTCTGTAAACAATTAAAGATACATCAATAAATGTAGGACACAGCTTAGATGGTCTCTTATTGAAATCTCTGATCACTGTATATACTGGGTTTGCCGAAAGGTTCATTTGGGTTTGTCCATAACATCTTACCAAAAAACCCAAATGAACTTTTTGGCCAACCCAATATTTCTGTCTAAATCTCCCAAAGTCCAAGATCTGATTCTTGTTTCTTTTATTTTAGATCTCACTTCCATCTAAATCTGTTGGAGAAGACCCAGCTTTCCTAATTTTCAGATTTTATTGACTTATATATTGGGTTCTTTGCTCTATTTCTAGAATGACCTCTGAGTTTTACTTGATCATCTCTTTTTGTGACCCAAGAATCATTTCTTCTCTGCAGAAGGAAAGTATACTTTGAATATCCCCTGCAGTAGGTATCCTTTGTTTACTAGGGACAAATAACATTGTATGTTAAATTTTTGCTTTTCTATTGATTCCATTCTGAGGTCTTAAGCTACTGTAACAAATCTAAAAGGGTGACATATATTTAGGCTAAAAAGAACCCTAAAATATGTGACTAACAAACAGGAACAGGAGATTCAAAGGCAGTGCCCAGCCTTCTGTGATTGGTCAGTTCAGGGAGTAATACTCTGACCGCCCCCCCCAAAATTAAAAAAAGACCCATCGCTCACACAGTCCTAGCACAATGTGTCTAGGCATTTAGTAAATTACATGGGGTTCAAATTCTTGAAACTCTATGAAGCATTCATGAGTTAAATGTAAGAATATCGGGGATGCATCAATTCCACAGAACAATAGTAAAGCTGGCAAAAATACTTTTCAGATTTCACCTGGGACGGTGCTCTAGAGATGGTTAAGGAAAAGGATAATGCTATCCTCAGTTGTTAAAGGAAATCTGATTGTGTTTCCTTTTGTCTAGATAAATAAATTCTGCAGAAAATTTCTTTATTTGGGTAGATTGAGATCCTTTAAGATTAGATCCTAAATTATTTTTCAGACAGAGATAGTGAAGTCACAAGGACAAATGCTTTGGAGTTTAACAGAAGTGGGTTTGAATTCTACCATATTCAATTATGTACCAAAGGTCAAGTTACTTAACTTCATACTTACCTAGTATTTGCATGAAATTATTGGGAGGATTAAATGAGATTATATATATGTATAATGTATTATATATATAATCTCATTTTATATATAATGAGTTATTGTGTGTGTGTCGTGTGTGTGTGAATTTAACGCTAGAAAGAAGTGAATTCTCTTAAAATCAGCAAATTTGAAAACTAGCCTAATGGTTTGTCCTCACTAGATTATCAGATACATGAGAGCCAGGTTGTGTTGTCTCTTTTATCACTGTACCTACAGTACCTAGTTCTTGAGTTACAGAAGGCACTCAATAAAATAAGAGTAAATGAAAGAACTACTTCTTAACTTGTGTCTGTCTGTTGGCTTTCACATAAGCAGATATTCTCTCAGCCATAGAAAAATCAGATATCATATAATACCTCTACTAGCTTTCTGGCATAAATCTTTTAATTACCCTCTTATGAGGCTAGTTCATGTAAATAAAACACCAGAAAAATAAAATGGCTCTGCCTGGTATTGTAAATTCAGAAAAATAACCAATTTCTTAATACGGTAGTAATTCCTAGTATGATTGGCTGGGCTGGGACTGAAACCAAGGGCCCTGACACTAATGGGCCTTTTACGAAACTTACATAGCCTGAAGTCATCTTATTGGAATGTCATTAGTAGCCATCCCCATTGTTATGGGCAAAAATTGGGAGGCTATTTCTTTCTTGCAGTGCTTTCTTTAGATTTCTGTGTTTTGTGGGCCCCACATTTGA
Source organism: Neophocaena asiaeorientalis asiaeorientalis (assembly GCF_003031525.2). Classification (NCBI taxonomy): domain Eukaryota; kingdom Metazoa; phylum Chordata; class Mammalia; order Artiodactyla; family Phocoenidae; genus Neophocaena; species Neophocaena asiaeorientalis. The sequence continues at coordinate 854,735 of NW_020172592.1, forward strand.
GACCATGGTTTGGATATTTATGTAAGAACAAACAGTCCTAACACATATATAACAATTTCTAATGCAGCCCCTAGGTAAAGAGAATGAAACAAGGCACAGACCTGTAGTGCAGTAACACTAGGAAAGGTACAGATTGAGTTTGAAACAAGAGTGACCTAATCCAAGTACAATCCTTCGGGTAGCAGCTTTTTGGAGATAATCAGATCTGTTTTTAGACCTGCACATTTTCACTAACTTTTTGCCCTCCGTGAGGACATGATTTTTTATATATATCTGTGTGCTTTTACTTCTTGATGACCTGGGTAAGGATTCGGGCTTGGAATATAGTTGCCTTGGGAAAAAAATCCAAGGGAATATTTTCTAGGTTTTGCCGACTAAGCCTTGCAAGGAAACGAATTATGGTACAGGGCTGGAATTTACCTCCTTGTTAATTATCAGGTTAAACTTTTATGAGTTTCTGGTACCCTGGCAATACATGACTATTAAAATTTGCAGGTGGTTCAAGAGGAGAGAGATGTAAGTTCCTGTGCTAGTAATATATCATAAAAGTGTGTATTTCATGTGCCTGTTGTGAAAGTGGAGACTTTAATACTCTTTCACAATATAAGCTGATTAAGGAATCTTTATGGTTTTCATTAACTCTATGGGTCTTTTTTCATAGAAAAGTGAAAAGTGTAATGCTTATAGACAGAAGCATAGAAGAAAATAATTAGCCACAATGGTACCTCTTTGAGACTAACTAAAAGCTTAGTGACACCCTCTGCATTCACCTCTCAACCCTTGGAAACTGCCCTTGTTTCTGAAGTTGATTCTACTACATGAAGTGCTGTAAATCTCATGCTTTGATTTTTCTCCTCAGAAGACAGTGTTTGCTTGATTACACTTGTGTTATATTTAAATGTTAGCATACTTCCTTTTTTGACTCCACCTTTTCATCAGGAACTGTGGTGAGCGACATGATTCCACACAATAAACTAAATTTTGGAGAAAGTAATGTGATTGTAGTTTTCTGAAAGCTATACTGTCTTATGTTTTACATGTGGTTTTAGGGGAAAAGCCCTCAAATATTTGCTAAATTAAGCATTTCCCCCCACCAAACTTAGAAGTAGCTCTTTGTAATTAAGGTTATAGCTTGTTTTAGCATGGGGAAATAGTGAAATGAATTAATTTTAGTTAAGAAAAGGGTAGAAAAATGAACAATAGAAGATATTTGTTTTATTTTTCATTTTTAATTTCACATTTCTCTTTACCCATTGTGGCCAAGGGTGGATTCTGTTTGTTTCTCTAGGGTTAAATCATCATCTAAAAATAACTCTTTTGGAACATTAGATTATAATTGAGTTTTTTCATTCTGTTGGTGAATATATCAATATAATGTTTTAGTTTGAACGTGCTGCATCCGTTTGTATGTGTTGCTGAGAAAGAAAAACAGGCAAGGATGGTAGGATTGGGCAGGGGCAGGGGATGGAGATGTAAGACAGGGCGGCACGCTGTGGAGACACTGAGGACCAGGACGGCAGTAGGGCATTGGTAAGTGTTAATGAAGAAAGAAACTTGTGCTGGATGGACACTCCTGTTGGGGCTTTTAGTTCTGATACCAGTCATAAGAACCCTGTTTCCAAAACTCTGTGTGCCAAAGCTTTGTAGTTTGTTTTGACAAAGAATGCTTTCTGAGCATGGCAGTTAAACATACACAGACGCACACACATGTACACACATACACACACGTAACACTGTTAAGATAATATATTTTTATAAGGACTTGAGCATCAACTTTATGGCTTTCTTTAAATTAGTTTTTAAAACCTCATTTTCAAATGTGTGGCAATAGAGTGTACACTAAAATTGAAAGGAATATAACTCTTTTAAATACTTGTTCCCTTCACTTTTACTTACTTTTAGTTTTTGTTTAAGGATATTTCGCTTCAGGAAGGAAGAATTACAGGTTCTTTCGACCTGATGAAGTGCAAGAGGATGAGAACAGGGTTGCATTTCAAGACTTCTATCTAAAAATTTTTTAAATGAAAAAGTACTCCAAATGATATTCTTATCAAGTTGATAGTCTTAGAACAATGGTAAATATAAGCTTTACGAAAAGTGCCCTCTTTTTGGTGAGAGGTACGGGAAGCAAACTCCCTTTTGTGGGAAAGATGTAAAAAAAAGTCAGCTTCAGAGAATTAGAATTTAGTCAAGGAAGTATTTGTGAATCAAAGCCTAGTTTTGGAAATCCATCTCTTGCCAAGAGAAAAGGTGCTAAGCTGCTCCGCCAGAAGCAGTTTGCAGTAGAGGCTTGTCTGTCAACGTTTGGGAAGTGCTAATAAGCTAATAAGCCAAGAATTCCAGCTCAGGGTATTTGGTGTATCCACAGAGTGGTGGTGGATACCTCACCTTTGGCAAAGATCCGAGTCAGTCCACAAAAGTTACTGGGGACCTACTTTCAATATATGTGTTTTTCACTGGGTGCCTGTCTGGGAGAAAAATTTATTTAAAAATAGCTGACAGGGGTATGTCTCATCTTACATTATATATTCTTTATTTCCTAGCCAGGAAAACTAAAAAACAAAAAAATAACTCAATGAGAAAACTGTAATAAATATAAAAGAAATACAGATGGAGTATACCAGTCAGAGGAGGAGGCTGAGGCAAGGGTTTCACTGAAAGATGGCTTCCCCGGGGCTCTAAAGGATAGTGGTGGTGATTGCTTGCAGCTTTTTTGGCAGGCTTTGTGCTGTGTGCCTTATAATGGCTTATTTTCACCACTTAGTCTTATAGGAAACCTATGATGGAGAAATGCTTGTCCTGCTGGATGAGGACCCTGAAGTTCAGTTGAGTGAGGTAGCCTGCTCGGCATTGCATCCCGAAGAGACTCATTCTCATGGCTGACTTGCTTCAAAGCCTGAGCTCTTTACTATGTGGCAGAAAACAAAGCTAATGTTATGCAAAATAAAAAATATATGCCACATGTGATAGGGACACATATCCTGTGTTTTCATTGTTCAACTATGAGAATTAAAATTATATACAAATTAGAAGAAATGGCAGTCTGACAAATGAAGACTCTTCATCTAGTGAAAACTTGAAAAAAAGTTAAAACAATAGAATGATATGGATAACTTTTTATCTGTATTTAAAAGACTATTGATTTTTAAAATTATTTATTTATTTATTTGGCTGTGCCGGGTCTCAGTTGCGGCACGCGGGGCCTTTTTAGTTGGGGCATGTGAACTCTTAGTTGTGGCATGTGGGATCTAGTTGCCTGACCAGAGATCAAACCTGGGCCCCCCTGCATTGGGAGCACAGAGTCTTAGCCACTGGACCACCAGGGAAGTCCCTAAAAAAGTATTGATTTGAAAACCTTTAGAAACTAGCATAATATGAAAGAATTTAAACTATGTCAATAACAACTGTCACTTCAAGGTTTTAAAATATGGCCATTGTCAGATTAACTAATGACAAATATGATTTAGCTTAAGAAGCAAATTGTAAAACTTATGAATCAGTAATATATATCTGCTACTGTATCTATCTGAAAGCATTTATTAGGTTTAACTATCAACTTAACTATTAATTCTCACCATTATTTGAAGGACATGCAAAATAATAATACCCAGTTCCCACTATGACTTGGTATTTCATGCAATGATATCACAAAAGGAAAGCAGAGCAGGAGGAAGTATAAGCATATCAAACTAACTTGAGGAAAAAGTATATGATAATTACAATATACTACTAGTTCTCTAGGTTTAATTAAAAAACTATAGGAAAAAAGAGCAGAATTCCTGGAACTAATGATTGCCACCTGGAGTTCATCTCTGGATCCCTAAGCGTCCACCAACTTAAGATTTTTTGTGTGCTTATTAATGTTTAAAAGTCCTAACATTAATTGTTTTACTCCAGTTAGGGCTACACAGGACTTAACCAGTTGAGCTTTTTTACTCTTTATTGTTACATTAACAAAGTATGATAACCTCTCTCATGTATGGTAGAAGCTCTGATAGGCTGTTACATGTGTCTTTATTTATAAAACACATAAAACTGTATTAATTCTTACTCTACAAAATTTGCTTGCTAGGCAAAATCTTCAAAATAAATGTATACATAGAGGGGTAGATAATAATAAAGGGTATAATGAAAAGGCTGGGGAATCACTCTTCTGGACGCTTAGACTTTAAATGAGTAAAATAACATCTCATATCTCTGTAGAACCGAGGCTGGTGTTTATGCTGCATAAAACTCCAGATATTTAGCATTTGGGTTATTGGTTAATAATCATTAACTCTATAGTAGTTGCTGTGTCTTACTATTAAGCTAAGCATACTTTAATATTCTGTACTTTTTCTTCAATATTGTATAAGCCACTTGTGATGAGATTTAAGTGACAGTGCTAATAAACTCACTTCAGACTAAGATCACACATGCGAAATTTCAGCTCAAAGGAAATTAGAAGGCCAGAGGGAAGAAATTAGGAGTAAATTAATGATGTTTTAAAACTGAGTTATCACAACTAGAATGCTGCTAAGATATTAAAATACTTAGGCATTTTAGAAACATGGTTATTTGCTTTTATTTTTTAAATGTATTGAAGTGAAAACTTGAAAAATATGTAAGTTAAGCAGAACTTTCATATTTCCTTAATTTGTTAAAGAAAGAAATTTAATTTCATTGTACTTTCGTAAAGATGTAGCAAGGATATTGACCGTTACATTACATGGTGTCCCTTTTGTAATATTCGCAGGATAAATTCTTAAATTCAGGATGGGGGGATTTGTTCTATTAAAGGAACTAAAAAAAAAAAAAAAGGAAAGAAAGAAGTAAATTTTGTAGTTTTTTCTTGTCAAATAGTGGGAGATATGTCTTCTCCATCCTTACTCTCCATTTTTTTGTCTTGGCCAAAAATGGTTTGTATAAACTACCTAGAATTGATTGTATAAGCTACCTAAAATATCTTTTATATCTGTGTAAGGAATGAATTGTAAGTAAAGAAATGATCTCTGAGGTATCACAGATTTTTGCATGTTTTTTTCTTAGTTAAATAGTCTGTAATGAGTAAACAAGTTATTTGGGCAGTATATTAACAATATCAACATTTACTTTTATATACTGAAAAACATTAGTACAGTGGATACAGACATTTCTTAAAAGAAATCAAGAAAAAATATAACAAATAAAGAAGGAAGGCTCTTTGTTATTTCTGGAGACCATCCTGGTTGCATTTATATTTAATGGAGATATAGAGGATAGTTGATATTAATGCTTTTTATCTAAACCTCTTGCTTGCTCCATCATCATTTTAGAGAATAATCTTATTTGAATCCTTTATATTTGATCCCAATTCTATGTTTTTCATGCCTTTCTACCTTGCCTCTTCCTCCTATGAGCTGTGTGCCTTTCTTTTCTCCTTGCTTTGTAGTTTCCCATCCTTCTCTTTGTTTTCCCATCTCTTTCCTCTAATTTTACAGATGAGAAAACTGATGCTTAGAGGCATTAAGTAGCTTGACAGAGTTTACACAGCTGTTAATTGGTCCAAGCTAGGGCAAGAACTCTGATCTCCTGTCTCCTGGTACTGCTTTTCTTGACTTTCTAATGGAGTTATTGCTTAGATCAGAAGATGATGCTGATAGATTGTGGTGTTTTCCCAATTGCTTACTGTGTATGAGTTTTCCTGTCTAAACTAGAATTCCATAGAGCTAATTTCAGCCAGTTCACACAGGCACAATTGTACCAGTTGTTAAAATATTGAAATATTTTCACACTGGCTAATAAGTAAAGAAGCTGCTGCAAGGAGCCTCTCAATTGTACCTCATTTTGCTTCAGCAGCCCCTGAATATCCTTTAGGGACCACTCCCCAATCTGCAAGACCCTCATACTTTGGCTCAATAGCAATCAAAGTGAGGCATTTAGCCGCTGACAGTTAGATAAAAGGACTAGTGAGGCACTTCAGGTGTACAGAGCTACACTCACTAACATATTTGTCTTTTAGGTTTGTTTCATTCTTATAATGATGAGAGGGAAAATTTAATCTGCTAAAAGAATGCTGATTCCAGGTTTTGCTTGTTTTGATTCCTCCTCCTCCTCCTCCTTTTCTTTCCTTTTTTTGCAGTGAGAGATGTGAAAGCAGTGTCCAGAGACTTATCATGCTAGATCATTTTAGCAGCTATATCTACTTAAAGTTTTGCAAATGTGTTCCCTTCAAAGATCATTTAAATGTTTTGATTCTGAAGTAACTCAAAGTGTGTATATATATATGATTCTCACTATCAAAATATTTTTGTCTCTTTAATGTGTTATTGGTGGGTTTTTTTTTTTTGCTTTGTTTTTATTTAGTTTGTCAATAGGGGAATTATATTGATTGATTTTCAAATATTAAACCATCCTTGCATTTTTAGTGTAAACCCTACTTGGTCATGATATATTATTCGTTTTATATATTCTTTAAGTCAATTTGCTAAAATTTTATTTAGAATGTTTACCGTTAAATTCATAAGGGATATTAATCTATACTTTTCTTGTAACGTGCTTGTTAAGTTTTAGTATCAAAGTAATGCTGGCCTCATAGAAGGAGTTGGAAAGTATTACCTCCTCTTTAATTTTATGAAGGAGTTATGTAGAATTGATATTATATTTTCTTTAAATGTTTGATAGCATTCACAAGTGAAGCTCTTTAGGCCTGGAGTTTCCTTTGTGGGAATGTTTTAAACTAAATATTCAATTTCTGTAATAGACATAGGTTACTCATTTCTTTTTGAGTGAATTTTGTTAGTGTTTCAAGGAATTTCCTTTAATGTGTCCAATTTATTTGAAAAAGGTTGTTCAAAATATTGCCTTATTGTCTTTGTAATAGTTATGGAATCTATAGTGATGTCACCTTTGTATCTTCTTTTTCCAAATTTAAACAAGTTGTTCCACTATCTTCTTGTTCATATTGTTTCCAGTGAGCTGTCTGCTTTCATTCTTATCTTAGTTACTCTGTATGTTGTGTGTCTTTTCCTCTGGACTTATAAAATATTTTCTCTTTATAATTTATTTTGAGTAAATTGATTATGATGTATTTAGGTGTAGTTTTCTTCATGTTTCTTATACTTGGAGTTCAGTGAGCTTCTTGGATCTATGGGCTTACAGATTTCATCAGATTTGGATAATTTCCTTCACATATTTTTCTGTCCCCTTCCCATTTCCTTTGGGGATTCCAATTACACATATTGTATTAGACTGCTTAAAGTTGCCCCATAGCTAATTGATGCTTTATTATTATTTCTTTTCTCTCTGTGTTTCCTTTTGGATAATTTCAATTGCTATGCCTTCAAGTTTATTAATCTTTTCTTCTGCACTGTCTACTCTGTCATTTATTCCATCCAGTGTATTTTTCATCTCACTCTGTAATTTTCACCTCTAGATGTTCAATTTTTGTCTTTATTATATCTTCCATATTTCCACTTAATTTTTTTAACATGTAGATTACAGTTTTAGTGACTGTCTTAATCACTTGTCTGCTAATTTTAACATCTGTTTCAGTTCTTGGGTCAGTTCCAATTGATTGGGTTTTCTCCTCACTATAGGTCATACTTTTCTGCTTTTTTGATTGCTTATAACTTTTTTATTGGAAGCCAGTCATTGTGAATTTTAACTTGTTGGATGCTGAATATTTTTTATTCCTATAAATCTTGCTTTGTTCTGGGATACAATAAACTGTTACATGTAAACAGTTTTATCCTTTCAAGTATTACTTTTAAGGTTTTTTTGGTAGAGGTGGATCAGTGTTTAGTTTTGGAATTATTTCACAATACTGACACAACATCATTTTGGGAACTCCTCCCAATGCTCTTTATATTATGAGGTTTTTTGGCCTGGATGATGGGATCAGGCACTATTCCTAGCCTGTGTGTGCCAGTCACTGTTACCTCTAGGTTTTCAAGTGTTCTTTCCTTGACTCAAGCAGTTTCTTCACATATGTGTAATGATTGGAACTCTGTTGAATACTTAATGGAAACCCTTTGTTGATTTTCAGAGTTCCATCTCTGTGCAGCCCTCCTCCCTCCAGTACTCTGTCCTGAAAAGTCTAGCTGCTTTATTCTCCATGGAATCTCAGATCTGTCTTCTCAAGTGTGGTAGTCCATCAGGCTCCTCCTGGGCCTTCCCTCTCTGTGCTGTTGCCTAGAAACTCTCTCATGGCAACAAACTTGGACAGTTATAGGTCTCGCCTCACTTGTTTTCCATCTCTTAGGATTACTATCCTTTGTTGCCTTGAGCTCAGGATCTTGAAAACCATTTTCAGTTTTTGATTTTGTTTGTTTCAGGGTTTTAGTTGTTCCAGGCAAAAGGATAAATCCAGTTCCTGTTAATTCATCTAAGTTGAAGTTCTTTGACACTTGGTGCAGAGCTGAAGTAGGAAAACTTTGGGACTGGATACCAAAGTTTCAGCCTCAGAAAGTAAAACTAGGGAGAATAAATCCTAGTATTTTGGCTGTTGGATAAGTATTTATATTAATTTTTTTCAGAAAATAAAAAGTTCATTAAAAAATTATAGAAACGTACAAACCAAAAAACTACAGCCACATGAACATCTAAAGTTTTCTTCAATGAATTAATGAAATAAAGTGATAGTGGGCAATCTAAAAAATGATGTAGGTGGTTCCCAAAGTCATATTCATGGGTGAGTACTTATCTTTAAGGATGTTTTCACCAGACCATAGAAGAATAAGAAAAATATGGTTTTTCATAAAACTAAATTTATTCCATTTCAAAGACTATTTTTGACTATGTCCTTCCTACCTTTTTTGTGATAAAGTTCCATGCTTTATTGAATTTATTATGATAGCAGATGGATGGCAAGGTATTTTGTTTTGTTTTTAAAGTAATTACTTGGCAAAAGTACGAGTGGGCCATCCTGTGTTCACTCCCCATAAAATTTTCATTTTACTGCTCTGGGTACTCCAATAGTCTGGAAATACCTGTTTGGCTATGCGCAAATACTTTAGCTCTACTCATTTTTATACAAATAGTGATTACCATAAAACTTTATTCAGGAAAGCTGGTAAAGTTTCTCTTTTTGAGCGTCCTTTTACTTGAGGATAGTATGTTTTGCTATGTACAGCTCATAGAATCTTTGTGGATAAGGGGACATATTTGAATGGCCAACCTGGGTCATCTTTATGTTTCCTTGTTTTTCTTTACTCCTCAATGCAACTCAATTCTTTCCTCAGTACTTATAAGCAGTATTTAGAGACTGATGATTGATTTTCATTGTTTCCCAGTATTGTTTCTCTTTATTATATGACAAGAAACCAGGAATTGACTTGGTTTCTTCCCTCTCTGACATCAACATTTGGCCAGTATAGTAGAATTCTCTGGAAAAAGAGAACAAATAGGATACATACAAATATATATAGAGAGATACATACATATATCTATATCCATCTATATCCTATATATATCCTATTTTGTAGGATGAGCCTTGGTCTAAAGGTCTGAGAACCAGGATGTCTGAAGGCAGAAAATGGATGCCCTAGCTGAAGCTAAAAAGGACAAATTCACCTGTTCTCTGCCTTTTTGCTGTACTTGGGCTCTCAACAGATTGGATAATGCCCACTAGTATTTATTTATTCAGTATACTGATTCAAATGCTACTTTCTTCCAGAAGCATCCTCATAGGCACACCCAGAAATAATGCTTTACCAGTTATCTGAGCAACCCTTAACCCCGTCAAGTTAACACATAAAATTAATCATCACAGCCAGTGAGAAAAATATCTTGTCAATGATAACAGTAATGATAATACTATTTCAATGATGATAATAATAATAAAACAACTTTGTGAGGTGGCCATCATTATTCTTATTTTACAAATAAAGAAATTAAGTCTTAAGGAAGGTAAGTAACTGCTCAAGATGTCACAGCTAAGGTAAAGCTCTAGACAAGACTCCAGCTCTGTGTTGGGAAAAGGCAGTACCCCACTGCCTTCAAGTGAGGAGATGAGTTTCAGTGTTTTCCAAATTGTGGCAATATGTTCCTCTCCAGACACTATTCAGAATCTCCAAAGAGGAGCAAATGACTCTATTCTATGCACTATTTATTGCTTCTGTTATTATACAGAGCTTTTTATTTAAAGAGGAGAATGTTGCTAATGATAAATTATACTCTGTTGTTGAAATAAACCTTTTATTTACTTTTTAATTTTTTAAAACTTTTTATTTTATATTGGAGTATAGCCGATTAACAATGTTGTGATAGTTTCAGGTACACAGCAAAACGACTCAGCCATACATATACATATATCCTGAAAAGGCTTGAAAAGCAAAGAAAACAGACATTCCAAAAGAAGCATGACCACGACCTGTTTTTATTATTTTTTTTAAAGAGGATGTTGGGGGTAGGAGTTTATTAATTTATTTATTTATTTTTGCTGTGTTGGGTCTTCATTTCTGTGCGAGGGCTTTCTCTAGTTGTGGCAAGCAGGGACACTCTTCATCGTGGGGCGCGGGCCTCTCACTATCGCGGCCTCTCTTGTTGCGGAGCACAGGCTCCAGACGCGCAGGCTCAGTAGTTGTGGCTCACGGGCCTAGTTGCTCCGCGGCATGTGGGATCCTCCCAGACCAGGGCTCGACCCCGTGTCCCCTGCATTAGCAGGCAGATTCTCAACCACCGCGCCACCAGGGAAGCCCTGTTTTTTTGTTGTTTTTTTTTAATCTTTTCTTTCATTAAGATCTCCTAAAAATATTTCCATTTTTATAAACGCATTCTGGTTTCTTTGTGAAAATAGCTGCAAGTATATGTCACTGGGTAGTTTCATTAAAAATTACGAGTGTTCACCATTACCGTGAAAAGTTCCTGCAGCCTGTTTCCTTCACTTGGGGAAGGGTGCAGCTTTCCAGTGATGGCTGCCCATGAATCTTAGAGACCTGCACCTGCAGATTCCAGCCACAGGCACAAACAGGCACTGTGAGAACAGCCCCCATTCTGTAAAAACGAAAAGGTGTGCTGTTCTACAGAAATGTTGAGGACAGAGAAGCGAACCTCAGTGAGATACACAAAACCCATAAACCACTGAGATTAGATAAATTGCTGGAGTTGTTTAGAAGGCCAGGCAGGAACAAACATTCTCTTCCTAAATGTAGTTTCCCTGCACTTGGGACAAGCATACTATCTGATTACCCAGGATGATTTATTTATCTTTCTAGGCTGTTGACATGAAGTCTGAATTCAGGCCCAGGAATAGGTGTACTTCCTGTTGTTATTTTGTTTGCAGAAATCACTGACTTTTCTCGTGTTACTTTCTGTGATTGCTGGAGCTAACAGTATTGAAGTTTATACTGTGCTATATCATCTGTAATAGTAAAATCATAGTAAATCACTCTGGATTTGAAGTTTAGGTCATGGCATAATAATTCACAATGAACAGGGTTCCTGCTTTATTTATGGTTTCATCTACAACCTTGTATCAGTGATACTTCAGTTTCTTCTTGATACAGATTTTTCATATAGTTTCATGATAACTTGTAAAATTTATGCTGCAGGATAAGTAAACTCTTTGGAGTACTCATTCATTTATTTGTTTATTCTTTGACTTCTCAAATTTTTATAATATGTCTAATCTCTGCCAGACATTTTTGTGGATCATGGGGACTCAGTGGTAAAAAAGAAAGATGAGTCCTGCTCTTGTAGAGCTCATGTTTTAATTGAGGGGTAGAGTGGAGGGGAGTAAAATGAACAAGAAAATATCAGGTAGGAATGTTGCTCAGGAGAAATTACAACAAAGTGAAGAAGTCAAGTGTGCCCGGAAGCCTGCTTTCAATCAGGCAATCAAGGATGGCCCCTCCAAGGAGGTGGCATTTAAGGTAATGCCTGAATGAGAAACAGACTGCTGTGCAAAGATTTGATGGAGGAGCATCCCAGCCAGATGTAACAGCTAGTATAAGGATATAGCTATACTGTGGACATGGTGAGACACACATCATGTCACCTTGACTTCTTTTTTTTGTTTTTAATTTGTAATATATTTTATTTAACCTACTATTTAAAATATTATTTCAACATATAGTCAATGTAGAAACTATTGTGATAATGTCCAAAATATTAAGTGGTTAATCAATATAAAATTATTAATGAGATTTTTACATCATTTTTCATACTAACTTTTCAAACTCTGGTGTGTATTTTACACTTACAGCACTTCTCAATTTGATCAGTAGCCACATGTGGCTAGTGGCTACCTTGACTTCTTACTCTGATTTGCTTTCACTTTTACTGTTCAGATGTTCCTTCTGCACTCTGTCCCTTCCCTCTCCCCCTTCAAATTTGTGTATTCTTAATAAAAACTATATTATTAGGGGACTGGAAAAATACTGCTTTAGCTAATTGATTCTGTAGTGTTTTCAGGAAATTATTCCACATTTAGAATAATTTTACAAAATGATTTAATTTAAAAGTAGCTACATGAGAAATAGGTAGATTTCAAAACAATTCCCCCCAAATCTTTGATCTCCAAACTTTCATTAAAACTGGCAAATGTAATGTCTCTTAAAAACAGAAACAAAGAAAAAAATGCAATGCTTTTTCTATCTGGAAAGATAAAGGGAACTTTTTCCCCAATGAGGTAACTTGGAAGCTGGGAGACAGATTCACACATTCATAACATGAAACTCCCAGGGCATAATTTCCTAAATTATTTCTTTCACTGCCCTCTTGGTAGCTCAGTGTCACGGATGAGTGAGTTTACCTCACAAGTAAGCAGTTAGCTCCCCAAGAACAGACTCTTAACCTTAGCTTGCCACGTGATTAAACTCAGAGTGAGTGCAAAAGATTAATGAGGGCCCTGAGTGAAAACAGTCTCTTGTAAGGACGGCACTAAATCTTGAAAGTCTGGTTGTTATTGTTTGTGGAGGCTGAATCCTGGACCAACCCCAGAAGGGATCATGGTGGTGGTGGGTCCTGGTTTGGGTATTGTCTTTAATGCCTTGACCCTGTTTTTCTGTGACTGGCATAATGTCATTCTTCTTTGTCATCTATTTTTAGGAGTCACAACATATTCTTGCATTTTCTCAGTGTATCTAAATGTAGATCTTATCAATCTACTTTTAGTCCACTTATTTTCCCAGATGATAGAAAGAGGACACATTCTCACATTTGGAAGTGCATGCTTTAGTTCTGGTATATTCTCCCTCCAAGTACACTAAAGACATTTTCTTCCCTAGTGTCGGTCTTCTAATGGACAATAAAATGGTGAGAAAAGAATCTGAAAACTCTTCCCATTCTCCTCAGTTTGTCCCTATTTTGCCGCTTTTTTCAATCCTATGCCATTTTAGTAAAGGAAATATGAAGAGTGATTGTTGGGAAGAAAGGATATTAAGGAGAAGCCATTGACAACTAATAGTCAGCCAAGTAATCACAAAAAGAGATTTAATATTGGCAGGTAAGATAGCCTGGTTGGAGAATGCATATGCAAATTGTGAATAGATTATAAACAAATACTTATTATACACATGAGGAAAATCTGAATCGACTCCACTTTACCCAGTTTCCGTCAATTGACTTCTAGTGGTGGTCTCCAAAGAGCATTCTAATAGGCAAGAATGAGGCATTGATTTTATAAAACAGAATCTTCAAAGGAGGGGGAAACCAAGCCTGTGGGGAAGGACAGCAAAAGTCTGGCAAGAGGTCATGGGAAAGGAAGGAATCACCATGGGGTTTGCACTTGGAGAAAGAAGTAGCAGCAGTCCACAGCCCAACCTGTCATTAGCTAAAAAAAAAAAAAAAACAAAAACAAAAACAAAAAACTGCCACTAACCTCAGAATGGATTAAGTTGAAGGTTATTTTTTCCCCTCTCTAGACTCACTTCCTATCTGGAGTTTATGTTAATAATTTCACTGCTTCTCTACAGTCCTGAGTTTGAGAAAGGAGGGGCTAGGTCTTAAAACTTTCAATCGAATAGTACTGTATATGACCCCAAAGTGTAATGTGGAAAGATTTCTACTGAGCTAATAGCTACGAATACATCAGTTTTCTGTCAAAAGTTACTTTATCGCGGACTGCTATTGGGTAACTGAGATACACTTTACTAAAATTATAACAGGTTTAAACTAGTGGTTTTTATTAATACTTGTTTTTGTTTTTTACGATCCAATTACCCGGAACACTACAGTTTATTCCAAACTGGTATCTTTTTATTTCAAAAAAGACATTGATCATTTTTATGAATGTTTAAAACTTTTAACAGCTTTGTATGGTTTTGCCAAGTGAAAATTTCAGCAAGTAGTCTTGATTGTTTTTTTTCTTTTTTGGGTAAGTTGCTGTGCTTCATTTGTACCATAGTAATTTTCTATTCTATATATTTCTCTCTCTCTCTCTCTCTCTCTCTCTCTCTCTCTCTCTCTCTATATATATATATATATACACACACACTATATATATATACACACTATATATTTATATATACTCTATCATATATTTATATATTCTACCTATGTATTTATATTTATCTATCTATGTAAAGAATTTTAGAAAATCAGTAATCCGAATTTATTTCTTCTCTGGCAGTATTGAGAGAGTTTACTTTCTAGGTACTAGATGTCCCATTAGGAGAAGGCTTTATTCATGAATTAGTATAAGATGCTTAAAGCAGTTGCTTTAAAGAACAGACTTAATTAATGACTATTTTCATATATTACAGTTACTGGGACACTGTGCTGGGGTATAGTAGACTTTCCCTTTGCCTACTTTCCTTCAATGTAGTAATTAAATATCCTATGTAAAAATTTTTTTTGATGATTTTGGAGAAATAGAGCTTTCCTCCATTTTGGATTTGGTTTTTCTAGTTTCATTTTACAAGGCACAAGTAATAATAGTTTTTCTTTAAATATTTTTTTCTTTTTTCTCATTTATAAATTTATTTTTTATTGAAGTATAGTCCATTTACATTATTAGTTTCAGGTGTACAACATAGTGATTCAGTATTTTTATAGATTATACTCCATTAAAAGTTATTACAAAATAATGGCTATAATTTCCTGTGCTGTACAAGATACCCTGTTGCTTATCTACTTTATATATAATAGTTTATATCTCTTAATCCCATACTCCTATCCTATCGCTCCCCCTACCCTCTCCCCACTGGTAATTAGTTTGTTTTCTATATCTGTGAGTCTGTTTATGTTTTGCTTTGAATATTTGGAGGACAAAATGAATAGGAAAAATGTAAAGTTTGATATAAATTCTAGAGGTTTTAGTTTTTTATGCTTACTGATATAGAGTGCTTATATGGAGGTTTCATTTTTCAGAGTTCTTTTTCTTTTATAATGACAACATTCCTCAGAAGAGGAAAACATTTAGCATTATTTTTATTTTGCCTTTACAGATGTTGTATGATTATATGAGTTTTACAAAAAGGTCATCAAAAAATCTAATGTTGTATTCCCCCCATTAGGCTTTAATAGTTAAATGAAATGATAGCAATGATAGTAAAATATTTTGTGATTTTCCAATTAAGAATGTTTTATTCTGTATTCAGATTTCTTATATGTTATGTGACAAAGTTATCTGTGGTTTACTTAAGAAAGACAATGAAAATATCATTATGAATTTTAGTCTCTAGGGATAGTAAACCCTCTCATTTCTTGTGAGAAAAGACAGCCTTCAGGAAGTTGAACCTTTTTGCTTTTAGTAAAATTAATTGGACAGGAATTTGTAGACAGCTTGCAGGATTGTGTCCAGGTAGATTAAAATATTTCAGAAACAGGCAAAATTATTATCGACAAAATTATTTTTGCAGAAAATTTTGTTCAAGCAAATATAGAAATAGTTGTAAAATGACAGTTTACATCCAAGATGTACCACAAGCACTCTATTTTGAAATCGGATAGGAGCTAAGATTATCCAGCAAGTTCTCATCTCATCATGAAAGAAAAATGCTGAGTTGAAGGTGGCGTGACACATTTCTCCATTCACAGCTGAGTGGGCAGGTGACACATGTTAGAGAGAGAGCTGCTTTCTGATTTTCCTGATAAAGCTTGTCAACTAAATTGAATTTTAGATTTTGAAAATATCGAAGTGGATGACCTCTTTGGCAAATTTTAACATTTAACTAAGTCTTACACATGGCTCCAGAGGAGGCTCTCCCTTTTCCAGTTAATACTAAATTATCAGTGCTTTGGCAGGAAGAATAAAGTGCTATGTGGGTTATGATTCTGGAGAGTTAACATTTAAGTACTCATTATACATTAAATTTATAGAAAATATTAAGAGGAAGTTTCTCCCTGGCAAGCTCCATCTAAGGTTGTCTTTCTAGAATCAACTGCAAGTCTCTTTAACACTGTCCTTGTGATCTGTGCATATAGGTTGAATTATCATATGTCCTATAATGGGTCCTTTTTGTACATTAGTAATGATATCCCCTCGTAATGAATTCATGTCAACTTGCCTTCTACCAGGCCAGCATATATTTTTCAACTTTGGGAAGAGACAACAAAAGAGAAATACTTTTGCACTCTGGACATGACTGAATAGTTGCTGGCTCTCAGTGGGGAATAGACCCCATATAATTAGCATGGTGATATGTGGATACACAATTGCCAACACGCAGATTCATTTTTTGCATTTTATTTTAGGTATTAAAACATATATAATATTTCTTCTGAATAAGTCAGGCATAATTAAGAGCCACATGTGACTAAATCAGGAAGGGTGATTTCAGGGAATTGATTGGCATACATCGAGAGTTTTAGAAAAGAACTGTCAGTGGTTTATATTTATTATCTTTTGTTCATGGGACCCTCTGAAGACAGCTGCTGTGCCAAAGTCATTTGTCATTCTTTCTCTCTAAGTTTTAGTTTGCCAAGTGAGTTTCCACATCAGTGGCAGCATTTACACAAATTCTAGTACAATTTTTTTAATCTTAGTGAGAAGCATAGAATCTGAACATTTTACTAAAGTTCAGTGACAATGGTACTTAATATCAAGCAGCAGCTTTTATCCAGGGATGTCTATAGAATTTAAAATTGAATTGGCCCAAATTATTTACAAGCACTGGGGCATTGGGTTACCATATTTAGGCGATAATTTATTTGACATTTGAACACCCTGAAAGGAAATGTGAATTTTTCATCCAGTATCTTCAAAGAGTATAAAATGACTACCACAGGCCTATAATAACCATACAGTTTATTCACACTCATATACACAATCTTGGAATTACTTTTATTTACCACTCTCATCCTTATTTCAAGTCTAGTTGTATACTTTATGAATCCACAAATGATTGCCTTTATTGAAGGGCTTGTGTTATTCAAGATGACTTGTAAAGTTTACTCAATCCTCCCTAGCAAGGGAAACAGGAAATTCCAGAGAACGCTAGACTCAGCAAACCTGTAAAATCTGAGAAAGCAGACCATTATTTCTGGAGACATTTCACATAACACTTTGGGAAGCGATGACTAATTAGTTTTTGGTCTTAACAATAGCACTTTCAGGGGCCTTTTTTTTTTTCCTTTCATAGCTTTCATATTAGGAAAAGAAGAAAAGTAGCTCTGAATGATGAAATATTGGCAATGAATGCACTTGCTTCTCTGTAGGAGCTCAACTCTGATCCTTAGTACAATTACCTTCTTTACCTGGCTGGTATTAGCCAGCTGGAGAGTAACAACCAATTGTTGCAGACACGACAACATCCTAATATGCTTTCCCTCTAGTAACTGACTGACTATTTCAAATTGAAGGCTCTGTTCTATTCGTAAATTCCTGTTGTAGTTAAGTCAAGCCCTTAAAGAAACATAGGTGCTTGTTCATGCCTAGAGTCCCATCTTTTCCAAGGCAGTACCTTGCCTAGCCACCCAGCCACAGCTGCCGGTGAATACTTAGTCATTATCAGGGATAGGATTTATTCTGAGTTCTCTCAATGTAAATATTTGCATGCAAAATTCTTCCTTCTTCCTGTCTTCCTGCCTCCCTTCTCTACTTAATAATTTACTCATTCACTCTTTTATTCATTTTAGAATTTCACTTTCCTATATCTACCTTAACTGGGACAGTTTTCCCATTCCACACCCAATCTATCATTGAATTCTATTAGCTCCTACTGCAATACTCTAATTGATCTCTTTGCTTCTATTCTAAATTCCGTGGCCTCCCACCTTGCCTTGGTTTATTCTAAATCTGGCAGCCCAAGTGCGCTTTCAGAAGTCATACCATGTCTGTCCTCTGCTCAGAACTCTCTAGTAGCTTCTCATCTTTCTCAGAGTAAAAAACAAACATGTATCCCAGAGCCTGTAAGAATCTGTGGCTCCCCTCCTAATTCATCTCCTGCCACTGTTTCCTACCACGCGGGCTTCCTTGCCATACTGCCAACATGCCAAGTACAACCCACTTTGGTGCCTTTGTACGTGCTACTCCTGCTGGTCAGATAGATAGACCTTATATCCCAGATATCTGTGTGGCTCTCTGCATACATCTTCAGAGCTGTGCTCAATTGTCACCTTCTTAGAGAGACTTTTGCTGACTGCCCTGTATAAAATAGCAATGCTACCCCTACCACACCCTACCCCGCCCCAGACTCCTTTTCCCCATACTCTGGTTTCTCCACGGTGCTTGTGCTCTTCACCAACCAGCAGGGTATGTATTTATTTGGTTGTTTATAGTCTGTCACCCCTGAGTAGAACATAAACTTCACAGAGGCAGAGACTTTGTTTTGGAACTGCTGTATCCCCTATGCCTAGAAAAATATCTGCCATGAAAAAATGAATAATTGATAAGAATTAGTCTACTTTCTCCTCATTTTCTTTCCTTCGTCTTATGCCTCCCACCACCACCTTCTTTAATTCAGCCGGTGCTCATGGTATTTTGTTTCTCTTTATTTACAAATGCATTACCCATCTTTCCACACCTGTAGAAAAGTTACTTTTCTTTTTTTTATGTTTCGTTTTAAAATTAAATTTATTTATTTATTTATTTTTGGCTGCGTTGGGTCTTCGTTGCTGCACATGGGCGTTCTCTAGTTGCGGCGAGCGAGAGCTACTCTTTGTTGCGGTGCATGGGCTTCTCATTGCGGTGGCTTCTCTTGTTGCGGAGCACAGGCTCTAGGCGCCCGGGCTTCAGTAGTTGTGGCATACGGGCTCAGTAGTTGGGGCTCGTGGGCTCTAGAGCACAGGCTCAGTAGTTGTGGTGCACGGGCTTAGTTGCTCCGCGTCATGTGGGGTCTTCCCGAAACAGGGCTCGAACCTGCATCCCCTGCATTGGCAGGCGGATTCTTAACCACTGCACCACCAGGGAAGTCCCGAAAAGTTACTTTTCATTGGATGTTGGTACTTCTTTTCATGTTCTCAACTACAGATGGCCAGTGGAAGTTTGAGTTTGTGTGTGTTTTAAACTTTCTTTACACTGTAATGTTTGTAATAAAAACAAAGAGGAATATAGATTACATGTCTTTGATATAATTTCCCCATATTGTTGCAAGAAATTCAAGAATGAATGCAAGACATGTAGTTTAAACTTGGAGAGGCAAAAATTCAAAATTTCTTTGAACCAAATCATGGAATTCCTATGCTATTTGTTGATAGATGCATTTCCCATTGAGTCTGAGAGCTGACATCAAATATAGACTCTTCTAAATACACTAGATTCTTCTTTAAATTATATTTTCAGTAGTTAATTAAAATATTTGAAGAACTCATTTCAGTTGCATTCAAGTAAAATTTCCCAAGAGATTACTATGTAAAATAATGCCGATAATTTATGACTGCTTCTGAGGTGTTAGGAACTCTTATAGGCATTTCACACGTTAGTTCATTTAAATTTTAAAAGTTATATCAGTTCTAAAATGTAAGAATATCATCCTTATTTCACATTAGGAAACTGAGGCTTCTGAGCAGTTAGTTTGTCAAAGGCCGAGAGCCAGGAATGCAAAAGCTGGAAGTTGTCTGAGTCTGAATTTAAAGCTTCTTCTCCTAAACTAGTGTTTCTCAAAGTTGTGACCACAACATACAATAATAAACTAATTTTAAATTCTGTTTATTTGCACACATACATATAATTGCAGCGTAAGTTTCATTAATATAATACCCTCACCATATGTAATGGACTCTGATATTTTCTATTCTGTTCTAGCCTAGCCTAGCCTCCCCAAGTCATGCCATGCCTTGCCTCTCCTTTTCTCTCCTGTCTTCTTCTGTCCCTCCCATCTCCTCCCGCTTCCTTCCCTTCCTTCCCTTCCATCCCTTCTTATCACATCCCACCCCATTTCATCCTGTTCCACAACCCACTGTATCAGTGTTGTGATACACACACTGTTCTAGAAACTGCTTCTATATTCATGAAGCACTGTGGATACAAAACGCAACAAAATGAAACCTTAAGGAACCTGTAAGAGGATGGAAAGAAATTAATGGTTAGATATAGTAATCATGTAAAATAATGTATTAAATTTCAAAGGCCTTTGACTTTTTTACTTCTCTGAGGTTAAAAAAGTAGGAGAGATTCCTTGGATTTCTCCTCTCATATTTTAAAAAAAATAATTATTTGGTTGCGTTGGGTCTTAGTTGCGGCGGGGGGGCTCCTTAGTTGCGGCTCACTGTCTCCTTACTTGTGGCATGTGAACTCTTAGTTGTGGCATGCATGTGGGATCTAGTTCCTGGACCAGGGATCCAACCCGGGCCCCCTGCATTGGGATCGCAGAGTCTTAACCACTGTGCCACCAGGGAAGTCCTGTCTCCTCTCATATATATATATGAGGTACGCGGGCCTCTCACTGCTGTGGCCTCTCACTGCTGTGGCCTCTCACTGTTGTGGCCTCTCCCGTTGTGGAGCACAGGCTCCGGACGCGCAGGCTCAGCGGCCGTGGCTCACGGGCCCAGCCGCTCCGCGGTATGTGGGATCTTCCTGGACCGGGGCACGAACCCGCGTCCCCTGCATTGGCAGGTGGACTCTCAACCACTGCGCCACCAGGGAAGCCCTCCTCTCATATTTTTAAGGGTCCCAGCCTGATAAAGCCAGGAGAATTGGGGAAATGACTCCCATAATATGGGCATACCATGGCTATGCAACTTTGCCATTTATTTCTTCCAAGTCCGTGACACTCATTTTGATACCTAATCAAAAGCTGTTATGCTTTAATTTTGTGGGTATTTTTAATACCTATGCATTATATCCCCAGTAACACTGTGAACTCCAAATCAAGGAACGACCAAATGAGATACTAACTGTGAATGGGTTTTGAAAACAGAAAGCTAAATACATACAATGAATCTTTGCTGATGTATAATCATTGCTGCTAGCATTATTATTATTCTCTTCTACCCCTATGATGTCTTAAAAAATAAATGTTAAATCACTGCCTGCTGTACTGATGAATGAAGGAATTACATACTGGTTTCAATACTGTATGATACATTTGATGGTGAGTGACTGTGAATTACATATCACTTTCTCCATATTTCAGCATTAATTTCTTTATGTATTGTGAGAAAATCATTTATTCAGTCTACTCAACGAAGATTTATTGAGAATTTGGTAGGTATAGAAAGAACACTATGCTGAATTCCATCTCCACTGCCTTTGTCATAAAATCAGAATTATTTAGTGTGTCCTTTTTACCTCTTCAGTCTTACCTCATGTGCATTTCTGCTCACATTCTCGCTGAACAAGTGCTATTTGAAGGGTTCTGAATAAAACATGCATCCAGGCCTTTGTGCCTAAGCCCAACTGTTTATTTAGCCCTATTTGTCTGACAAATCTAATTATGTCTTTCAAAATCCATATCTATCAATTGTTGCTTTCTTTCTCCAAGGGAGTGTCAAGCTTCCATTCATCTATCCATCTAGCCACTTAACAAATGCTTATTGATCATCCACTAGACTCCACCTCTGAGCTGGGTAGTGGTGTTACAGCGGCCATCGAGACAGAGTCTCTGCTCTTGGGAAGCACCTTCTTGCTCTCTGCTCCCACTGCCAGCTCCCTCTTCCATTCCTCTGTTGAGCATGTTGTTTTGTAACCATTATACTTATCTGTTTCTTCTGATAGATTATGAACTCCCATGAGGGCATATACTTTAATTTATCTGGGAGGGGGTGGAATTTCCAGTGCCTAGTAAGGGGTCTTGCACGTGGTAGACAACCAGTAAATCCTAAATTAATGAATGGAAAAACTTTTGTGAAAATTGGCGTAGATTGCTCATCACAAGCCTGGTGATGCAAGCTATCCTCAGCCTCTCACATTTGGGGCTTTCTGATTTACTTCTGTTTGCATCTTCACCTAGAATTGGGAATAATGCTACTTTCCACATAGTGAACACTGAGGATTATGTTGGAAATGTGAATGTTCATTTTTTGTGCTTGAAACATCTAGAAGGAAGGGTTCTGCACAAGAGGATCAAAGTCTGTGGTTATATGGATTATGTCAACAAGATTTAAATAAATAATATTTGTGCTATACTAGAAGTACTACTAATAATAAATATACAATACTTATTTTGATGGCTATTACATATTTTCTTTGAAGATATTGAAGTGATATATGAGAAAAAGTAAATTTTAAAAAATCTATTACTGCTGAAGTCCGTTATTGTTCAGTCACAATTTGATTGACATGATATTTTTTAGGAGATTTCTACTCCAAGTAAAATTGTGCAAAGATTATTTTTTGGTCACCTATCTCAAATGTTTAGGTAGTGATCTTAATGGAAAAAGTCTGTAGTTGTTGGAAGTTGGTGTAAATCTATCTGAAACTCTTGTGAAATGATGGTACAGTAAATAGGAAAAGATTCCTCAATTCCATTCATTTTTCATTAAAAAATTCATATGTAGTTGTTTCGTTTTCATACTGATTTCAAGACAGACTGATCTTTAGAAATCCATCTGTCTTAATTTTAAGTTGTGGAACTATCATGAGGGACTGTTTGATGTTTCACATATACAATAAATATTTCATTTAACTTCTTTGCAAGCAAAGGGGTATAAAACATTTAACATCTGCTACAAATGGTTGTACCTTGTAAATTGTAAGTTCAGTATATTATGTTTTCATAAAAATTTGCATTGCTAAATGAGGCTTTATTTTTATATACAATTTATAGTTCCAAATCATCCATGTGTTAGCAGTAGTCAGATAATGAAATGTAGATGGTGGTTTAGCATTGTTTATTTATTGAGGCAAGAAGTAGATGGATAAGGAATAGATTTGATATGATGCAAATAATAGGATTGATGGTCCTGAAATCCAAACTCTGGTACATATCATTTACTGATGAATAAATCTAACTATACTGATACCACTTACATACATATTATTAACTGATGATTCTCTATAGAATGAGGCTAATGTGAGCAAGAGGGATTTCTAAGGCTCTCTTCCAATGAGGCTGGAGGCTTTATTTACTAGTTAAAACCCTGTAAATCTCTTCCTAGCACTGGCAATTCAGTATCAGATTTTTTGAGCTGATTTTAATTAAAGTTGATTTTAGGCTCAATGTCACTTCATGTGAAGCTAAAATGGTCTGTGGAAAGTAGTCTTTTATGTATGAGGGTAAAAGAAGAATTTTAAAAGAGTTATACGGGTATGTGTGTGTGTGGTATGTGTGCATGTTTATATATGTATAATATATTCGAGAACACTAAGATAAAGCCAGCCAGAAATATCATACAGCTTTTTTGTTACTGTAGTTCATTTGAGCTCCAACCAAAGGCACTCCAGCCAACTGAAGTCAGACCCTCTGAGTCACCAGTGTATACCCATGTGACCATGGACAAATCACTTAAACCCTTGAGTTCCTCTGTGCTCATCTGTAATTTTTTTTTAAATTCCTACCATCAAAATATATACTTCAAAAGCCATATAGAAAAAGATTACAAATTTGACATGTTGTAGACTGACAGAGAATATATGTAACATATATGTTAGATGCTGGGTAAATATATACCATAAATCTATAAATAACATAAATTGTTCCTACAGATCACTAGACAAACTCAATGCAAACATGGACAATGGTTATGCAAACAAAATTCATAGAAGGAGATATGCAAATGGCCATATGACATACACTTAAGAAGAAAACATTACTATGAGATACCTTTCTTCACCCTGAGCATTGGTAAAACTTTTTAAAAGATTGGTATGACGCAGTGTTGGTAATGGTATGGGGAACTGGGCACTCTGATATATTATTGGAAACATTTTGCAGGCCAATTTGTCATTTAAAAATTTAAATATAATACTTTGCAAGCAATTGGACTTTTTAAACTCTACTTATACATCTACATATTTATACATTTGTGCAAACTCATGCACATAGGCTTTTTATTTACAATCACAAGGTGATTGGAGAAGTGTTAAATTATGACATATCTGTAAATTAGGATGTGATAGAGATGTGTATCTAGACATGGAAAGGTCCAAGACATTGCAGAAGTGAACAGAAACTATATGCTACGTCTATTACCTGTCTATCTGTCTATCTATCTATCAATCTTTCTGTCTATTTAGTGTGTGTGTATGCACATAAATGCTTAGTTGAAAGGGGCATCTGGAAGCATACACAGCAAACTTAACAGTTGTTAACTTTGGGAGGGGGGTAATTTCTCTTTTTATTCCCTAAACTTCTAAATTGCTTTAACTTTACAGGGCTAAACTTTTAATAATATTTTAGAAACCAACAGAAGTTCTATATTATCCCTGCCTATACCCCTGCCTATATGCTATTAAGGTCAAAGGGAATTACTGAATGTAAGTTTATTTTTGAACACTGCAGTTACCAAATAGTAGGTATAAAGTGTATGCACGTCATGGTATGACTTCATCTTTACTATCTGGACTTATGTAGAATGTGCATCATGTAATTTTGGATGAATCTGAATAGCCCCCACTTGACAAGCACTTAATTTATACTGCATAGTTCACTACTAATTGGATCTGTTGGTTTTGAATAATGCTAAAATTTCTCTTCTGGTAATCCCAGAGAATTAAAATGGGAAAGTTGCCACATATAGGGGTTTTCAGTCAATCTCTCTGTCTTTTTCATTCTTTCTCTCTCTCACTTTCTCTGTAACTCTGTGCGCTCTGTTTGCTCCATTCTGCCTCTTTCTTCATCTCTTCTCTCATTCTCTTAAATTCTAAAAATATTGAGAGTCATATATAAATACTGGAAGAAAATTGTAATTTGACTTCCTAACAGTAATGTTAAACTTTGAAATGTTTAAAATTGGTTAAGTCAAGGCAACAAATTAAACCCTGACTGACTGTCAATCTTATTATAGTCTCTCACTTATATAAAGACTCAAGATCTTTTGCCCAGTTCATTTCTACTCCAACAGGTTCCTAAGAGCCTCTGCAGTGAAGATGCTAATATGCCCACTACCACTGTTTCCTCTTCAGTCCTCTAAGAAACCCTGGGCATTTCTTGGTCCAACAACCTGAGAGGTCCTGGCCTTCATTACTATTGTCTTCTCACTGATGAGGAGACCTATTAGTATTACAGTTTGAGAAATCAATTTAGTGGGTTGAGACCATCATTTTTAAACACAGGATCGAAAGTAACAAGAGTGCACACAACGTGTTGTAAGGGAAGTATTATTTATAAAACTTTATTTTCTCTCTCTCACCCTTTTTCTCTCTGATGCTGATGATTCTCAAAAGCCATAACAACTACATTTGCCATAATAAACAGACACAAAATATGTAAAGCTAGAATCTACTTGATCCTTTTTCTTACTACAGCCTCATATGTATCTTTTATGAGCCCTGATACTCTTTTATGTAAGTACCATCTTTTATGAAAGCTGCTTGACCTTTGGGCTTCCTTATTAATGTTTTGGAAGCCAATTCCATATAGACAGTGCCTTAGGAGAAAGATCTGGCTTCTAGTTCCAACTTAACCTCTCTTCGCTCTTGGAGACTTTGGCAACACGATGAACTTCTCTGGACCTTGTCCTTCATATATAGAATGGATAGAGTAATATCAAATGTTAATAAAAACTGAAGGAGAAACCCAGATAATGAATCAAAGTAAAAACTGAAGGAGTAACCCAGATAATGAATCAAAGTCCTTTCTAGGTCTAACATTTGTGTGTCTAAGACCATGTCATTCTGTTGCACATGAAAATATCATAAGCTCTTTCATATCCAGTGCTATGTAGACATTTGGCCAGTTTTCTTTTTAAACTGTTAGATCACTTCACCCATATCATCTGTCAGCTCTTACTGTATTTTACTTGGACATTTGTCATTTTTCTTTCTCTCCATTTTGGATTTACTCTTATCTTTTGTGAGTTTTTTTTAAAATATAATTTAGCACTTGTGTGCAAAATGTTAAATTCTTAAATAAATATATTTAGAAGGATTTAAAAGTACACAAATGCACACGTATATGCACATATAAAATCTATTTTTTAACATGGTAGTATGACACTTCCTTGGAAATAATGCGTTGTGATTTATTTCAGCTTTTACTTTCACACATGCATAATATAGGTTGCAAATTATCTGACATTTTTCAATATCCACCTGTTTTGAGGTGAGCCTCTTAGGAGACTTACATTTTAGAAATCTAAAACAAAACAAACTATTTAAGAGCCCTCCTCTTTTATCCATCTTCTATCCAGAGAGGCATTTGTAAGTTTGAAAGGGCAGCAGAGTTACCCAGGGGAAGTTAATTTTCACACAAATTTTCATTTCCCAATGCAGGGACTCTTCAAAGTGAGAGCAAATTAAAGGTAATAGATGACCAATGACTATCCTTATGTACATTGATATTATACACAGGATTTCTTTCCTATCAACATTTAGCATTTTCCACCCCTGTATTAGTTGTCGTGATTGGGTGGGAAGAACTATTTTTTTTCACTTTGTCACACTCATTTCTCTTACAAGATACATTACTTCAAGCAGACTAAGATTCATATTGATGCTTGGAAATAAGAAATATGAAAGAATAGAAAAGGCCAAATACACCCCCAAACACACACACCCTCCTCCCCAATTGCTATACTCACTTTCCTGCAGAGCTGAGACTTACACACGAGTGATCGTGGTACATCCTCCTCTCTGCCTTCCCACCCCTACTTCCCCTAATATATTCCTGTATTCATCTTTATCTTCATTAGGGGGTGTCCACAGTCAGTTAAATACCTTAGATTTTCAATGGGTTTGTAAAAGCCTGCATTACCTGAAATACTGCAATTCTCAGAGTAATAAAACTAAACTATGTCTATAATAGGTTTTATCCTTTTGAGTGGAAGTTTACACCATACTACTACTTTGAAATATCTATTTATAATTTTTTTATGCTGTAGCACCATGGGAAATCTATATTTTTTCCTTCTCTCTAGGCTTTTCAGTGGTTGGGTAGTCAAGACAGTGCCTGGTTAATTAGCAGCTGGTTTGTCCACATCCCCGGAGGCTCATTCAGTCCCAGCCCAGACACAAATGTACAGCTTCAAACCAGGGAAGGTGACTTTGATGTGGGGCTGATATGATTCTCAAGGGGGCATATTTGAGGATTCAGCTACAGTGTATGCCCCAGGTACCCAGGCTGATGGCTGATTGACTCCTAATATCTGAATTATTCTCCTGAACCAGTACAACTCAACAGAAACCCCCATTTGCCAGGGTACCACAGATAAAGAATTCACAATAGTCCCTGCCCTGATACAAACTCACATCCATAGAATTGAGGTAGAATCTCAGTAATCACTGACTAGCCAGGGATGATAAAGCCCAACTTCACTTAAAGTGGTTTATTGACTTGACATTTTTCTGAAGGAAACTCCTCTCATTGCTTTTGATTATAATTTCCACAGGGATCAGATGTTATATTTTAGCATTAATTTTGTGTACTATGACATCAGGGAAAATTATTTAGTAATTTAATGTATTTTCTCTAACAGAAAATTTAACTGAAGAAGACCAATGGGTAAATAGTCTCATTTCTCTCATAAAACCAGGTTGGAAACGGTTATATTACAGGGAGCACACACATATACCTCACAGAAGGAAATAGAGTTAAATAAACCGGAAGTAAGCACTAGTGATACGTTGAGGATGCTTTTTTTTTTAAGTTTTGGCTTTTCAGGTGTTAGTTATGGTCCATTCTAAAAAAAAAAACATGTTATGCTTTAATAATAATAATATTAGCCCTGGAAGTAGATATTAGCGAAGCCCTCAAGATATATGTGTAGATAGATAGATATAGATAGATATATTAAGACCAAATGTTTAACTCTTGAGTCAACTAGCAGAACACCACCCTTCATTTATAAAATAGAATGTAGGAACTTAAAAATGCTTTGTATGACAATAGAATCCAGTGTGAATTTGTACACACACACACGCAGATGTTACAATCCATATATATATACATATTTATGCACACATGTATATACCCACACACACATATATATGCAAATGTATGTATGTATGTTTGTATGTATGTATGTCTCTATCTATCTAACAGGAGGAGAAAAGCTTCATTCTGGCTATGGCAGTTACTAATGAAGAGAGTGATTTACTATCAACACCAATAAAGAAATATTTTCTACATACTAAGTGGCATATTTTGTAAATAAAAGGGAAACTAGATCACTATATTTTTATCCTCCAAGCACTGTATATCCCATACTTATTTTAGTATTTAAATTGCTATTTCCAAATATATTTATTATTATTAAGCATATGGGATGAGATGATGGTTTCCTAGATACAGTAGAGTCTGGTTTTTTGACTTTGTCGGAACTTCTTTTTTTCTTTGCATGTTAATAGTTCTTCACTCTATGTCATGCCCAGAGGAAGCACTAGTGAATAAATAAAATAGTGCCAACTGTGATTTTAAGATAAATGTTTGGTACCAAAATATAAGCTGTGAATGATACCACAATTCTGTTGTCATTGTTCAGAAAGTGGCGTTTTACTAACCCCTCCTGTTCTTCATTAGAATCAAGTACTGTTTATCATTTTTGTCATAATAAGACTTTCAGCCATTTAATTTGTAGGTACTGAGAATAGAACGTATTATCTTTATCATCTCCTTCATTTAATGATTAAATTTCCCTAGAATATACAACCAATGTAAGATTCAGGACTGAACATGTTAGTTAAATGTGAGTTTCTCAAATTGTTCAAGAGCTTAATCATTCTCTGACCTGAGAAGGTTATGCTCCCCCCATTACCAATACAATACACCACTGTTTTTCCAAAGTTCGCTTTATTCCACTTCGTTATTACAAAAAACTTACATACCTGTTTTCACTAACCAAAAGAAATTTGAAGAGGATTTTCACTTTTGTGAAAAAAGGCGAAAAGCTAAAACCAAACAGCGTTCAGCATTTGTTTTGCAGTGAGTCTCAGTAGTGCAGGAGCAGTGAGAGTGGCGCCACCAAGCTCCTTCCCAGGGAACCACACTCAGTGTCTCAGCCTCAATCAGTTATCGCTTTGAATGGTGTCTGTGAGCGTCTGTGCTTGATCTCCACTTAATTTGTGCGTCAGTTAGCAAGATGTATTCTAAGGTGATTGTTTTTTGCTTTACGCTATTACAGCTTACTAAAGGTTTCATAGGACCTCTCCACTTTCAGACAGCTGGGAAAAGCTGTATTTGTATTACAGAAAAGCAGGCAGTTGCATTCGCCATATCCACTGTATAAGAATTCACAGCTGCAGAAAAATGAATTACGCATTTTCTTAAGACAATAATCATATCATGGCAACGGATTACATACTTAACTATAATCAGCTTTCACTAGTCATGGAAGGTAAAATTAGCTCTATTAGTTCAAGTCACAACTTTCTTTAAGTAGTAATATAAATCCAATTATATTGAGTTACTTTAACTTTTTTTGGTGATTACTCCATTGTTTTCACTGCAAGCTATTTTTAATGAGTTGTGTAATTTGTTTATGTATTTACATTATGTTCTATATGGTGGTGTTAATCGACTTTACGTATTTGACATTTTCTGCTCACTAAATGAGTTCCCTATGTTGTTATGCGTATAATTAATGCTAAAATATATAATGCTGGGTGACCCCTATAATTGTGTTGACATTGCATATTAACACTATTAAAAAAAGAAGTACCTGTGATAATATGAGTTGATGTTCACAGAACTTTCTGAGCCTTTTTCTAACGAAAATTTAAACTCAGTACTGTTCATCAGTGCCAGCAGTTGTTTTTGTGTGTGTGTTATAACCAGGCCTATCTCTTCCCAAATGCCTGGAGGCAGAGCTGTTTACAGAGTTAGAAATGAAGGCATTGTTTTGAAACTTCAGCCTGCCTGAATCAAATACTACTTTTATGCATGGATAGTTAAATGGGTAAAAAAGATAGTTGACAGAAATATATGGAAATATCCTGACAAAGTGATTTGACCTTTTCATTAGGTGCTGGAAATAAAAAGAGAGAATAAAAAGAAGACTTTTATTTAACCTTTTGAACAAAAACCTGCTTACAAGTCAGACACATCTTGGGTTTGTGCATGAGCTACTGATGGCATAAAGGCTCATTTGCTCCTTAAAGAACAAAATTTGAGCACAAGGAAAGAGAACCATTCCCTGTTACAAGTAAGCTCTATTTAAAAAGTGTAGCTCTCTACTTAAAAAGAGTAGGCCTGGCAAGGGTCTGTCATTGGGCCAGCCAAGAGGATAATATGCAGAGACATTTAAATTCAGTGGGACAAACACTACCCTTTGTTGGCTCCCACACTCAGACACATACACAGAGCTTCCACTAAAGTTAGAGCACTGTATCTAATTTGGAATTCAGAAGATGGCCAAAAATAGTTTATTGTCATATTCAGATTTTATTCATGGCTTTCTAGGTTGGTGTGTATAACATCACTTCTCTAAAGCCAGCCATTCATCAGCATTGGTCACTATTCCTTCACATGCCAAGGTTGGGGGTGGGTTTAATAAAGAGATTAAGAAAGAATGTGTTTAGCACAGATTTGACAAGACTCGAAAAAAGAAAAAGGGTAGGGATACATTTTGGAGTCAAATCTTCTCCTTTACTCTAAACCTGCTCTTCATGTAAACTATATTTTGGGGTATTTAAATTAAATTATTAAATTTTGTAATTTAAAATTATTTAAATTACAAAAATAATAGATGTGTATTACAAAAAATCATGTTATGAGTAAAAACAAAACTAAACTAAAGCCCTCTTTCTGTCTGTACTTCTACTTTCTTGGGGAAAGCACTGTTAATAATATGGTTCTTTCAAATTTTTTGCTATTCATTTACAAATATACAATTGTGCTTGTGTGTGTTTGTGTGTGTTTGTGATATGTATATTTTCCTGCAAGATGCTTTTTTCTTTTTAACTCAGTAAAATATCAAGGGCAACCTTGTATGTTGAAAGCTGTAAATACTCTCAGTTTTTAACAGTTGCATGTTATCTATGTGATTAAATTTTTTCCTAATGTTGGGTTTTAGTCTGTCTCCAGTGTTTCTCTATTACACACAAAAAATTGCCGCAGTGAATATTAATCAGTGAATGCTTATGAGCACGTGAGCTTTACATTAAAAAAAAATTCCCAGATGTTTGGATAAATGTTGAATTCCCATGTTGATAGATTCTTTCTTGCAACCCTAAAAATAGTATGGGATTATTGATGTATTTAAAATAACGAAAATGTTTATTGACCTTAGTGTATCTACGGCATTGTTGACCTTTTGAAAATCCAAATCTAGATATGAGTCAGTGGTACGAAAATAAAAATAGGAGAGAGTTTAAAATGATTTGTGATAAAATATATTGACACCTGAAATAGCCTTATGTGAAGAAATACTTCATCGTGCTGTTTATTTTAATATTATTCTTATATTTCACAGAAACATTTCTATCCCTTGCCAAAATCATGGTCTATAATATTACCCTATTTTTTTAACTAGATTTTTGGTTTGGGAGGTAAAAATAAATACTGATAAGCTTATGCCGTTTATAAAACAGAAGAGAATACGATGTATTGAATTTAATCATTGTAGAACCGTTTGTGTTATTAGTCCATTTGGGAGAAAAACAAATGCAGCTATGCCCACCACTCCTTTTATTCATGTGTAAGCATAGAATTTGAAATACATTAAAGCAAACATCAAAGTAGTGAGTTTATTAGTCTTGCAAATTTAAATTAGGAAGTTCAAATTATTTTCATAAATAGGAGAAATGTTTATATTTTCAGTGCTTATAAACTATATTTTATTATCCAGACTGAATATTGTAGCAGGAATTTTATTGTTAATAACCATATACAACTAAAAAACTACCACACATTTTAGGAAATCCGTAAGTTTGGTTGTTTAAAAGTCTCCATTGGCTTCTATCATGTACATATTTCTATTACAATATATAACTGGAAAAACACAACTAGAGTATGTCCAAAGGAGAGTAGTTACATTACAGAGGGTCCTGAAACTATGTCATAGAAAGAACTGTAGAATGATCTGGAGGTATTTATCCTATGAAGAAGAAACAACCATAACTGTTTAAAACTATTTCAAGAGCTCTCATGTGGAAAATAAGCTAAATTTATTCTGTGTAGATGCATAAAGCAGAAAAAAAGACCAATGAGTAGATGTTGAAAGAGGAGCAAATTTCACTTTTAGTCTAATGCTTATGGATATTTTCTGCTTATACAAATAATATGTATTTATTGTACAAAATACAAGAAAGTACTAAAATAAAACAGTATTACTTTTGATTCCACCACCAAGAAATAGTTTGGTATATTTTCTTTCAAGATTTTATTCGTGTACAATATTCAAATTAAGTGGTCATTATTAGACTTCTAACAGTTATTAGTTGCATAGGGAAGAAAAGGAAGACATTATTTCTCAGCAAATTGAATATTTGTAACGTTTATTTCCACTCAAAAATTCCTACTTAGCATCACTTTTTTTTTAAACTCACCCATTCAGTCAGTTTCCTTCTTAGTCAGTGTTCTGCTGATTTTTGTGTACAAGTTAGAAAGGACTGTTTTCAAAAATATAATGCAAATAGGTGCAAAGTCAAATTATGGTTTTTGGAAAAGATTAAGGATTTTATTAACTCGCTGAGAATGATGTTGGAAAACAGTTTGAACAGCAAAGCTTCTGAAATTCTGGTTGAACTTAACCTGTTGATAGTCCAATAAGAGGACACCTGCAGTATTTGTGGCATGGTAGATGCTTAAAAAGAAAAGTGAGGGGCAGGGAGAATAATTTGCTTGTAAGAGGAGTAAGAAAACTCTAGGGGAAGTTGATAGACCCTAGAGTATTTTGGCAAAACTGAAAACTTTGTTATGGAACTCACCATTTTTTCTGATACAGTTGAGTTTGAAACAGTTTATACTAAATCTGAACATATGCATACCTTATGACCTAGCATTACACCTTTAGCTACATACCCAGTAGAATTGTGTACACCAAGATGTGTTTACGAAAAATATGTGTAAAGTATATTTATACACATTATATTACTAATAGCCAACAAGCAGAAAAAACCAATGCTCCTCAAAATTAGAATGGATAAATTGTGATATATTCATGTAGTGAAACATCATGCAGCAATGAAAATGAATGAGCTATTATCACATACAATAATATTTGATGAACCTTAAAATATAATGTTGAAAAAAGAAGCAAAACACAAAACTGCCTAATATATGATTTAAGTTTTACAGTGTTAAAAAACAGGCAAACCCGATCTACGGTGTTAAAAGTCCAGCTAGTAGTTACTTAGAGAGGGTTAGCAACAGAGAGGGCCGTGAGGAGGGCTACTGTGGTTTTCAAACTGTTTTATTTCTTGATCTGGCTGGTTTCTTGAGTGTGTTTGCTTTGTGTTAATTCACTGAGATCTACAGGTATTGTTTATTCACTTTTCTGTACGTATGTAGCATTAGAATAAGAGAGTTTATATTTAAAAAACTTCATCACATCCCCTCCAGAAAAATCACAACATTTAGTCACTTTTTGTTCGTTATAAGAAGGTGCTCACATATATACAATGAAATATTACTCAGCCATAAAAAGAAACGAAATTGAACTATTTGTAGTGAGGTGGATGGACCTAGAGTCTGTATTAAAAAAAAAAGGTGCTCAGAGTTCTAACTAAATTTTAATGACCATATGTTAAAATCAACTTATTTGTGTATTTGTTTACTTTTGAG
The DNA here is from genome assembly GCF_003031525.2 of Neophocaena asiaeorientalis asiaeorientalis. Classification (NCBI taxonomy): domain Eukaryota; kingdom Metazoa; phylum Chordata; class Mammalia; order Artiodactyla; family Phocoenidae; genus Neophocaena; species Neophocaena asiaeorientalis. Next base: position 888,835 of record NW_020172592.1, read on the forward strand.
AGAAGGTCCTTCCCCCTTCCTCCTCCCCATCTTATTGTGAAATTTGTGTTCACTAATCACCTCTGGTATCTCAGATAATTAAAATCTCCAATTTATTCTGCCAATATATCAAATATCATACTTTTTATATATAAGTTTCACCTATCATTCTGCTGTTGCCATTTTCCATGATATTAAATATTTCATTGACTGAAAGTACCAAAATGTATTTACCACTTCCTTATTTTGGGAAACAAATTATTTCCAGTTGAAGAAATACTTTTTAACAAAGATGTTAACAAATGAAACAGGTATCTCGGAAGAGTGTGGTCCCTTTATTGGAGACGTTCAAACTGAGACTAGTGGCCACTTATTGGAAAAGTACGGGGAATCAGACTGACACTCCAGTGCCTAACAAATGTTAAGCTTTTCAAAAATGTCTGTGGAATGAATTAATGTCTTTGGAAGTCCTTCCAACTCTGATCGCCTAGGATATGTGAGCAAGCAAAATCAACAAAAATATTGTGAAATAGTCACTAACTGAGGCTAATCGGAGTATGACGGTGCCTGATTGTAGTTATGACATCCACATCTATGATTCCTGATTCAACTCCAGTGCTTTGATATTTATTCTTCAACTTTGCCTTTGTTTTAGAGATAGAAGATCAGCACCGTTAATATTGCTCGGAGCCTTTGCTTTTGGCAAATGGCAGATAAGTTGTCTCAAAAATAGCTTTATCTCAGTGGCAGAAGAATGTTTAACAGAGCTTGTACACTTTATTTTTATTCTCCATCACCCTTGCATAGTACTAGTTACAAGGTAGATACTTTTAGTAACCTTCCTTGTATGACCCAAGTATTTTGTAAGAGTAAGCTGTGGTTCCATCATTATTGTCATTCTTCACTTAGCCATGTGTGAATGAACTTAAGACTTTAAGAAGTAAGTGCTTTCTTATTTCAAGAGTGTTCTTTTTTTCTGTTTTACTGAACTGTACTTTCATTGTTTCTTCATATTTACAACATAACTAATACTATTATTAAAGAACTTTTTATTCTATACTTCTTTTCTTTATATTTTTGAGAAGAAGTAAAGCTCCAGAGATTATAGTCCAATGGATCAGTTTCTCAATCAGAAGAAAAGGAGGGTTTTGATTACATATCCCTTTGAGTGCAGTGCAATGAAACATACACAATGAAGGGGAAGGTATCAAGAAGGAGAAAGAAAGCAGTAGAGGTTAAATATGTGTTTCCCTGTGCATATATGTTAACATGTGAGCTACGCATACTTGTATATGTATATGTGTATGTTTGAGTGTATACACATATACATAGGTAGGTAGACATGCATGAATAATGGGGAATCCCAGCTGACCGGAGTAAAGAGTGTACACATCCACATGTGGAGTTCCCAGACAGAACACATTACACATTTTCACATTATTTGTAACCACTGATTTATCTGGATATAGCTATACTTCTTGGGAAAAAATGTCTGCCATTCAGCCCTGTTGGTGTATTTGGTCAACTGTGTGATATGGGGTGGCTTAGAGAACATAAGACAAATTTTAGGAAGGACTTTGTGGCCCCAGGAAAGAATTCATCCAAAGGAAGAAGTCCGGATCAGAAACCTGGGTTCAGTGGGGGGAGCTGGGCCACTGGAGGGAATTTTGAACTTGGAATCAGCATGGTGGTTTCACTGAATCTGCCCCAGTCCAGCAGTCCTTATGGTAGTTGCATATCCCTAGATGTTAAGGTCTGTGTGGAACTGAAAGAGATGTTGCACAAAAGTATTATGTGTTTCTATATGGAATCTTGAAAAAAAAATGGTTGTGAAGAACCTAGGGGCAGGACAGGAATAAAGATGCAGACGTAGAGAATGGACTTGAGGACACGGGGAGGGGGAAGGGTAAGCTGGGATGAAGTGAGAGTGGCATGGACATATATACACTACCACATGTCAAATAGATAGCTAGTGGGAAACAGCCGCATAGCACAGGGAGATCAGCTTGGTGCTTTGTGACCACCTAGAGGGGTGGGATAGGGAGGGTGGGAGGGAGAGGCAAGAGGGAGGAGATCTGGGGATATATGTGTACGTATAGCTGATTCACTTTGTTATACAGCAGAAACTAACACAACATTGTAAAGCAATTATACTCCAATAAAGATGTTAAAAAAATAAAGTGTACAACAAAAAGTATTATGCGTATTAATACTTATGAATATACCAGATATAAAAATACCAGAGATTTACAAAATCAGAGGTTTTTAAAATTTTTTGAGCTAAAAAAATGCCTTTGAATTAATAATTTGATGAATTGCAGTTCTTCTTGGGCGATGTAATTAACCTCCTAATTTCGGTGGGTCACTATAATTTTTAGATTAAAGCTTTGGAAGCTTTTATAATAGCAGTATTTTATGTTTGAGTAATGCTTTACAATTTGCAAAGTGTTCTGTTTTCAGATACTTGGTAATATAAATAGGTCGAGTATTGCCTCCACTTTCCATTTTAGGCAACTGTGCCTTAGAAAGTTTAAATTAGTTATCAAGTTCACAAAGCCAGTAGAGTTGGAAGTCAGACCCAAGTATTTGGACTTTTACTTTAAAATTCTTTCTTTATGTTACCTTAAGTCCAACATAATACATTCTTGAAAACAGTTAAAAATATACACTTTACTAATTACTCGATTGAGAACCTGTGGATAACAGGAAACTTGCTTAATTTCCTAATTAAACAAAATTGTCTTCCATCTTATTATGCAGATGTAATTTTCAGCATTTATCCTAAAAAAGTGCCATTTGATAATTAACTAATTATACAAGTTTTATTTAACAATTCTGTTGATCTCATTACTAGGTTAAATATAATCATTTTTCTTTAACTGTACGAGGTAGAACAGTACAAATTAATTTTCATTGTGGATCTTGGTTCTTGCTGACAACAAATAGTCAAAATAAAAGGTTTCTTTAACCTAAAAATGGAGGAGGATGGCATCAGAATTTACTTTCTTCTTAACTGATTGCTAATTAGTTGTCCCTGAGCACACAGGTTATACATAATTCACTGCCTTCTGTTGTCTGAAGTTTTCTCTTTCTTTTTCTTCTTCTAAATCTGAGTGTCTATTTGCTTCATTCAAAGCCCAATATTAGGATAATAAAATGGAGTCAGGGATATGGAAGTGAGTATAGGAAAAAGATGAGAACTCTATTGTAAGAAACTTAATATTCTGTAACTCAAGTATAGTCATGTAAAGAAAATAAAAACAAAATAACTCCTGCTTTTTCAAGTTCAAGTTGATATTTAAAATATTTTTTAAAATATTAAGTCTAACTCAATGACTCCTGTAAAACTTGAACTAGAAATACTTATGACTGTGATATCCTGAGTCCTTTTTCCCATTAAATATGAAATTTAGCCAGGTCATTGATTTCATTGCACAATCAAAAATTCCTGGTCTATTAAAGCATGTAAACAAAATGAAAACAAACCAAAGAATTTTGGATTGGTGTTTATCACTTCTTCTCTAAACTCAGAAGAAAAAATTCTGACAATGAGGATCTGCCAGCCAGCCCTGTGCTTTGGCAATAATCAGAATAAAAAATATTATAAATAAATGTTTTCATGTACTTATTTTCCAAGGGATGGATCTGAGTACAGAATCTATGTAGACCCAGAAGAGAGTGCGAGAAGAAAGGGCCAGGTTGGGGATGTAGCCAGCCGCCTAATTACACTAATAGGTTCACAGCACAGTTGGGTCACAAATTGTGTTTCTAAACTTAGGAGATGAATCTCCACCATAAATTATTGAAAAGCACTCTGTGGTGCTCCACTCTCCATTTCCCACAAATTAGATTACTGAGAGCTATAAAGCATCTTTAGAAAGTATTTTCCTTTCTGTTTCAAAATTTTCTTTCATCATCAATTAGTGTCAACTTTGAAAACATCGGCTATAACCAGAAAACATGAAATCAAAAGATAAAATAAAGAAGCAAGGAAATTATTCCTAAAAGAAGCAGAAGCATATTGTTTAACCTGCTAAGGAGAGTTAACTTACTAATGAAATATTTGTGTGTTTCTATATCCCAAACTTCCTTAGGATAGAAATGTAATAACATATTACATAAATATAGTCCCCAGATTTCATCTCCATGTTGACATCTGTTGTGAAATAAGCATAGTTAAACTAGAATAAATTTTGTGAAGACAATTCATTCTATAACATAAATTAACCAACTTGCATTATCACTCCACATTTAGCTTTTGAGCTATATATATTCACCACTTTCATTAATAAGATTCATGAATCTGAAATGGAGTTGGTAGAAGATATTAGAAAATAAGATTATGAGTGACACTACACTAAATTTAAGGTTTGGCCACTCTGCTTAGCTTATGATTTTCTTCATGCCCTCTCTTTTTCTGTGTCTATAAAAATGGGAATAACAACTACTTTTCTCTGCTTACTTTAAATGAGATGATCAGTAAGCTGCGAGATCAGACAAAATTGTTTTTCAGATTCTAAATTGAATATAGAGCAATGTGCCATTTAAGGTCTCTTTGATTGCAAGTTTAAAAATGTCCAATGACATACTGTGTTCATGGATTAGAATTAATATTGTTAAAATGACCATACAACCCAAGGCAATCTACAGATTCAGTGCAATCCCTATCAAAATACCAACGGCATTTTTTACAGGACTAGAACGAATAATTCTAAAATTTGTATGGAAACACAAAAGACCCTGAGTAGCCAAAACAATCTTGAGAAAGAAGAACAAGCTGGAGGTTTTAAGACCCCTGATTTCAAATTATGCTAGAAAGCTAAGTCATCAAAACACTGTAGTGCTGGCACAAATACAGACACATAGATCAATGGAACAGAAATAAAGCTATGCTTGTACAGTCAATCTATGATAAAGGAGGCAAGAATATGCAATGGGGAAAAGACAGTTTCTTCAATAAATGGTGTTGGGAAAACAAGACAGCTACTTGCAAAAGAATCAAACTGGACTACTTTCTCATACCATATGCAAAAATAAATTCAAAATTGATTAAAGACTTAAATGTAAGACCTGAAACCATCCATAAAACTTCTAGAAGAAAACATAAGCAGTATGCTCTTTGACATCAGTCTTAGTAATATTTTTTTGGATCTGTCTCCTCAGGCAAGGGAAACAAAAGCAAAAATAAACAAGTGGGACTACAAACTAAGAAGCTTTTACACAGCAGAGGAAACTATCAAGAAAATGAAAAGGCAGCCTACTAAATTGGAGAACATATTTGCAAATGTTATATCTGATAAGGGCTAATATCCAAAATATACAACTCATGCAACTCAACAACAACAACAAAACAACCCAATTTAAAAATGGGCAGAGGACCTGAATAGGCATTTTTCCAGAAAAGACATATAGATGGCCAACAGACTTATGAAAACATCATTCATCATCAGGGAAATGCAAATCAAAGCCACAGTGAGACATCATCTCACACTTGTCAGAATGGCTATCATCAAAAAGACCACAAATGAGAAGTGTTGGTGAGGGTGTGGAGAAGAGGGAACCCTCGTGCACTGTTGGTAGGAATGTAAATTGCTGCAGCCATTATGGAAAACAGTGTGGAGATACTTTAAAAATAGAACTACCATACAATCCAGCAATTCTACTTCTTTCTGTTTCGGAAGAAAACAAAAAAAGATAATTGAGAACATATTTGCACTCCTATGTTCATTGCAGCATTATTTACAATAGCCAAGACATGGAAGCAACCTAAGTGTCTGTCTATAAATGAATGGGTAAAGAAGATGTGGTATGTATGTGTGTGTGTACACACACACACACACATATATACATATATTTAATATATAATGGAATCTTATTCAGCCATAAAAAAAATGAAATCTTGCCATTTGTGACAGCATGGATGGACCTAAAGGGTATTATACTAAGTGAAATAAGTCAGAAGGAGAAGGACAAATACGACATGATTTCATTTGTATGTGGAATCTAGAAAACCAAACAAACAAAAACAGACTCAGAGATACAGAAAACAAACTGGTGGTTGCCTGAGGGGAGGGAGAAGGGGGGATGAGTGAAATAGGTAGGGGAGACTGAAGTACAAACTTCCAGCTATAAAATAAGTCGCAGGGATGTAATGTACAGCATATGGAATATAGTCAATAATACTGTAATAACTTTGTATGGTGACAGATGGTAACTAGACTTACCATGGTGATCATTTTGTAATATGTAAAATACCGAGTACTATGCTGTATACTTGAAACTAATATAATATTGTAGGTCAATTATAGTTCAATTTAAAAAAAAAAAAACGAACAAACAAAAAGTGTCCGACTCAAACTGGCTAAAGTTAAAAGGGTATTTATTGGCTTACATGACCAAAAGCCCTGCACGTGGAAACTGCTTCACATATAGCTATATTCAGGGGTCACAAAATGGTTGTTTCCATGCTCAGTTTTGCTACCTGTGGTGTTCGCTTCACACTCAAGTTTTATGTTGTAGTAAGGATGCAGTACAAGTCAAGTGCCTACACTTTCTGTGATCCTAAACTAGTAGGAAAAATAAGAATCCCTTTCCCAGGATTCCTTGCAGATGCTCCTGAGTCTCAGAGGTTCTGATTAACTCAATGTCCATTCCTCAACCCTTTGCTAATGAGCAAGAAAAAAATAGTTTTTTCAGATTTTGGAAAATGTGTACGCAGTTCTGCTTCCATTTTTTCTACAGTGTTTTGAGTGAACTATTTAATGTGCATCCCATCAATTTCTACCACCTTACTCTTTTAATTTAGGGTAAAATAGAAAGAACTGTCATTAAATGAAAGGGAAAAGGCTTCTCAGAGAATGTATGAGTTAAGGAATAAAATTTATGAGACAGTAGGAAGGGCTTTGCTTTTGATTTTTTTTTTTTTTTTTTTTTTTTTTTTTTTTTGCTGTACGCGGGCTTCTCACTGTTGTGGCCTCTCCCGTTGCGGAGCACAGGCTCCGGACGTGCAGGCCCAGCGGCCATGGCTCACGGGCCCAGCCGCTCCGCGGCACGTGGGATCTTCCCGGACGAGGGCACAAACCCGTGTCCCCTGCATCGGTAAGCGGACTCTCAACCACTGCGCCACCAGGGTAGCCCGCTTTTGAATTTTTAACTTAACTTTTCAAATTAATTGTGATGTATGGTTTTAAAAAGAATAATCTCACTTTTCTTTGGCTTTTGTTTCTTTCTGAATAGTTACTGCCTGCCTCTGGGTAGGTGACCCATCATATTTACCAGTTGGTTGACTTTTGCATATGGACCTTAATAGTCTCGTAACTATATGAGATAAAAATCTGCTCTAATTAACTTTCTCTTATACCAACTGAATTTGACATCTTTGTTAAGACATTAGTGAATTCTAAAAATTATTAAGTTTACAAAGAGCACCATTTTGTTGATTGGTCAAGAGTATTACTAAACTGGCTTCACAGTGTTTGAACTCACAAATTTTCAGGTGATAAGAATTTTTTAATTGTTTTTTCTTTGCCCCTGGATGGGTCTTATTCTGCCACATAGGAGCTAGATCTCTGATATTGGAAGAGATCCTACATGTCTAGCTGAACAGGACACGTGTATACACAAATGCAAATGCAAATACTGACACTGAGGAATAAGTGCATGTGTTCTTTCTCTCTCTCACTTTGAGGTTGGGTATGGGCACGTATGCCTCAAATGGGGTTGGGTTTTATAAAAATGTTAGAGATGAATCACATTTGTTTTGCTGTGACATTTGCTGCCTCACCTTCAAAGAGTAGGTGCAGTTGCACTGACAACTCCTTGGCATTTTGCCCCAGGGAAGTGTTACATTATCAAAAGAAGCAGTGCCAGTGTGCTGGCAATTAAAATGTGGACATTTGACCATGATTTTCGGGAGAAAATGATCAAAAGAATATACTGAAGTGAAAACCTTAACTAGGCAGAGTCATCTCTAATGAATAAGAGGGAAGCTCTTTTAGGCTTGGTAACTTAGATGAGCATATGTGAAATATATGGCTAATGTTTCTAAAAGAAAATGGTTACTAGGAAACTATGAAAAGACCCCTAATTATGTTATCTCCAGGCTATACCAATAAATAGAGAATTCAGATCACTTTGTTCTAAAAGCAGTACTAAGTAACCTGCTAATTATTCTTAATACTCTTGAGGTTTGTTTCTGCAGCAAGTGAGATTTACTGTCCTTTTAAGGATTAGATAGCAATTCGAAAAGACTGGATTTAACTCAAAGTTCATAACCAATGCTATTGACTGAATTTTGGTGTCCTATTGCAGTCTTCTAAAGGTAGCAAAAGAATATCTTGACATAAAAATAAGTGTTTGTTGTTTAGTTGGCCAAGACTTCGAATTAATATATGTTAAGATCTTGACCTCTACCTGAAGCAGTAACAAAGAACTAAGGATATTGGCTCTGGGCTGCCACTCCCATGGAGGGTGTTTCCTTATTAAAGCTGACTGTTCTACCCCATAATTTAAAATCTTCCCACAAAGAAAATTCCAGGCTTCACCAGTAACCTGTTCCATAAATTTAAGTAAGAAATAACATATTATTCCAGGATCTAGCTCCTAGCTGTCAGAGTAAGACCTGCTCAGTGGCAAGAAAAATCAACTTAGAAGTTCTTATCACCTGAAAATCTGGGATTTCAAACATAGTGAATCAGTTTGACAGTACTTCTGATCAATCATTAAACTGGTGTTCTATGTAAATTTAACATATTTTTAAAAAACACCTCCTATGGGTTCTCTTCTCTCTGTTGTAATTTCTTCCCTGGTAGATGCAGACCTCACCCTGTTTCATTGGTTGGTTGGGAGTTGAACTGAGCATGTATGGGTGATTTTCTTTCCCAGGCTATTGGTCAAAGCTGTGGTCAGTACCAACTTTGGCCAAGACATGCCTGACCCAGTTCTGCCAAGGGGTTGCTGTTGGAAGCTGGCATGAATCTGAGAAGCAGGGTTACCAGCTGGGCAAAACTCTCAGGTTGGTTAGGTGTATTTTAGGGTCTTTTCACCTCTCTTTACTCTTTTTCTTTCTTTATTTACCTCTTACATCAGGCCCTTAGATTCCTTCTTCCCCTTAGTCCCAAGTGCCTGAAATCTGTTACGTCCTACTAAATTTAAATAAGTCAGACAGAGGTAAAACTGCTAAGATGATTTTAAAAAGATACTGTAGAGGGGTAGGAATTGAGTAGGAAAGCAAAAAGTTATAGTAAAATAGTAAGAGTGAGATAAAATAAATTTCTAAGGAAAATAGTAAGAGTGAGATAAAATAAATTTCTAAGGAGAAGATGAACAAATAAATAAAATTGCTTTTTGGCAATATACATGCTCAAATGTTTGAGCTCAAATATTTTCCCTGTTTTTTTGCGGGGGCTGTTTTCTGGAGAGGCAATTTTTTAAACAGGTAAGATAAGCTTCTTTAGTGACTATAATTGACTAATGGTAACCATAGAAAATGGCCCTTGGCCTCCAATTTTTGCTCCCTTGCCAGTGAATCAGTCTGCCTAGGGTGATGATTTAATTTTCATGGTGTTCAAATTACAAATTAACATTTGCAAGTGTAGATTTGGGGGATTGTGCTGAAGCCTAATAAAGTTCTCTGAGGATGGTGTGCCCCCTTGGGCCACATCATATAACTTCCTTATAAAAGTGAAAGGAAATTGCCTTTTAGTTTTCTTATAGCATATCAAGTCCTCATATTTGAGAAAGGCATCCGTCTAACCCCTAGAATCTTCAAACCTCATAGATATTCCTGTATCAAAATATTTCAGATCTTCAGTTTGCACAGTGCTTATGGATGAAGTTAACTTAAAATGATTGAGAAGGTCAACAGTATGTTTGCTTCTGATAATCTCAGTTGTTCATGGGTACAATGTATAAATCTAGTCCATCACCATACAGATGATACTTTAGAGTATTACTTGCACTTGTGCTTGTAGTTTAACTTTTAAGGATCGATAAAAAGGAAACAAAGGTTTGGACAGTGTCCAGGCTTGGTTTCAGGGCAAAATAAACAATTATTTGTTGAATTACGTAAAATTTTGTGGAATTATGGTATATAACAACCACATTTGGAGGGCAAAATTCATAGGTTTCTATATTTTATGGTTTTCAACTTTATTCTATGGTATCAAGAGTGGATTTTCCTGAATCCTAATAGCAAATATTTAGAGAGAAAGACCACTATCTTTTCCTGTAAAGGAGATTCAGAAGAAAAATTATAAAAACAACCTAATGCTCTACTGCAACTAACATTTGCAACTCAAAATGTTTAATAGACTCTGGAAAATAAACAATGGTTTCTAAAGAAGAGTGAAAAAGCCGAAAAGAGAAAATCTAATTAGTGGCACTCTATCTGTGGGGAACCCTGTTAACTGTGGAAAAGAATAACAAAAGTCAGACAAAGTGTAGCAAAAAGTCTCACGTGTGTGTGTGTGTGTGTGTGTGTGTCTACGTACCAGCATACACATACTTCTCTCAGACATACATGGATTTTGCAGTCAGAATAAATTTGGAGTCCTAAGTATTTGGTTAAATGCTGGAAACTAATACCAAATTGATTTATAGAATGTAAATTAACATTTTTTTGGACACAGATTGATCCTATTATGAAGTTGTAAAATTCAAGCAATTAAAAAATAAAAATTTGTTATGCAGTCAGTGCTGAAGTGGATATTGGTAATTTTAGATAAGTTTAAGTGATAAAAGGAGGACTTTGAATGAAAGTTGTTTCTTCTAAAATTGAAGGAATTAAAAATATTTTGCTTATAATTTTTTAGAAAGACAAAAGAACTCAAAAAGCTTTAAATTTGATATTTCCTAACATGTTTACAAAATTGTAAACTAGTGATATAACATTTGCACATGGTTTTGTTAGCAGCAGTACTATGCTATCTGCTATCTGATAATAGGATTCCTATTCTTTATTATATAAAAATAACACTTAAATTGGTACTAGGCAAAGCAACTGCTTTTTCTATCATCTTATTTTTATTGGCAAATTTGTAATGAAATTGTCACTTTGTTAACAGTTACATTGCCTATTGTATCTCCAGGGCAGCATCTGAAGAGCTCTCCCAATTATTTTAAGATCACTTTTACTGCACTACTGTTAAAAGATTTTTTTCATAAACTTTTGGAAGAAATATATTTCCTTGTTTGATTTTTGTTCTTCAATCAAGCCAAACTCAAAACTTCTGTGATTTGTTTTGCTTTATTTGGGGAGCTTATCAGTACTGTCTAACCATAGGATTAAGTGGAATTTAAGCAATTTTAGCAAGAGCAGTCTTTTAGGGGAAATAACTGTCTCTCCTTACCCATTTATTGTTTATAAAGTGCATATGGCTGGGTAAAGGGTTTATTCAACTGTGGTTAGGATGCATGGGACTTTTTTTGTTTTGTATAACAAACAAAGTAATAAATTTTGAATACATTGAGTTATTTGATTAAAAAATATTATTTATGATACTATATGTTTAAACTAATATGACTTTAGTCAGTTTTATATGATGATGATGATAATGGCTCACAATAGGCATGCTTATTATGTGCCAGGCATTGTGCTAAACATCTTACATAGATTATCTCATTTATTCCTCCCAAGTGTTATTATATTGGAGTGAGAAAACTGAGGCCTGGAGAAATTGAGTAATGTGCTCATGGTCACTGTATTAGCAAGTGGTCATGCTTTACTAAGTGCCTCTTATTATCATTTAATACTGTCTCTCTCCTGGTATTGAATCAGAAGCCTCAGAGTTTGAGACTTCTATTCTTAACATCTAAAAAAGAATGGGCTGGAAATTATAAATCTGTCATATAGAAATCTATCTTAACCTTTGAAGTAATGTTATAGAAATTCCATTTACACAATCATCCCCCCCCAGAATTTAATCTCTGATATCATCTTTCTTGTGTCTAGACTTCCTGTTCTTATCCATTCTTTATGTAACTGCATGATATTACCCTGATGCAGTAGTCTCTCCTTATCTACCGTTTTGCTTTCCACAGTTTCAGTTACCTGTAGTCAACCCTAGTCCAAAAATATTAAATGGAAAATTACAGAAATAAACAATTTATAAGTCTTAAATTGCAAGCCCTTCTGAGTAGCGTGATGAAATCCCTCCCCGATCCCATCTGTCCCACTCAGGAGATAAATCATCCCTTTGTCTGGCATATACGCCCTGCCTGTATTCCCCACCCTCCCACTAGTATAGGAAAAAACATACAGTTGTCCCTCAGTATCCATGGAGTTGGTTCCAGGACCCCCATCAGATACCAAAATCTGATGCTCAAGTCTCTTTATTTATGTCTGGATTTCACTTCATATATTTTTATAGGATTTTTGCTATTATGTTCATGAATGAGGCTAGTTTATAATTTCCTGTCTTGAAATCCTCTTGTTAGATTTAGTGTCAGGATATATCTGCATAACAAGTGTTTTCAGAATTTTCTGTTTCTAGAAGAGTTTAGTGTTATTTCTTCCTTAATACTTTGGTACAGTTAATTGGTGAAGCCTGGAATTTTCTCTGTGGGAAGATTTTAAATTGTGGGTTCAGTTTTTTTAGTAGTTATATGACTATTCAGATTTTCTTAGTTATTCATGTGTCAGTTTTCTATGTTTTGCTTTTCTAGTGATTTGCCCATTTAATTTAAATTTTCCATATTTTTCTTTTTACCAGAAATCCTTTTGCAGTATGTTTGAATATTTAGCTATCTTCTTTTTTATTCCTACTTTATTCTTTGTGTTACAATCCAATACTACCTTACTTATTTTCTTGCTCAAATTGTTAAGTCATTGGGAGGTGTAAATTTTTAAATATCTCTTTTCCTGGTTAGAATATAAACTCTGTGAGGATAGGTATGATGTCCACTTTATCCGAAAAGGTTAGCAAAGAGCCTGGAACCTAGTAGAAATCAGTATTTATTTCTCACAAAATCAGTTCATGACTGATGAATGAATGGAACTCATAAAAATGAAAAAAAAAAACCATTAAACTTATCTAGTCTTCAATGATTCCTGAGTTATCTTCATTTTCTAAGTGCTCGGTTATTTTTCAATTCCTCTGAGCTTCCAGGCTACTGTATAGGGGAAAGTCAGATGATACAAAAATTTGAAAAACAAGTAAATCTCTGTATTGTCAGACTCTACACGTTTAGAAGGATAAGATCATTGTTTTCTTGGGTATATCTCATTTCAGATTTTTATTTGTACTTCTTAGTCATCCTGCCATTCCTTCAAGTTTTATAGTCACCTACTCTATATTGATTCACACCCAAGTATAATTGTGGTAGCCTCAGTGTTCTTCTGTAGATGGTTTGGTTTTACTTAATTGGCCGGTGTGACAAAATTGGCCACTTCATTGGTTGGTGACTTTGAGAAGAAGCTGAGAAGATATTTCTTTGTGGAGCAATATATATATCCATAGTTGGCTATGTGTTGACAGAGGAATAGTCTTAGCTTATTTACAATGTTCTGCCACTTCCCCTTCAGGGAAGAGCAGTACATTTTCATGTTCAAATTTGGGAACTTCTATTATTCACCATCAAGTACAGATCTCATAAATCAAAGAGCAGTTTTAAATGTCATATTTGTATATGCTATTTCTGGGAAACACCAGATACAGTGTTATTTTGGGAAACTGTGGGTTGACCTTGTAAAACTCACATTAACAAGGAAAAAAGCACATTTTAAACAGTGACACATCTAACAGTGGGCTTAAAAGAGCAAGAGAAAGTGTGTAGGTGTTCAATAGTAACAACCTAGTGGTATCACATTGTATTTCATGAATGAGAGCAATTCACAAAGTTCCCACAAATAGGACCTAGTGCAAGGACATAAGTGTCTAGGAGCTTTCTTTATCATTCATTCTACCAACACTGTACAAGTCCCTACTAAGTACCAGGTAGGATCCTGTTTGCTGTGAAAATGAAAGTATGGTACGATTCCTTCCTGTTTGTGGCTGAGTTTAATGGGGAGAACTCAGCTCTTATAGGTGTATCACTCATATTGTTTATTTTAAAACTAATGAGCTGTAGGTAAGATTAACTTTGAGAATGAAGTCATGTCACCTAGATAATGTGTCTTCTTGTATTTAATAAACCATTTACAAAGAGGACTGCAAGGAGATATGTCAGAAACTTAATAGAGCTGATCTCCTGTCTTGCTAATTAGTAGTGATTTTATGTGTTCTATGATTTCTAAAACAAGTATATATTTATTTTAATTTGAGAAATAAAAAAACAAAACAAAAAGTCACTTAAGTTTCTAAAATTTGCAAGGATATCTTTATGTTTCCTTGAATTTACTTTCACTGTGCTTATTAGCCAATTATGGATTTTCTGTTTCTTAGTATTACATTTAAATTGATTTTTTTTTTGAAAAATCATTAAAATGCAGAGGTAGAAGAAACTTTCACAACAGACATTAGATAGACCGCATGAGAGTCTCTTAAGACAGAGGTTGACAGGGGATTTCCCTGGTGGTCCAGTGGTAAAGAATCCGCCTTACAATGCAGGGGATGTGGGTTCAATCCCTGGTCAGGGAGCTAAGATCCCACATGCCGCAGGGCACCTAAGCCCACACACCACAACTACTGAGCCTGCGCGCCTCCACTAGAGAAGAGAAAACCCTCATGCTACAACTAGAGAGAAACCTGTGTGCTGCAAAGAAGACCTGATGCAGCCAAAAATAAGTTAAATAAATAGATAATAAATAAATCTTTTAAAAAAAGGAAAGACAGGGGTTGACAAACTTTATCTATAAAGGGCCAGATAGCTCATATTTCAGGCTTTGTGATCTGTACAGTTTCTGTCACAACTATTCAGCTCTGCTTTTAGCAGGAAAACAACCATAGACAATATGTAAATGAATGAGTGTAGCTGTGTTTCAATACTACTTTACTTAGAAAAACTGGCAGAGGTGTAGATGTGCTACAGTTTGCCAATCCCCTGACTTAATGGCATTTGTCAAAAATGCAAAGTCCTAGTTCTCATACCTCCCTGAATCAGATTCCAGAGAGATAAGCCCTTGGAACCTGCACTTTACCCAGTTGCCAATATTATTATTGTTTACTATTTACACTTAAGTTTGAGAACTTTCATCTCCTTTACTTCCTGGGATACCTGAGACAGCAATGTATCTCTGCAGTATCCCTGAGGGACTTACGTTTAGTTTAACTACTTTGAAGTTTGTGGAGCATATGTTTATCAGGTGGAACCTCTATTTTAAATAATTGACAGAGAAAATATGAAGGGAAAATGTCTGTTGAGTTAAAGCCTAAAAATGGAAACTCTAAGAGAACAAAGATCTTTCCTCCCATTTCCTGCTGTAGGGTCGGTGCCTGGTGTGTGTGAGGGGGGTGTTGGTAAATATATATTTGCAGATTGAACTGAACGCACTTTCCTATTGCTTCACTCTCAGCACACAATGATGCCCTACATCCAAGTGATTTGACTGTCCCTGTATTTGATATCCAGGCAGTCGAGTTCTAGCCATACCTTTCCTTCTTTTTTTTTTTGTGGCACGCGGGCCTCTCAGTGTTGTGGCCTCTCCCGTTGCGGAGCACAGGCTCCAGATGCTCAGCGGCCACGGCTCACGGGCCCAGCCGCTCCGCGGCATGTGGGATCTTCCCGGACCGGGGCACGAACCCCAGTCCGCTGCATCGGCAGGCGGACTCCCAACCACTGTGCCACCAGGGAAGCCCCCTTTCCTTCTTTTTACACCATAGGTCTAGTTCTTATCCAATATTCCATCTCTTTTGAGTAATCTGGGGTTTATGAATCTTGCCCTCCAATATAGTGTTTTTCCAACATTCATGATTCCAAAGCAGGATGACATTTATAAGCAGTGATAATTATATTAAAGATCTTTGGCTGTGATCAATAGAAATCAATATGACCAACTTAACTGAAAAGGTATCTATTAGGAAAATGAGTTCAGTGAGATCTCAGCAACAGGGGTCTGTGGACCTTCTCTCTAGAATGCCACCCAACATAATTCAGCTCCCAGCTTTTTCCCACCTCTGGGTCTTTGCACACGCTGTGCTCTAAGCCAGTTTTAAATTCCTGGAGCGAGATCGGGATTGACCCAGCTAAGGTCAGGTGCCTGTTATTTAGTTTAATTACTCAGCCACTGGATCAGGGGTACCATTAAGTAATCACCTCTGTGGAGAGAAAATCAAAGACTATTACCAAAAGGATGTGGGAGTGGGATAAAGAGTTGCTAGGAAGACTCAGCTAGTTTAGACAGGCTAATTCTGGTGCCTTTTTAGAAAAACCTATAAATGACTATTTGGGATCTGGTTTTCTAAAGCCTGTTAAATTCTGCTACTAACACAAACCAGGCTGCAGACCTGTGAGAGGTCCATGCCAATATTCTCTCTATTCTGCTGCTCTGCTGTGGACGGTGTTCTTCTGTAATTGCTGTGGACTTCCTCTAGACCTGAAGATTTAATTTGGAGCACTACTTTAGCTGCCTTTAGCTGGAAAATTTGATTTTCAGTCCTGTTTTTGCTTTTAGATTATATTTAGTTATAGTATCTGTCCCTGCCTACTTATAAGAAAAGACTGTTACTGGCAGGTCTCAAATCAAATTCCTTGGTAAGAAATGGCACAGATAATATTCAGACCACTCCCTCCAATCTATTCATTTCAGGTTCTGTCCCTGATTAGCGGCCACCCAAACAGTCACTGCCCCATCATGGTACTGGACTGCTCTGCAGCATGAGGGCTCGTAGAACAAAGTTCTTTCCTACTTATAGCCCTGTCTGCCCCATACCCAACCTCTCAACCTCTCTCTATTCTGTTGTTGTAATCTGCAAGGATTGACAGGTTCTGACGGCTCTCCCCTCCAAAAGCATCTTCTTTACCCCTCCCCACTCCTTTCTGTGCTGTAGTTCCACTGGCCTGCTTTCTGTTGCAGACACACAGAGGTCTAATCTCTCTGCCTGGAATGTGCCTTTCCCACATATTTACAAGGCTGGCTCCTTAATATTTTTTCGATCTCAGTTCATCACCTACTTTAGGGAGAGATGCCCTCTCCACCACCCTTTCTGAATGGTCCCTGCCTCCTACATCACTCTATATCCCATTACCCTCTTTTATTTCAATGTTTCAGTGATCACTATCTGGAATCCCACTTCTTTGTGAACATATTCATTGTTTGCTTCCCCCCAGTAGAATATAAGCCCCCTGAAAGCGTGAATTTCGTCTCTGGTCTATCTCAGGTATTTACATCAGTGCCTGGTGTATAGTAAGTGCTCATTGATCAAAAGAACAAATTAAGGCCAATTTGCAATTTCCAAATAATCTTTGATGCAAAACAATCCATGTGCATATGGAATGTATCAAAGCCAGGGAGAGCAAAGTTAAGCAACCAGCACCTTTTAGATAGTGGGGAGCTAAGATCACTGGACTGACTGAATCTCTGGTCCCAGAAACAAACATCCATTCAAAGAAAGATGTTGGGCATTTGCAGCAACTTTTATACCTATGCTCTTGGGTCACCCTTCTCATCATTTGGGCCAGCTCTGTGTTTGCTGAGCTCACCAGAGAATTTTACCAGGCTGGGAAGAAGTAAAATGTGGTAGATGTGATGGAAACTTAGCACAAGGCATACCTCTGACTAACTAAGAGCACTTATTTTTGTTGCATCCTTTCATAAGATCCAAACATTTCTATTTTCTGCTTGGTTGACAGTACCTATTACACAGCAGCCTCACAGGTCTCTATGGGACAATATTTTTTCCACTCATGTACAGGTGCACGTGTGAGTGCACACACAGACCAGCAACCGTACCTTTGAAAAGTGGTGCACAAGCCTAGCCATGGCTTAAGCCACTAAAATGACCTCTGACCTTATAAGGGGGAATTATGTTGGAAAATTTTGAGCTAAAGGCAAGGACAAAAGATATGTTGAGTTTTCTTTAGCAACCTTGATTTTCCTCCCCCAATAGCTATTCTTGGGCAGCATATTTAATTGTTCATAGCTATTTCAATGTATAATTCGTCTACTTCTCACTGACTAGAGCCTTGTTACAATGTTTTCCTTAGAGCTTCATGCTGATGGGTCAACCTGTTGGTGAAATTATTTTAAATAGCTTTAAATGGGTTTAAAATACTTCAGAAATCAAACTCTTTGGCCTGTTTGGAAAGAGTGTAAGAGGGACCTTATGCTGTATTAGCTGCACAATAAATAACGTAGAGTAAATAAGGCTCGTGTATGAGTTTATGGCGTTCCATACACATCACTTAAAATGCAGAAATAAACAACTAGATCTTAACTTGCCAGGCCCAAATGCTTCTCAGCTTCTTATCCTGTGTTATTTTAGACCTTCTGATGGCATCCCAATTATTTGTCCTGAGAAGACTATTTCTGTCTTTTTGCCCAATACTGATATGAGGCTTGGCTATATCTCACAACTTTTTTGTGTATGCATGTATGGAAATATTCTAAGTAAGCTAAATTAAATGAAAAAAACAGCAATAAAATGAGGCACAATGTTAAAAATTGGTGAATCTGCGTATGAGTGTGAAGTTCTTTGTATTATTCTTGTACCTTTTCTACAAGTTTTAAATGATCTAGATAAGATGTTAAACAAAATGTTGGCAATCTTCAGGGCAGTCGGGGTTGAGCTTTCCCATCTCAGGTATCCACCTGTAGCAGCCCCTGCAGCATCTGTTTTTCCCTGGGAGATCCCCAGCCACAATAATCTCTCGGGAAGGCTCTGCTAAGCTGATGAAATCAGAGACCTATGGAAATGAAATTTAAAGAAACAAACATTTCTATCTAATTTTTAGAATGCATCAAAATGATGCAGAGGAAGTTAAATTTTATAACAATAGAATTTTAATATATTCCTCTCTTTGTATACATTTTATTATTTTTGACCTACAATTTTTTCTTTTGGGGTAGGTAGGCAGATTTATTACCAAATTTTAATAAGCTGTTACATTCTCAAATAATTTAAAAGCAAGTTTGAAATAGGTAATGATTATTTTATATGTTTATTTTGAGCTGAAATTCCTATTTTCTAGTTTCAGGTTATTAGAGGACTACTTTTTAATAAAGGCAACACTAGAAACCTGAAAGTCAGAGACACAAAAACAGTGAGATTTGAAATGATGCATAACAAGAATCTGGAATACCGAAAGGAAGAAAAGTGAATGAGAATTGCTACTGGAGGAAAGGAGGGAGGGAGAAAGGAGAGAGGAGGGATGGAGAGAGGAGGGGAGGTGGGGAGAGAGAAGCAAGGAAGGAAGGAAACAAGGAGAGCGGGAAGGAGGAAAAAGAGGAAAGAAAGAAGAAATGATCACAAGAAAGAGAAATCCATAAAGACACAGTGTGAAAATATTGCTGTCTTCACTTAATAGGAAGTATATAATATAATTGAAAGGCAATCAAATAAGTATTAATAGAATTTTTAAATGATGTTCATCATATGGTATGAATTTACCCTGCAGGTTTATGGAAGCTCAGGCTGCTAGCAAAGCCAGGGACAGTTAGAGCCCTTTGCCTAACCAAGCTTGGAAGGATCCTGCTTTGGTTAATAGCCAGGCCTTCATCTTCCCACCCAAGGAAGCTGCTGCCTTAGTAACAAATCTCTGAAAATGGACCAAGATCCCTTTACTCTTCTGGAAGTACCCTTGAACCCACACAGAGTATCATGTCACCAAATGTTCTGCTTCTGAAACTAGTGTGGAACAGCTCTGTATTTGGAATGAGTGAGTTAAATTCTCTGAGTCTTTTTTTTTTTTTTTTTTTGGGTACGCCGGCCTCTCACTGTTGTGGCCTCTCTCGTTGCGGAGCACAGGCTCCGGACACGCAGGCTCAGCAGCCGTGGCTCACGGGCCCAGCCGCTCTGCGGCACGTGGGATCTTCCCGGACCGGGGCACGAACCTGTGTCCCCTGCATCGGCAGGCGGACTCTCAACCACTGCACCACCAGGGAAGCCCTCTGAGTCATATTTTTAATGGAGATGTAAGAATTAATTTTACAGAAGGTACCATGCTTCTTAGAAGCAAGGCTCTGGATAAATATTTTTAGTTACCATCCCCTCTGTCTCTGGAGGTATCCTACTATCATTATAAGAATTTGTTTGGATTATTTTATAAAGAGCTTCATTTTGTAGGCTCCACACAAGGCAAAGGTGGCAATTGGACATTAAATCAATGCCTTAGCTGTCAGCATGGAGATGCATTTTTTTTCTAATCTTACTAACGCTCTAGCCAGTCACCATGCCTCCCCAGTCCATGCAGCTGCATAATTATACATCAGATCTCCAAAATGAATTAGTTTATTTTTAAAACAGCTAATTGCCTTAGTGGAGTCATGTTTTACCAGAAGCACAAAAGGGCTTTGTTCGTTGCAGGGAAATTTTCTTCTGGAATGACTGTGTTAGGCTCTAGCTTCTGTGAATGTCAGTCATAAACAGCAAAATATAAGCAAAATTCACTAAGATCACTAATATTCCAGAGCATCCCATTGTGATTTCAGCATTATTTACTCTACATGTAGCTCTATGTAATCTTAAAATGAAAATATCCTACTTAGGAATGTTCCGGTACAATGATATGCAATGGAGCCCTGTTACGTGTGTGTTTTCTATAGCACAGTTTAGGTCTCGTCTCTTGAAAGCCAACTGTGTATTTATAAGGCAAACTCTCATTGATTATTTGGACCCCATTATGGGTGATAGGCCAATTCTTTGAAATCAAGAATTCTCTCTATTATAGTCCCAAACTTAAACTTCAAACTTTTGATTTTGAATGCTATTTTATTTAACTAGAAGCAGGTATATTTCAATTATGTCACTCTGCAGGGGTAATGTTTTTAGAAAACACTGATTCAAGATTGTTTGCCATGGTAGCACTATCAACTACAAGTGTCTGAGGGTATCCCCACAGGGTAGCATTACCCTGGCAGGTTCACATCAGCAATGCCCACAAAGACAAATGGATTCAACCAGAATGTCAAATAAATAATCCCAATATGCAGTATTACACCAGGGAACAGTACCCTCATGACCTCTGAACAGCAAATTCTGGGAAACCGGATTATAATTAGAAGGATGATGGAAGAATTTTGACCTAAACCCCTGCCTTTTAGTTATATGGCTTGAATGTTTAATAGCATGAAGCTAAGATGATGGGATGGATCTACCTCTGTGGAACCCAGATGTGGCAAGAGCACCACAGAGAGCCTCGGGTCTGGCCCCAAACTCAACATGACTGTTTCCAAACTTCCCTGCATTCCCCCAAAAGGCAAATTTAACTTCTTACACTTCAAAGCATTCGTGAGTATTTCAGACTGCTACAGAGTATGAGAGAAGAGCCTAATGAATACCACACAATAAAACTTCATTTAAAAATCCTTATTAAATATCTTTCTTTCCCTAATATTCCCCTCTAATATTAGCAGCCAGTAACATTATCTCTTTTTTTATGTCTTTTTTTTGTTTGTTTCATTCTCTATCCACACAGCCCCTGGAATATATTGTATTGTCCTAAGCAATTAAGCTCTGGCTCCAGTTTTGTATTCCCACCCAGAAAAGCAAAGCTTTTTAGCTTTTAGCTAAATCCTCCTTTTGTTTTCAAACTTTGGCTGTTTAAGTTTGCCACCTGGAGAGTTCATCTTCCACGCCAAATCACTTTCCAAAGTAGTCACCTAATAATTCCTAGGAAAACATTCTGCTGCTAAGAAAAATAGGACTCCCTATTCCTAATTATAAGAATTTACCAGTCTCTGGGACTGAACACCCGCCCCAGAGCTGAGCTTAGGTGGGCCCAGACAATGTTCACTTCTGTGTTCCATGTTTTCTCTGACTCCAAAGATAACATAACATCCCTTCTAATGGATCTTTCATTCAGTAGATTAAGGTTATTAATTATATTACAGTCAACTGATACTAACCTGAAGAGTTTATTATATATTATCATGTTTGAGTTAGCTCACTAAGAACTTGAATATAAGAGAGAATACTAGCCTCCGAGAGCTAACTTGGCCCCCCTGAACTGACAGTTTAACAATGGACAATAGATGGCTAAAAGCTGTCCAGGGAAGCCTGATATTCAATGTCAAAATTTCTAAATTAAGGCTGGCAGAGGAGGTAATTAGTTCTCCATACATATTAACAAGCAAACAAACACATACATACATATTTATTTCAGGAACCAGAAGACTATATTTACAAAATATAGTTGAAATGGGGTAGTTATTAAGGTCAAACTGTGTACCTATGGAGAAAATACTTTTTTACTAGTAAAGTACATTTTTATACTTTAAGAGCTTTTAGATGGTCTCAAAATTCCTTTCCGGTTACACTTCCGAGCAGTCATGAATCTTTGAAAACTGGTTAGGAGCTTATCACTTGACAGATTACAGAGATGAGATTTCCAGAATTTAATGTTATGTTGGTTTTTACTATTTGCCATTATTTTCAAATTGTGTTTATCTCAGACATTCATGAAAATCAAGGCACTTTAGAATAATTATAAATTTCCTTTGATCTATTAATAATCTTTCACAGCATGTTGCTACCTTCTGCCCTTTTCTGCCAGTGGTATTTGTTTCTTTCTTTCTTTCTTTTTTTTTTTTTTTTTTTTTTTTTTTTTTGTGCTATGCTGACCTCTCACTGCTGTGGCCTCTCCCGTCCTGGAGCACAGGCTCCGGACGCGCAGGCTCAGTGGCCATGGCTCACGCGCCCAGCGGCTCAGCGGCATGTGGGATCTTCCCGGACCGGGGCACGAACTCGCGTCCCCTGCATTGGCAGGCGGACTCTCAATCACTGCGCCATCAGGGAAGCCCCCAGTGGTATATTTATTCAGATATTTTAAATAGTAGTCCCAGTTGTTTTTATTTTATTAAGTTAAAATGTGTTTGCCTATCATGGCTGTACCTGCATTTAATAATTCTTGCTTTTGACACTAGAGACAAAGGTCAGTCAATACTTTAATTGCCTGAGGGCTATCAACAGACACGAAGCTTTCCTTAAAGTAGTAATCATCTTTGGCAAAGAAATTGTACTTTTAAGTGCAATTTATGCATTTACTAATTCTGTGCTGCATTCTCAAGATGATGGGCTGCACATTTGCTCTTTCCTTTTATGTTACATTATTTAATTTGGGAATCAACTTTTATTTCAGGTGCCATAGTAATTTCTCATTGTTGACAGAATTACAATAAGAAAAATCTTGAAAAGAACATATTTAGTTTAAATTAAGCAAAAAAGAAAAAAGAAAGGTACGCTTAGACAAGATTCAATTTAGGATTTTACCCAGAATATTTAGTTGCCTTAGAAAATACAAAGTTTTGCCACTTCGAATGGAACTTTCTTCAGAAAATCTAAGCTTTCATTAGTGTTTGTAACACATGTAAACTTTGGCTGTCAATGTGTAAAAGTTCTTATTACTCAGTATTCTTACCAATACTTGGTATTATTATACTCAATTTTTTACCTATCTGCCAGATTTATAATTGTATCTCATTGTGGATTAATTTATTTTCTGATTATTAGTAATCTTGAACATATTTCATACTTAGATTGGACATCAGAGTTTCCTTTTCAGTGAATGTATCTTTTTATGTTTTGCCTACTTTATTATTGGGTTTTGTGTTTTCTAACTGATTTTGTAAATATTGTCATTATATTCTAAATACTAATCATTCGTTGATTAAATGCACAATGTTTTCTCCCAATGTGTCATAATTTTGTTTTTTTTTCTTTTTTAATAGTGTGTCTGCATAACAATTGTATTCTTGTGTCATATTTATGAATCTTTTATGATTTGTGATTTTTCTGGGTCTTTTTGGAACAAATGTTTTCCTAATCTGAGGATGTGAACAATACGCTTTTATATTTTTTTTCTTCTAAAACTTTTAAAGTTTGCTCTTTGTGTATAGATTGTTAATCTCCTTGGAGTTGATTTTGTGAGTGTGTGTATATAGTTTAATTTCACAGGGTTCTAATTTCAAGGGATCTAATAGTTTAACATAGAGAACAAGTTATCTAAGCACCATTTATTGAGGATCTCCACCTATCTATGGTGCTAGCACTGACACGTGTAAAGTTATCATGTATATGCAGGCCTAATTTTTGTTGGTCTGTTATCTTACCTATTTGTTTTATGAACCAATAATATAGTCTCTTTATCATAACTTAACAGATAAGTCTTGAAGAGTGGTAAGGTACATGTTCTCATTTTGATCTCCTTCAAAATTTTAATGACTCTCCCTGGAGCTTTGCTATTTTATATAAATTTTAGAATTAGCTTGTTAAGAATGATATTACTATTCTATTTATTTTTTTCTCTCCTTGGACATACTATTTCTTGTCTTTCATCTACAACTTTTAATTGAAGGGCACTTTATCTAATTTAACCATCACTAAGGGCACTTATTAATATTATTATTAATATTTTAATGTTATGTAATATGCTAATGGCTTATTACATTACACAGTCTTGAGCTGGGTAAGTAGGCCCGTATGTGCCAATACTCAGTTATACTGAATTGCAAGGCTTAGAGAAGTTTTAAATCTTCTAATTTATTATTATAACTCTTCATTATATTTATAAAGATATTTCTTATCCTTTATTTTATGAATTCATCTCTGACTTTTTTTAAATTGGAAATTATCTGTTTCTAGCAGCACCCTTTTCCTCTTTCTGTTGTTTTCTTTTTTTCTTTTGATCGCTTGTCAACCAACTTGTTAGCATTTTGTCTAAAAGTAAATTGATTTTGAGTAAGGGTTTAAGACATAATAAGTAATTAGTTACTATTCATTAATTAACTATTACGTACCAGCGTTTGTGTTAGACATTTTATATGTCATCACAGCAACACTCCTGTTAGAGACCTATGGTAATAGCCAATGTGTCAGTAAAACCGAGGACAATTTGCCCCTGATCACAAAGTCAAAATTCCCTGTAGTCAGTGTTGAATCTGCGTCTTTGCTTTTCTCCCTGCGCCAGCCTGCCTCTAATGCATAACAAGGTGTTGAAATTGAAGTTTAATAAGAGACATTGTGATGAAATATTTCTAAAGCCAGACAGCCTGATCCTGAGGAGGGATCAGTACCTTCCCCTGTCCTGTGACCATGGAGTTCCTGATTTGCTAGACAGTTTCTAGGAAGGGTGGGTGAGTAGGAAGGAAAGAGGTACCATGGGGCTAGATCTGGAGGAGTCTCTCACAGGTGGTTGTGGTGGGCTGGGGACAGCACCCCCATCAGAGCAGTGGACTGAAGGGGAGAAAATAAAGGGAGTTTTAAGATGCTCAGTCTGTTCTGCTACAACTCATGTTCCTGTAACAAAAATTAAATCAAATTTGACTGGTAAATAGGGGATAATAAGAATATAAAGTGGATGTTGGTTCATATGAGATTTTCTTTCCAGGCATAGGGAACTGGAAGAGTAGAAATAGAATAATAACTTGCAGTAAGAAAAGGAAAGGAAAAAGCTATTGATTGGGGGCTATGTTGCCAACAGGAGCCATCGTGACTCTATTTAAGAAAATGAAACTAGTGCCTGCGTCCCTCACCGCAGATGCACTTGCCGAGCTTCATTCAGCTGGCAGCTCGCGGCAGGAGGCTCTTCCTCAGGTGTTCTGCTTCCCTCAGTGCTGGCTCAGCTCCCACCACCCCTCCACGCACATCCCCGTCTATTGTTTTGTGCACTTGTCCACATTGTAGTAGCTTCTGGCCAAGCTGAGCTGTGCTTTTGGTGTTTTCAGGGGGGTAGGGCGAGAGGGTCCAACTTGTTTCCCCAATTAATAATGATAAATATCAATAATAATATTAGATGATGACAATGATGATGATGAAGTTCGTGGTACATTTACAAAATAACGTAGGCTTTGAACAGTTTCCTGATAACCCTATCATCTCATAAACTCGTTATCAAGGGTGCCTATTTAACAGAATATTAATTTTCTCTGGAATTCAATTATTGTGTTATAGCTGATGCATGCATTGTTATGGGCCTGTTGTTCAAAACTTATAAATACAAGGCTTAATTTACTTGGATATTACTCTTGGGTTAATCAAATGCATATCCTTAACCAAACACGGCTGTGAACTACTGAACTCTATGGGACAGTTTTACGTCTAAGGTTTGTACTTGGTTCTATTTACTTACAGTACCAGAGTTTTTGTCTCCAGTAGTCAGATTTTATCCCCAGCATCCATCACAAAACCTAGAAAATCTCTTTTTAATGCAGGGCTTTAGAAAAATCATAAAATCCTTGAATGTGACTTGATAAACTGCACAGCGATTTATTTTACTACATAAAGGAAGGGAAATTATATGGGACAAATGATGATTCCTATAGGAATCTTCAGTTCCTATCTCACCTTTACCATGTGGAGCCAAATCCAGGTTAGATTTCTTGTCTTGTACAGTCTGAAGGCTGGTGTTTCTCGTCTGGGTGGGCCACATTATGGCCTGATGATTTTTGTCTGGTTGTTGCTTCCCCATGTTCAAGACCCTTGCTATTATTTGCAGAAAAATGATTAGTCTCTGTGTCTGTAATTGCCTGTGGGTCACTTTAAGTGCCAACTCTCCACCACTAGCATTTCTAAAAGGGTTTTGTTTTCCTCCAATATGTTCATCAAATGCCTGATTGCAAGTTGAGTATTCCTGAGGCATGATCACACAGCCAGGAGCCTGTCTAGTTCTGACTGTGCTCTGCATTTTCTCTGTAAAGTTGGGGCAACGAAAAAGATTAGATTCTGTTCTCTCTGGCAAGAAGAGAAAGAGTCTGAATTGAAAACAGGGGCAGAACCATGGCCCCTGATCTTTTGTAATGAACGCCAGCATGCCCTACCACACTGTTAACGGGTCTCCCTGGCTGCCACATTTCAGGGATATATTTTTAACTATTTCCCCTCTATATGGATATTGTATGTATTGTTATCTTGATCTCAGCTATCTTCCAGCACTAAATACTTAAGATGTTAGTCTACTATTCAAATATTAGAAGTTAATGTGACAGAAGGACAAAAAAATAGTATTAGGGGATTAAAAACATGAATTATGAAGGAATACTTTTCCTCCATAATTATGAAGGAATAGTACCCCTTCATAATTCATGTTGAACCCCTACTTATTTATTTTATCTTATTTTTTTTTCTGGGGCTACATGACACATTTTTAAGGACATAGTTTTAGGATTCAAAGGACATGATTTCCATTCCTAAGCCACAAGATCACACTGTTCCAGAGGGAACATTGACACCCAGGTCTGCTTGGCTCTGCACCTCATGAACTTTACCTGTTCTCACTTCTGGTCATGCTCCGTTCGCTTGAACACCTAAGGCCCTACTTCCGAGAAGCCTTTGAAAGAATGAATATTTGTCAGAGGAAACAGTATTTATTGTATAAATATAGGAAACTCTTAAAATTAAAAACAGAACAAAGGCTAATATATTTTTTAAGGGATTGATCAGAAGTGTTACTTTTGCTACTGCTGCAGTTTTCCCAGTAAGAAAATTATCCAAAGAAAAAGACACTGAATTATGTGTTTGATATATGCTACAAAGAAAGATGAAAGAAGGGGGAAGCAGTATGGATGCTAATGGGTGAGAAATATGTGCTTAGGTTTGAGGCAAGAAAAAAACTGACTTCTGATTTCTATGTGAGAAAACAAAGGCATCAAAGGGTGGTGTGTGAATGAATGTCCCAAAGAGCAGGCTAAGATTCCTGAAGTGAGGGAGAGATCATTCTATGCAACTAGAAAGGACATTTTAAGAAGCAGTGATATAAACTGGTTTGCAGGGCAGAAATAGAGACACAGATGTAGAGAACAAACGTATGGACACCAAGGGGGAAAGTGGCTGGGGGGATGGTGGTGGTGTGATGAACTGGGAGATTGGGATTGACATATATACACTAATATGTTTAAAATAGATAACTAATAAGAACCTGCTGTATAAAAAATAAATTAAATTTTTAAAAAAAGCATTGATATAATCACTGTTGGGACACTGGTTTTGAAGAACCTAATGAAATATGTGGCAGGTTTAAAAAAAAAAGGAAAGTGGATGTGTTCTGATTTATGAAATGTGTCAATAGACATCATCGTTGTCATGATCCTAGGAAAACCCTGGGAAGAGTGTTCTTGGAAGTAAGAGTGTCCATGTTACCTAATGTGTCTTATTCAATTTACTCCCATGTTAAGAAGCTTTATCCTGGAAAATCAGAATTGCTCTTGGATATACATAACAACTTCTAGGAGATTTTATTTTTCTAGAAATAAAATTTTAAATTTTTACAAACCAACTTCTTTCTGTCTTTTCCATCAAATTTTCTAAGACTGATGCTACATTGCTATCTCTTAAAAATTCAAAGTTAATAGATTTTATTATTAGAAAAGAAGATATATCATGAATGCCTATACATTATACTCAAGGGCACAGATTCAAAGTTTTGAGTATCAGCTTAATCTTGCTGTTTCTTATCAGCTGATTTGATCATATACATTTGGATGTCTGAAAGCCAATATAATCCACTATTTAATAATTGTGCTAGTTAAACATTCTTGAGATGTCATGATAATACATGATTCATTTGAAAAAAGCAAAAAGACTACTTAAGGTTTACCCTAGACTGCATATTAAAAAATATGACTATAGGTGTCATACCATAAGATGCAAAGGTAGCCACGTTACCATAGCTGTTGAGATTAACTACGGGTTCTCATTTCTCATCCCTTATATTGGTTTAAGGTGTTTTTCTTTCCTTTTTTTTTTAATGTAATGCTCTACATATGGTTGATCCTGTTTGTTTGTTTTTTAAAAAAATATTTTTTTTTGAATTTTCTTTTATTTATTTTTATATACAGCAGGTTCTTATTAGTTATCCATTTTATACATACTAGTGTATATATGTCATTCCCAATCGCCCAGTCATCACACCACCACCCCCATGGTCACTTTCCCCCCTTGGTGTCCATATGTTTGTTCTCTACATCTGTGTCTCAATTTCTGCCCTGCAAACCGGTTCATCTGTACCATTTTTCTAGGTTCCACATATACGCGTTACTATACGATATTCGTTTTTCTCTTTCTGGCTTACTTCATTCTGTATAACAGTCTCTAGATCCATCCAGGTCTCTACAAATGACCCAATTTTTTCCCTTTTATGGCTGACTAATATTCCATTGTATATATATATACCACATCTTCTTTATCTATTCATCTGTTGATGGGCATTTAGGTTGCTTCTATGTCCTGGCTATTGTAAATAGAGCTGCAATGAACATTTTGGTACATGACTCTTTTTGAATTATGGTTTTCTCTGGGTATATGCACAGTAGTGGGATTGCTGGATCATATGGTAATTCTATTTTTAGTTTTTTAAGGAACCTCCATGCTGTTCTCCATAGTGGCTGTATCAATTTACATTCCCACCAACAGTGCAAGAGAGTTCCCTTTTCTCCACACCCTCTCCAGCATTTGTTGTTTGTTTCTGACGATACCCATTCTAACTGGTGTGAGGTGATACCTCATTGTAGCTTTGATTTGCATTTCTCTAATAATTAGAGATGTTGAGCAGCTTTTCATGTGCTTCTTGGCCATCTGTATGTCTTCTTTGGAGAAATGTCTATTTAGGTCTTCCAGGCATTTTGGATTGGCTTGTTTGTTTTTTTAATATTGAGCTACATGAGCTGTTTATATATTTGGAGATTAATCCTTTGTTCATTGAGTCATCTGCAAATATTTTCTCCCATTCTGAGGGTTGTCTTTTCGTCTTGTTTATAGTTTCCTTTGCTGTGCAAAAACTTTTAAGCTTCATTAGGTCTCATTTCTTTATTTTTATTTCCATTACTCTAGGAAGTGGATTCAAAAAGGTCTTGCTGGGATTTACATCAAAGAGTGTTCTTCCTATGCTTTCCTCTGAGAGTTTTATAGTGTCCGGTCTTACATTTAGGTCTCTAATCCATTTTGAGTTTATTTTTGAATATGGTGTTAGGGAGTGTTCTAATTTCATTCTTTTATATGTAGCTGTCCAGTTTTCCCAGCACCACTTACTGAAGAGGCTGTCTCTTCTCCATTGTATATCTTTGCCTTCTTTGTCATAGATTAGTTGACCATAGGTGCATGGCTTTATCACTGGGCATGTAGCTGTCCAGTTTTCACAGCACCACTTACTGAAGAGGCTGTCTCTTCTCCATTGTATATCTTTGCCTTCTTTGTCATAGATTAGTTGACCATAGGTGCATGGCTTTATCACTGGGCTTTTGATCCTGTTCCATTGATCTATATTTCTGTTTTTGTGCCAGTACCATATTGTCTCGATTACTTTAGCATTGTAGTATAGTCTGAAGTATGGGAGTCTGATTCCTCCAGCTCCACTTTTTTCCCTCAAGACTGCTTTGGCTATTCAGGGTCTTTTGTGTCTCCATACAAATTTTAAGGTTTTTTGTTCTGGTTCTGTAAAAATGCCATTCATAGTTTGATAGGGATTGCATTGAATCTGTAGATTGTTTTGGGTAGTATAGTCATTTTCACAATGTTGATTCTTCTAATCCAAGAACATGGTATATCTCTCCATATGTTGGTATCATCTTTAATTTCTTTCATCAGTGTCTTATAGATTTCTGCATATAGATCTATTGTCTCCCTAGGTAGATTTATTCCTACCCTAGGTAGATTTATTCATTTTGTTACAATGGTAAATGGGAGTGTTTCCTTAATTTCTCTTTCAGATTTTTCATCATTAGTGTATAGGAATGCAAGAGATTTCTGTGCATTAATTTTGTGTCCTGCAACTTTACCAAATTCATTGATTAGCTCTAGTAGTTTTCTGGTGGCATTTTTAGGATTCTCTATGTATAGTATCATGTCATTTGCAAACAGTGACAGTTTTACTTCTTCTTTTCCAATTTGTATTTTTTATTTCTTTTTCTTCTCTGATTGCCATGGCTAGGACTTCCAAAACTATGTTGAATAATAGTGGTGTGAGTGGACATCCTTGTCTTGTTCCTGATCTTAGAGGAAATGCTTTCGATTTTTCCACCATTGAGAATGATGTTTGCTGTGGGTTTGTTGTATATGACCTTTATTATGTTGAGGTAGGTTCCCTCTATGCCCACTTTCTGGAGAGTTTTTACCATAAATGGGTGTTGAATTTTGTCAAAAGCTTTTTCTGCATCTATTGAGATAATCATATGGTATTTCTTCTTCAATTTGTTAATATGGTGTATCACATTGATTGATATGCGTGTATTGAAGAATCCTTGCATCCCTGGGATAAATCCCACTTGATCATGGTATATGATCCTTTTTATGTGTTGTTGGATTCTGTTTGCTAGTATTTTGTTGAGGATTTTTGCATCTATGTTCATCAGTGATATTGGTCTGTAATTTTCTTTTTTTGTAGTATCTTTGCTGGTTTTGGTATCAGGGTAATGGTGGCCTCATAGAATGAGTTTGGGAGTGTTCCTTCCTCTGCAATTTTTGGGAAGACTTTGAGAAGGATGGGTGTTAGCTCTTCTCTAAATGTTTGATAGAATTCACCTGTGAAACCACCTGGTCCTGGACTTTTGTTTGTTGGAAGATTTTTAATCACAGTTTCAATTTCATTACTTGTGATGGGTCTCTTCATGTTTTCTATTTGTTCATGGTTCAGTCCTGGAAGGTTATACCTTTCTAAGAATTTGTCCATTTCTTCCAGGTTGTCCATTTTATTGGCATAGAGTTGCTTGTAGTAGTCTCTTAGGATGCTTTGTATTTCTGCAGTGTCTGTTGTAACTTCTCCGTTTTCATTTCTAATTTTATTGACTTGAGTCCTCTCCCTCTTTTTCTTGATGAGTCTGGCTAATGGTTTATCAATTTTGTTTATCTTCTCAAAGAAACAGCTTTTAGTTTCATTGATCTTTGCTACTGTTTTCTTTGTTTCTATTTCATTTATATTTGCTCTGATCTTTATGATTTCCTTCCTTCTATTAACTGTGGGTTTCTTCTTTCTCTAGTTCCTTTAGGTGTAAGGTTAGATTGTTTACTTGAGATTTTTCTTGTTTCTTCAGGTAGACTTGTATAGCTATAAACTTCCCTCTTAGAACTGCTTTTGCTGCATCCCATAGGTTTTGGGTCATCGTGTTTTCATTGTTATTTGTCTCTAGGTATTTTTTGATTTCCTGTTTGATTTCTTCAGTGATCTCTTGGTTATTTAGTAACGTACTGTTTAGCCTCCATGTGTTTGTGTTTTTTATGGTTTTTTTCCCTGTAATTGATTTCTAGTCTCATAGCGTTGTGGTAAGAAAAGATGCTTGATATGATTTCAATTTCTTAAATTTACTGAGGCTTGATTTGTGACCCAAGATGTGATCTATCCTGGAGAATGTTCCTTGCGCACTTCAGAAGAAACTATAATCTGCTGTTTTGGGATGGAATGTCCTATAAATATCAATTAAATCTATCTGGTCTATTGTGTCATTTAAAGCTTGTGTTTCCTTATTAATTTTCTGTTTGGATGATCTGTCCATTGGTGTAAGTGAGGTGTTAAAGTCCCCCACTATTATTGTGTTACTGTCAGTTTCCTCTCTTATAGGTGTTAGCAGTTGCCTTATGAATTGAGGTGCTCCTATGTTGGGTGCATACATCTTCTTCTTGGATTGATCCCTTGATCATTACATAGTGTCCTTCCTTCTCTCTTGTAACATTCTCTATTTTAAAGTCCTTTTTATCTGATATGAGTATTGCTACTCCAGCTTTCTTTTGATTTCCATTTGCATGGAATATCTTTT
>NW_020172592.1:921834-1051287 GCF_003031525.2 Neophocaena asiaeorientalis asiaeorientalis
GCTTGTAGAGTTTCTGCTGAGAAATCAGCTGTTAACCTTATGGGAGTTCCCTCATATGTTATCTGTCATTTTTCCCTTGCTGCTTTCAGTAATTTTTCTTTGTCTTTAATTTTTGCCAGTTTGATTACTACGTATCTCAGTGTGTTTCTCCTTGGGTTTATCCTGTATGGGACTCTCTGCGCTTCCTGGACTTGGGTGGCTATTTCCTTTCCCATGTTAGAGAAGTTTTCGACTATAATCTCTTCAAATATTTTCTCGGGTCCTTTCTCTCTTCTCCTTCTGGGACCCCTATAATAAGAATGTTCTTGCGTTTAATGTTCTCCCCGAGGTCTCTTAGGCTATCTTCATTTCTTTTCATTCTTTTTCTTTATTCTGTTCTGCAGCAGTGAATTACACCATTCTGTCTTCCAGGTCACTTATGTTCTTCTGCCTCAGTTATTCTGCTATTGATTTCTTCCAGTGTATTTTTCATTTCGGTTATTGTATTATTCATCTCTGCTTGTTTGTTCTTTAATCCTTCTAGGTCTTTGTTAAACATTTCTTGCATCTTCTCGATCTTTGCCTCCATTCTTTTTCTGAGGTCCTGGATCATCTTCACTATCATTATTCTGAATTCTTTTTCTGGAAGGTTGCCTATCTCCACTTCATTTAGTTGTTTTTCTGGGGTTTTATTTTGTTCCTTCATCTGGTACATGGACCTCTGCCTTTTCATATTATCTAGATTTCTGTGAATGTGGGTTTTGTTCCACAGGCTGCAGGATTGTAGTTCTTCTTGCTTCTGCTGTCTCCCATCTGGTGGATGAGGCTATCTAAGAGGCTTGATGGGAGGGATCGGTGGTGGGTAGAGCTGGCTGTTGCTCTGGTGGGCAGAGCTCAGTAAAACTTTAATCTGCTGGTCTCCTGTTAGGTGTGGCTGGGTTCCCTCCCTGTTGGTTGTTTGGCCTGAGGGGACCCAACACTGGATCCCACCTAGGCTCTTTGGTGGGGCTAATGACAGACTCTGGGAGGGCTTACACCCAGGAGTACTTCCCAGGACTTCTGTTGTCAGTGTCCTTGTCCTCATGGTAAGACACAGCCATCCCCCACCTCTATAGGAGACCCTCCAAGACTAGCAGATAGGTCTGGTTCAGTCTTCTATGGGGTCACTGCTCCTTCCCCTGAGTCCTGATGCACACACTACTTAGTGTGTGCCCTCCAAGAGTGGAGTCTCTGTTTCCTCCAGTCCTGTAGAAGTCCTGCAATCAAATCCCACTAGCCTTCAATATCTGATTCTCTAGGAATTCCTCCTCCTGTTTCCGGACCCCCAAGTTGGGAGGCCTGACGTGGGGCTCAGAACCTTCACTCCGGTGCGAGCACTTCTGTGGTATTAGTGTTCTCCAGTTTGTGAGTCACACACCCAGCAGTTATGGGATTTGATTTTATTGTGACTGTGCCCCTCCTACCATCTCATTGTGGCTTCTCCTTTGCCTCTGGATGTGGGGTATCTTTTTGGTGAGTTCCAGTGTCTTCCTGTCAATGATTGTTCAGCAGTTAGTTGTGATTCTGGTGCTCTCACAAGAGGGAGTGAAAGCATGTCCTTCTACTCCACCATCTTGAACCAGTTTCCTCTGGTTGATCCTGTTTTGAGTGATGTACATATTTTAAATGAAATGTCTGAGGGTTTTAAATGCCATTTCCTACTAATGTTGTCTCCTAGCTTATAAAGGGGAAATACTAACTTATGTTGGAGAATTCCCTATCATTTAGTCCTCAGAACATTAATTGCTCCTAGACTTTAGTTTCCTTTAACTAGGTTTGGGCTCCATCAAGTCAGTACTTAATTATTAATAATTCACATAATCAAAAGTAGTAAATTTTAATCCAAGTAAGATATTGACTTTAAAATAATTCAGTTTGGCTTCCAAATGGTCCCTTTTGCTTATCAGAAGTACTTTTGAAAATTTCCTTCAGATATAGCCAAAATAAGAAGACAACCGTCCCCACTTCATTACCAAAAACAGGTTGTTATAGCTTCAGATGAAATTACTAACATTAGCTTATTGATTTTAAAATACACAGTCACTGCCATCTGGAACAAAAACATTAGCTGGGGGGAATGCATTGTGGATTGAAGATATTCCTAGGTTTCGATTAAATGACAAGCACAAATGTAATTCAGTGTACCCAGTGAAGGGTCTGTATTTCATGTGAGTTTTGTTATTAATCTCTGTTCCTTATATTAAAGTATCTGATTTGACCTTACAAAGTAAACATAGGAAATAGCCTGGCATATACCAATCACCCTCTTGTTCGTTATTTCCATTTCTTATTTTGCAGTTAGGAATCAGTGAGTTTTTGAATACACATGGTTTGTTTAGTCTAGAGAGTTAAATTAATATAATGAGAATTTCCATTCTAATTTTTCTGATCTAGCTTATATATACTCATTTGTTTTCCTTTAGGAAACAGCAGAAACTAATGATGTTTATATTCTGTTTTACAGTGTTACAGCTGATCTTGAGAAACAGGAATTTAGTTCAGAATATAGAAATCTAAGTAGGCTCTCAATTTTTCTTTATTTACATAATAATAGTGTGCAATATTAATAATGTGCAAAAATAATAACTACAGTGTACCAGGTACCTATTATGTTCTTGTCATAATGGTAGGAATTTTATATTCACTATTTCTAAATATTAAAGCAACATTGCAAGGCAGATGTTAATACTCCCATTTTTAAGATGAGGGAATTGTGACTCAGAAATGTTAAGTAACTTATACAAGCTATACAGCTCATGACTGCCTAATAAGTGACAGAGCTAGAATTCAAGTCAAATTCTGTCTGAATCCAGAGCTTCTTCTCCATTTAATAAGTCATATGATTTAGAATGTTATGTAGTTGCCCTTCATGTAAAAGAGCTTCCATGGTCCTCATGAATCAAATATAACTTAATATCTGAAGCCTAAGTGTCCAGTTTACAGAATATATCTCTCTTTCATTTAGAAAATATGTGAACATAAAGCCCCTCCTTAAAAAGATTTAGACCATGTAGCATCTCTTTAAAACTGAAAAGGAACCCAAGTCAATGAGAATATAAAGTGGAACTTCTTTTGACTAGAGCTTTGATGCTTTTATTATTTATTTGTTTATTTTATTTATTTTTGGCTGTGTTGGGTCTTAGTTGCGGCACGCAGGATCTTCATTGAGGCATGCAGGATCTTTTGTTGCGGTGTGCGGGTTCTTTGCAGGCTTCTCTCTAGTTGTGGTGCGCAGATTCCAGGGCATGTGGGCTCTGTAGCTGTGGTGTGTGGGTTCCAGAGTGTGTGGGCTTTGTAGTTTGCGGCATTCAGGCTCTCTAGTTGAGGTGCATGAGCTCAGTAGTTGTGGCACGCAGGCTTAGTTGCCCCGCAGAATGTGGGATCTTAGTTCCCTGACCAGGGATCGAACCCGCATCCCCTGCATTGTAAGGCAGATTCTTTACCACTGTACCACCAGGGAAGTCCCACTTTGATGTTTTTAGAAGAGTCATTTCACTGTGTCCTGTAGAATAATTGCAACAGGATCCAAGCTGGCCATTAGAGCCAAGGAGAGCCTTAAGAGCATAGGAAAAATTGCTAAAATTTCTGAAATTTCATTTCACATATATCCATTTAAGCAACACACATAGAGTACTTATCATTAGGTTGGGCAGTGGCTTAGGCATGTAGATGAATGACAGATCTCTATTCTTGACTTTCTGAGGTCTAGTGCAGGGAACAGACATGTAACCAATGTTAAAATATCCAATGACTTATGTTATGGTAGAAGTAAGGACAGAGTTAAGTCCTCTCGTTCATGGCAGCTCAGGTCAGGGAAGGCTTTTCTAAGGAGATAAACTTTGGGCAGAGTTCTGAAGGATGAAATGGATCTACTACTTTTTTGCTCTTGAGAAGATGGTGAACCAGCAAGGGCCACTATCTCACTTCCATGAACTTAGCAAATATGAGATTTTATGGGATGAGTGGGAAAACAATTCAGGAATATGCTGTCTATTAAAGCCATACTTAAAAGGATTCAAAGAGTAAAAATAAAGGGATAGAAAATGATCTATCATAGTAGTTGAGGAGACCAATCAAGGAATCTGGAAGAAATAGAGAGTTTGAACAGACCAGTCACTGGTAGTGAAATTGAATTTGTAATTAAAAATACTCCAAGCAAACAAAACTCCAGGACTGGACAGCTTCACAGGGGAATTCTACCAAACATATAAAGAAGATCTAATACCTATCCTTCTCAAACTATTCCAAAAAATTGAAGAAGATGAAACACTCCAAAACTCATTCTATGAGGCCACCATTACTCTGATACCAAAACCAGACAAAGACACTACTAAACATAACTACAGGAAAATATATTTGATGAATATAGATGCAAAAATCCTCAACAAAATATTAGTAAACTGAATCCAGCAATATATAAAAAGGGTTATATACCATGATCAAGTTGGATTTATTCCAGGGACACAGGGATGGTTTAATATTTGCAAATCAATCAGTGTAGTACACCACATTCACCAAAGGAAGCTTATAAATCACATGATCATCTCAATAGACACAGGAAAATCATTTGACAAAATTCAACATCAATTCATGATAAAAACGCTCATCATAGTTGCAATAGAGGGAACATATCTCAACATAATAAAGTCTATTTATGGCAAACCCACAGCTAACATCATACTCAATGGTGAAAAATTGAAAGCGTTTCCTCTAAAATCAGGAATGAGACAGGAATGCCCAAACCCACCACTTCTATTTAACATATTTTTGGCAGTCCTAGCCACAGTAATCAGACAAGAAGAAGAAATAACAGCCATCCAACTTGGAAGGGAAGAAGTAAAACAATCACTATTTGCAGGTGACATGACACTTTACATAGAAAACCCTAACATCTCCACAAAAAAACTAGGGACTTCCCTGGTGGCACAGTGGTTAAGAATCCACCTGCCGGGCTTCCCTGGTGGTGCAGTGGTTGAGAGTCCGCCTGCTGATGCAGGGGACATGGGTTTGTGTCCCGGTCCGGGAAGATCCCACATGCCGCGGAGCGGCTGGGCCCGTGAGCCATGGCTGCTGAGCCTGCGCGTCTGGAGCCTGTGCTCCACAACGGGAGAGGCCACAACAGTGAGAGGCCCGCGTACCGCAAAAAAAAAAAAAGAATCCACCTGCCAATGCGGGGTACATGGGTTCGAGCCCTGGTCTGGGAAGATCCCACATGCCGTGGAGTGATAAAGCTCGTGTGGCACAATTACTGAGCCTGTGCTCTAGAGCCTGTGAGCCACAAATACTGAGCCTGCATGCCAAAAGTACTGAAGACCATGTGCCTAGAGCCCATGCTGTGCAACAGAGAGAAGCCACCGCAATGAGAAGCCCGTGCACCACAACGAAGGCTAGCCCCTGCTAGCTGCACCTAGAGAAAGCCCATGCGCAGCAACGAAGACACAATGCAGCCATAAATAAATAAATAAATTTATTTTAGAAAACTATTAGAACTAATAAATGAATTCAGCAAAGTTGCAATATACAGGATTAATGTACAAAAATCTGTTGCTTTTCTCTATGTTAATAATGAGAAAGAGAAAGTAAAAAAACAGTCCCATTTAATACTGTACGAGGAAGAATAAAATACCTAGGAATAACTTAACCAAGGAGGTAAAAGACCTGTACTCTGAAAACTATAAAACATTGATGAAGGAAATTGAAAATGGTACAAAGAAATGGAAAGACATCCCATGCTCATGGATTGGAAGAATTAATATTGTTAAAACGGCCATACTACCCAAAGGAATATACAGATTTACTGCAATTTCTATCACAATACCTAGGACATTTTTCACAGAACTAGAACAAATAATCCTAAAATTCATATGGAATCACAAAACACCCCAAACTGCCACAGAAATCTTAAGAATAAAGAAAAAAGCTGGAGGTATCACCCTCCCAGACTTCAGACTATACTACAAAGCTACAGTAATCAAAACAGCATGGTACTGGCACAAAAACAGACACATAGATCAAAGGAGCAGAATAGTGAGCCCAGAAGTAAATACAGGCACCTACTGTGAATTAGTCTACACCAATGGAGGCAAGAATGTACAACAAAGAAAAGGCAGTCTCTTCAGTAAATGGTGCTGGGAAAACTGGACAGCTATATTTAAAAAAATGAGGTTAGAACATTTCCTCATACAATATACAAAAATAAACTCAAAATGGATTAAAGACCTAAAACCATAAAACTCCTAGAAGAGAACATAGGTGGAACACCCTTTGACATAAATCATAGCTATATTTTTTTTGTCTGTCTCTTAAGGCAAAAGAAATAAAAGCAAAACTAAACAAATAGGACCACAAAGCTACAGTAATCAAAACAGCATGGTACTGGCACAAAAACAGACACATAGATCAAAGGAGCAGAATAGTGAGCCCAGAAGTAAATACAGGCACCTACTGTGAATTAGTCTACACCAATGGAGGCAAGAATGTACAACAAAGAAAAGGCAGTCTCTTCAGTAAATGGTGCTGGGAAAACTGGACAGCTATATTTAAAAAAATGAGGTTAGAACATTTCCTCATACAATATACAAAAATAAACTCAAAATGGATTAAAGACCTAAAACCATAAAACTCCTAGAAGAGAACATAGGTGGAACACCCTTTGACATAAATCATAGCTATATTTTTTTTGTCTGTCTCTTAAGGCAAAAGAAATAAAAGCAAAACTAAACAAATAGGACCTAATTAAACTTACAAATTTCTGCACAGGAAAGGAAACAATTAACAAAAAGAAAAGACAACCTATGGAATAGGAGATAATAGTTGCCAACAATATGATCAACAGAGTTAATATCAAAAACATATAAACAGCTCATACGTATAATGGAACATTACTCTGCTGTAAAATAAGAATGAAAACCTGCCACTTGAAGCAACATGGATGGACCTAGAGAATATTATGCTTAGTGCAGTAAGTCAGACAGAGAAAGACAAATACTATATTATATCATTTATATGTGGAATCTAAAAACTAAAACAAATGAATGTATATAACAAAAAAGAAACAGACTCACAGATATAGAAAACAAACTAGTGGTTACCAGTGGGGAGAGGGAAGTGGGGAGGAGCAAGATAGGGGTATGGGATTAAGAGATAACAAAGTACTACATATAAAATAGGTAAGCAACAAGGATATTTATATAGCACAAGGAATTATAGCCATTATCTTGTAATTATCTTGTAATAACTTTTAATGAAGTATAATCTGCAAAAAATATTGAAGCACTGCTATACACCTAAAACTAATATAATATTGTAAATCAACTCTACTTCAATTAAAGAAAGAAAAAAGAAAAGCCAGTAGTAGAATGCAACTGATAAACTACACACACACACACACACACACATACACACACACACACACACAAACACACACACACACAGAAAACTATCAGGCAAATAAATGTGCACTAAAAGAAAGTCTGTTATACTAATTAGAAGCAAAATAGACAAACATTTTAATGAACATAGAAAAATATTATATTCTCTTAAAATGAAAAGGAGGATAGGAAGGAGGAACCAAGATGATGGAGTAAAAGGACGTGCTCTCACTCCCCTCTTGCTAGAACACCAGAATCACAACTAGCTGCTGGACAATCATCGACAGGAAGACACTGGAACTCACCAAAAAAGATATCCCACATCCAGAGACAAAGGAGAAGCCACAATGAGACAGTAGGAGGGGCACAATCACAGAAAAATCAAATCCCATAACCAGTGGGTGGCTGACTCACAGACTGGCGAACACTTATACCACAGAAGTCCACCCACTGGAGTGAAGATTCTGAGACCCACGTGAGGCTTCCCAACCTAAGGGTCTGGCAATGGGAGGAGAATCAGACTTTGAAGCCTAGTGGGAATTGAGTGCAGGACTTTGACAGGACTGGGGGAAACAGAGACTCCACTCTTGGAGGGCACACACAAAGTAGTGTGCGCATCAGGACCCAGGGGAAGGAGCAGTGACCCCAGGGGAGACTGAACCAGACCTACCTGCTAGTGTGGGAGGGTCTCCTACAGAGGTGGGGGGTGGCTCTCTTTCACTGTGGGGACAAGGACACTAGCAGCAGAAGTTCTGGGAAGTACTCCTTGGGGTGAGCCCTCCCAGAGTAGGTCATTAGCCCCACCAAAGAGCCCAGGTAGGCTCCAGTGTTGGGTTGCCTCAGGCCAAACAACCAACAGTGAGGGAACCCAGGCCCACCCATCAACAGTCAAGTGGATTACAGGCCCACCGATCCCTCCCATCAAGCCACTTAGATAGCCTCATCCACCAGATGGCAGACAGTAGAAGCAAGAAGAACTACAATCCTGCAGCCTGTGATACAAAAACCATATTCCAAGAATGATAGACAAAATGAAAAGGCAGAGGGCTATATACCAGATGAAGGAACAAGAAATGGAAAAGGAGAAGTTACAATAGACACTGCAAAAATACAAAGCATCCTAAGAGACTACTACAAGCAACTCTATGCCAATAAAATGGACAACCTGGAAGAAATGGCAAATTCCTAGAAAGGTATAACCTTCCAGGACTGAACCAGGAAGAAACAGAAAATATGAACTGATCAATCACAAGTAATGAAATTGAAACTGTGATTAAAAATCCTCCAGCAAACAAAGGTCCAGGACCTGATGGCTTCACAGGTGAATTCTATCAAACATTTAGAGAAGAGCTAACACCCATCCTTCTCAAAGTCTTCCCAAAAATTGCAGATGCCCATCGACAGATGAATGGACAAAGAAGTTTTGGTACATATGTACAATGGATTATTACTCAGCCATAAAAAGGAACGGAATTGAGTCATTTGTTGAGAAGTGGACGGATCTAGAGACTGTCATACAGAGTGAATAAAATCAGAAAGAGAAAAACAAATATCATATATTAACGCATGTATGTGGAACCTAGAAAAGTGGTACAGATGAACTGATTTGCAGGGCCGAAGTTGAGACACAGATGTAGAGAACATACATATGGACACCAAGGGGGAAAACCGCTGTGAGGTGGGGATGGTGGTGTGCTGAATTGGGCAATTGGGATTGACATGTATACACTGATGTGTACAAAATTGATGCCTAATAAGAACCTGCAGTATAAAAAAACAAACAAACAAAACAACTAATACTAAACTTTCTTTGGGTTATTTGTATGGAAATATGTTAATATAAATGTTTCAGACATTTCATGAAATTTCTAAAAATCTTATATGTTCTGGTATAATGTTATAAGTCATAATTCTAGTTATTACTTTAAAGTGTATATCTCAGAAATAACTAAATTTCCTTGTCAATTGCATTATTATGAACTTTCATCAAATCTTTAACTGTGGTCATTTAAAAAAAAAGAAAAATGAAAAGGAGTTTCCCAGATGGGAAAGAGCGGAAAAGCATTCTGGATTACAAGAACAGCATGTGCAAAGGCATGGAAGAATGAAAGATTTGTGTGGGTAATACCAAGAAATTGTATGTTCGTGAATTTTGAAAAAGAAAGTAAAGGATCAAGTTACTAAGTCATGTTGTGGTCAGAACCTGAATGGCCTTGGAGGCCATGGTTCTTTGTTCTTGGCACTGATTTAAGGGTCCTGAAATGGGAAAGATTCCATATCCATGGGATGTCTGATGAACTTAGTGATACAGCCAATTGCAAATGTTTGTACTTTAATTATATGCCATTGCTATAAACAGTTTTGATCAGTCAAAAAATAAGTACAGTATATTTTGGGTGCTTGCTATTTCTAAAATTTGGTAGTTGGCACCCAACTAGATCGAATTTTGAAGTCAGAATTTAATTGCAACATTAAAAGAAAATGTTCTTGCTATTTTCGGAAGCAAGCATCCCAGCATTCTCTTGATTTAACTTGGTGATAGGTAATAGTTTGGTATGGTAAATACCACTCGATCTTTGTGGCAAGAAATGATGTTTCTGGGTTTATTTTCTGGTGTCTGCTATACTTTTATTAGCATGTGGAAATTAGTCTTATTACAGCTCTGAAATGTAGTATCCATCCAGATGCTAACTATGACTATTAATTTTAGGTGATCAGAATCCCATTTATTTCCAAAATGATAAATATTAAAGGTACAGCTACATAATAATGAAACACACTTTGTAGTATAATATAAAATTAAAAATTTGAGGCATACCAAATAGCAAAGTTAGAATGCTAATTTTACTTAATTGGAATTCTCCCAGAATTTTTATTTTCATAGCCCTATAGACCAAAATAGTGTTTTTGTCTTGAAACTAACATTTGTACTAATAGTTTGTGGTGTTATAAATACCTTGTACATACAGAGTTTGGTAAACATAGCATAGGTTAGCCAAGCTTATACAATTTGAAATACAAACCAGTATTTCAAAGTAGATGCTGTTAAAAAGAGAAAATGGTCTTTTCATACCTTGAATATTAAGTGGTCTTCTTCAGTCTATTAGCAAGTTTAATTATTTTCATTTTGAAAAAGTATTCTGTAATAATAATGTTTAATTTGAAATTGGACCCAAAATAGATAATTTATTTATACCTTTAGCCATCTAATCATTGCTTTGGAAAGAATGGTCTTATCTACTGGTTCTCAAACTTCACTGTTTATCAGAATCACTGAGAGGGCTTGTAAAATTCAGATTCCCACCAGAGATTTTCATTTAGTAGTTCTGGCCCAATAAATTGCATTTCTAACAAGTTCCCTGATGATCCTGATGCTCTTAATCTGCTAAAAATAGAATAAATCATGGATCAGCACATCCAATTTGAAGGGAAGAGTTAGAGAAGAAATGATTTTCAATCAGAGCAAGGCAAATAATTCTAGAGGTTTGTTGAAGTTATTGTTTTGTTTTCTTATGGAACAGTCTCCTGGAATTTCACTGCTAATGTGTTTTCGCAGACCCTTTGGGTCCAGGCAAGATTTCCTTTTCTGAAGATCATTTGGTAGCCAATTAGGTTGTTACGGTACAGAGGAATCACTCATAAATTAGTGTCCACTATTTAATAAGAGACAGAAAATTCAGAAAAATAAGCTACTTAGTTCAGAGTAAAAATTAGTACATTATACTTTCCCTCTCCTTCCTGTTCCTCGGGGATCTAGGAATCAAGTCAGTTGCCTGCAGGCAAGTGTGTTTAACTTTACTGATGTGACAGTACTTTGAGAAATGTGAGGATGGGAGCAACAGCAACATGAGTGAGAAAGAGTCAGCGGAGGACTTAACAGCTCTTGGTGAGTAATTTGTAGCTTTCTTGTAAAGCACAATTCAGTACTTCAGGCAAACAAGTTTTAAAGCTTACTGCACCTGGATTCTAGAACCATAAGTTTTGGTACTGCATGAAAAGTTTGTGCTTGATTACAGATGAACAGAGGATGTATTATTGTGGTAGAATAAATTAGGTTCTACTACCTCCTTTGCTTTTTTCCAGTGGAGTCTTCAGTCATGTTATTTGTGGAAATATTTTGATGACATGTAGATTTTTTTAATCCATAATTTAAATTTTAATTAAAATTGAATTTAAATGTTTAATTTTTTTTGTTTTGCCTATATACCCATAAAAAGAATTGGAATTATCATAATTATTCTTGAATGACATTTTGCATTAGAATTCGATGCCCATTCCCATTTTTTATTAAATTGGGAACCTGTTTTTTTGCCCTATTCTTTTTCACTTATTATTTAAATAAATGTAAAATATAATTAGATCAATTTCCAAAATGTTTATTAATTGAATTAAAATTTATCATATTACAATTTCAAAAACTGCCCAGCTATTCTAGGCTGACATTTGTATTAGCTTCTTACTGTTCTTATAATATAAAACTTATTATCTTTTTTCCTTGTCAGTAAATTGGTTTTATAAATACCTAG
Organism: Neophocaena asiaeorientalis asiaeorientalis; assembly: GCF_003031525.2. Taxonomy (NCBI): domain Eukaryota; kingdom Metazoa; phylum Chordata; class Mammalia; order Artiodactyla; family Phocoenidae; genus Neophocaena; species Neophocaena asiaeorientalis. The sequence goes on from NW_020172592.1 coordinate 933,749, forward strand.
AAAGAAACTTAGTCACATTTCTTTACCAACATTGTTGAGATGATATGAGAAGCATTACCTCAACATTCTTAATATTTAAGTTCTTGGATAATAGATGTAATCAATATACTTGGTGGTAGGTTTTAATAATGCTATCTTTTCCTCCCAGAAACAAGTGGTGTCTATTTTATGATAAGTGTCCAATGTCTTTTCACTCTAAGTTCCCATTATCAAGAGTTGAAAGACAAGACTGCTAATGGCAAAAAATGCTGAAAGAATGCAGGGATGAAATATGAATAAACCTCAAATTAAATAACTTGGTCAAAATGAAGAAGACCCATTATTTATACTGTTCTACATGGATTGCCCTCTCCTGGTACCTCTGAAAATGGAGAATTACTAACTCTTTTGAGTTTTATTTTATTTTATATTATTATTAAAGCTTTGAGACTATTTTTTGTAGATTGAGGGCATAATTTAAATGTAAAACGACAAGAGATGTGTATTACGTCAACGCAGATGGTCCCCAGTGTCAACGGTTCAGTTACCGAACCAAGTTCGTCCTGCCCGACTCACAGCAAGCCAGAACGCTGAAACACTGGAGATTTGCAGCAAAGAGAGGGCTTGTTCGAAAGGCAGCCCAGAGAGGAGACAGGAAAACAAATCTCAAAGGCCAAGGGCTAGGGGTATTGATGGGATAAAGAATAAAGAAGCAGGGTGGTCTGAGGCATGGGAGGCATGGGGAGCCTCGGGAGCGTGGGGAGCATGGGAAAGGTGATTGGAAAAAGGTGCGGGAATTGTCTTTAGGTGCTGGTATAACAAAGCTACAGGCCTCTGCAAGTTCAAAAGGTCACCTCACGGGCCCTCGGCATGCCCATTTGAAGAGTCCGTGGTCTTACCCAGTCTTAACCACCTCAGCTCAAACCACATGCAGCTGACTCCAAGTTCCTGGAAAACTACTCAGGCAAACATCTTATTGTGTAGACCACCTGCTCTTGGAGGACATGCAAATCTTAAAACACCTTGATTAGTCCAGGCAGGTGAAATGGATTTGGCTAATTATTACCCAGAGTTTCAGTTCCATTTACGATTTTTCAGCTTCACTATGGTGCGAAAACAATATGCATTCAGGAGAAACCACAGTTGAAATTTCGATATTCTATGAAGATGCTGGGCAGCAGTAGTGAGCCACAGCTCCTAGTCTGCCACGGTGATCACTGGGTAGATAACTGATACACTTAAAACCATTCTGTCTTTCACTTTCAGCACAGCATTCAATTACATGAGATATTCAATACTTTATTATAAAATATTCTTTGTGTTAGATGCTTTAGTTCTCCTGTAGGCTTCTGTAAGTGTTCTGAGCATGTGAACAGTAGGTTAGGATTAGCTATGATGTTTGGTAGCTATGATGTTAGGTATATTAAATGCATTTTGACTTAATGATGTTTTTCATTTAGAGGTTTATCGGGAAGCAACCCCATCTTAAGTCAAGGAAGATCTGTACTAGGATTTTTGCTGTCCCTCTTATGTTTATCACTAGTTTTACATATTCTGTTTAAAACCACTCTGAGGCAATTAAGAGTGATTCTATTTTTCATAAGTAGATAATATTAAAATTTATTCTCAATATCTCCGATAATTATTTGCATTGTAAGGGACAAGATGGTGGACTGGAAAACATGAATGCTAGACCTACTTAGCTAGAGTACCTGTTTGAAACTAAGCAAGTCTCTTCAGTCATAACTCCATTCATGAGTGCTTTTGCATCTTTCATAACCCTCTAAAAAGTCTCTTTACTTTCTTCATGTGTAAAATAGGGAGATCATTTGTACTAGGGGAGTGGATTTCAGTTATTTTTTTCCTTCCTTTCCTTTCTCAGCTTTACTGAGATATAGTTGACACACAGCACTGTATGTTTAAGGTGTAGGGCATAATGATTTGACTTACATACATCATCAATGACTACCACAATAAGTTTCGTGAGCATTCATCTAATATATCATCTAATATAGGTACAGGATAAATTGAAAAGGAAAAAATTTTTTCTTGTGATGAGAACTCTTGGGATATACTCTGTTAACAACTTTCATATAACACATAGCAGTGTTAATTATATTAATCATATATTAATTATGTTTTATATAATAATATAACTATTATGTTGTACATTACAAATTCCTAGTACTTATTTATCTTATAACTGGAACTTTATACTTTTTAACCACCTTCATCCAATTCCCATCCCCCTACCCCTCACCTCTGGTTATCACAAATCTGATCTCTTTTTTTCTTTATGAGTTTATTTGACTTGGAAGTATGATTGACCTACAACACTGTGAGTTCCTGGTGCACAACATAATGATTGGATATTTCTATACATTACGAAATGATAGCAATGATAAGTCTAGTTACCATCTATCACCATACACCATATTTTTTTCTTAATATAAGAAGTCATTATTCAAAACAAATCTTACATACGCAAATGTAAACAGATGAAAATGAAGCTGCCCTGGTTCAGGGAAGAACGTCTTCTGGAGAACACCGAGTCCACTCCCAGGTACCTTGGCATCCTGGGGGACAGAGAGTTTGGACATCATTATAGATAGACAATGTCTAAATTTCCTCCCAGGTCTAAAATGCTGTGGTTGCTTACATAATCTCTGAGATAAATTGCCAGGTCCACAGTATTTCCATCCCTGTAATTTTATACACCAGTTTCTTAATTGAGTGAAAGTTTACTTGCAAAAGCAGATGGAATTAAACAGTTTTACCCATTGACAGGAACATAAGATTTTCATGTTTAGCTTAAGTCAAATGTAATTTGGAATAACTTTTTTATAAAAATTCTTATAATTTATCTGTTCAAATATAATTGCACAGTAAGTAGGAGTTAATCTATGAAAGTAGGAAAATTCAGTGCCATTTTCTTCAGCAGTGAGTTATCTGCCTAATGACATAACATGCTTCCTCCTTTTCACCAAAAGTCTGTCTCCGTGTTCTCTTTCTTCTGCCCCACACTCTGCTTGACCAAGATCCCTCCTTCACCAGATCATCCTGGGAACCTTGAAACGCTCTGCTGTTTCCCCTTCCTTTTCTGTTGCTACTAATGCTTTAGGAGTTTTATTTTTTCTTGCTGATCTAGTTTAGAAAAAGGAGAAGAGCTCCCATGACCAGTGGATTTTTCATTTTGGGGTTTGCTCTTGGGAGTGGCTAGATGCTAGCAACCCAATTTGTGATGCAGAATTTATTTCTCAGATAGAAATGATGTTAACTGTACACCAGAGACCATAGAATTTTTAGTACTAAATACTATATAGCTCATGTACAGGTGAATTCCACAATGTGTGTTGGTCTGGGAATCTATCAACTATTATAAATGCTATTTCTATAGAAAAGTGAGGTCTGTGTTTCAGGCAATCAATGTAGAAATGAATGCAGAACATTCATAGTTGGGGACTGACCATATGTATTTATTGATCCACAGGTGCATATAATCTGTAATTCTGCACCATCCATAATAAAGTATCAACATTTACTTTTGCAGGTGAATTGAATTTAGTCTGAGAGGCTGAAATAGAGGGAACGTTTTTAGGTCTAAGCTGTGTGTATATACATATATATATATATATATATATATATATATAAGATATATATACATACACATATCCTGTTAGCTCCGTTTCTCTAGAGAAACCTTACTAATCCAAGCCTCACCTCTGGATAACTGAGAAGGCAGAGGTGCTCGAGTCCTGGCCTGGCTGACTGGCCCCTGAAGCTGGGTGGGCACCAGAATCTGGGGGAGGGTCTTCCCATGCAACAAAACTGAATGCAATAAAATTGATAGGTGGTACTAAGATTACATTAAGATTTGTGAAACAGGACAATTGCCTTACAAAAATAGCAAGTAAAAAATCAAGCTAGTCCTTCATAAACATTTTATTCTGGGGTGTGCTTGTTTTCTGAAACTACCTCTACTAAATCTCCTGTCAGTCTTAAAACTAGAAGGCAGAAAAGCTTCTAGTGCTACAGCCAACTGCAGTGTAGCCAGAGAAACAGGCAACAAAAATAGAACACCAGGATTGCTGAGCGTGGGTGAGGCAGAAACCACATTATGAGCAAAAGCTTCCAGTATTATTTTAGAACCAATACAGAGCTCTGCACTTCTCTCCTCTCTCTTCCAAAAACACATACTACAAAAATAAAATGAAATGAAATGTATGTGCATTTGCCCTCTTAGAACTATGATTCTTAATTTTTTTTTTCCCCTTCCTTTCTTTGGAAGCGAATCGCCAGTATGGAAACAGTGTGTAAAAGCAAGCTTGGAGGGAGGAAAGAGTTAATTGCTTTTAAGGCCCTGCAATAGAGAATTATGGTTTGAAAGATAGAGGCTGGACAGCTGGGTTTGCTGGGGTATTTTTAAATGCATTAATGCAGGCTCCAATCACTCGGCCATGCTTGACCTATTTTTGGCTCAGGCCGACCATTGTTCTATTTCTGTGCCTGTGGGCCATGCTGTTGTTGATTCATATGCAAATGCATTATCACTAGCTTTAGCCAACTTGAGCTGAGAGAGACCAGAGAGGGGGAAGAGACACACACAAACAGATAGGAGAAGGGCACCGGCTGAAGCCACTTGCAGGACTGACTGACGGTTCTCACAACGAAACTCTAGCAGCCTGAGGAACTAAAAGCCAGGTTTAATTGGTTTCTTTTTCTCGTGGGTAGAGTTAATATTTTTCTACTTATTTTGACAAAGCAATAACCCCGAAGCACATTCCTAGTTCCCACCTGCTTTTAGTTTGCGGTGTAGCCTAAACTCCAGAGAGCCTTAGCATCCACTCGGTCCTTTCTGCTTTGTACACAGGTTGGTAACGTGGGAAAAGTGTCCAGGTCTTTTGAAAAGTGTGTGTTAACAGAGAGGAAACCATTGTTGAAGCTGATCCTCTGCTTCTTTTCCTCGGGGTGGAGGGAGGACCAGCCAGGGTAACTCCTGGGGCCCGTACACTGAGCAGCGATGAATCTTTCAGTAGCTGAAGTAAGAGTGATTGGAGTATGCTGCAGACAATTTATGAGACTGACTCGTGTTTTTCTTCAGATGGGGTGGCTGGACGAGAGCAGCTCTTGGCTCAGCAGAGAATGCACAGTATGATCAGCTCAGGTAAGACCCTTTTTTCATAACTGAGACCTTTTACGTGTGAGAAGGGGTTGACTTGGGAAATGAAGCTCTGGAAAGCACCTCTGTTAAGGGTTTGCTGCTTTTTGGTGTTGATGTTGCTATTTTCTTGGCGTCTAGGAGGGTTTTAGATCCCTTCCATTACTGTTTCTGTGAATATTCAGTCTGCTCAGGGACAGGCTGCTTCTGAATGAAATCTCTAAGCTTCTGATGAAGGATGGGACTGAGATAAGTAAAATGTACTTGGGGGTGTTTTGCCTGACTATGCCACTAGAAAAAGGAGATGAGTACTGATTGTAAGGGTATTCTGATGGGACTTTAAAATAATCAGGTAAGTTCATATCGGGGCTGCGGCTTACATTGCAGTCTCCTCTAGCCGGATGATTTTATATTTACAGCGTGCCTACAGAAGCACATCTATTTATAGACCTACCTTCTGAAATGTGTTTGCTACAGGAGTTGTGAAGGTAGTTTTAATTGTGGCTTTTTCTCCTAAGCCCAAAATGAAACTGCTTAAGGATGAAATTATTATTAGCAGATGGTTATTTTAATTTTCTTCAAAACATTTGGGGAGTCTACATTGTCAGGCAGATGCGAGGGCATAACACACATATAAAGGTGTTATATGCAGGTGCAACATTTTAAAGAATAACAGTAACAGATTCCGATTTTTAGTTTCCCCGTGTATGTGCTTGTGCCTTCAAGGAGCTGTGCTGATGGAAGATGAAGCTTGTCAACTTCATCAATTTCTGTTTGTTAAAAGAGCAGACTCTCCAGGCGATGACACATACTTGTAATTGTTGCTTTTCATATTTATTCCCTACAGCTAGTTCCTAAAGCTTGGGGGGACTTTTTGTTTTGTTTCTCTTCTGAGTTCTTTCATCTAAATTGGCTTAAAGTTCTCCCTCACATCTTCTGTGTTCCTATGTGCACTTACTCGTAATTATAGATCACCACCTAGGTTTCCATGATAAAGAATGCGGCATAAGGCAGCGTCTACTTGGTAGAGCTAGAATGGAAAGAAATATTCCACAGGTAGGCATAATGTCTGCTTTAGTATTGAACACCTTCTCATCTCTGGATCTATGTTTGAAGCAAGTTTTCTTAAACCTTGGTTACTTAGGATGATTTTAAGGTGCTTCTGTTGACCCCAATTTTTCAATGAATCAGAATAAAATATCAATTTTGTGTAATTTGGTGTGTTTACACTTAAGTTACAGGACTTACATTAATTCGTAGTGCCTGCTTATGGAAAGCAAACGTACCAGAATTTCATTATGGCTTATTATCTTTGCGGCTGTAAAGTTGACAAAAGCTTGCGCAGGGGTCAACCGGAATGTCTCTGATGGAACTGGTCACTTAGCATTTTATTTTTTAAATATCCACCAACTCTATAAAAATTACTATTTTAGATGTCTTTTCAGTACTACACTTTATCCTTCTAGTCCTTACCTCTGTATTACAAGTTTACTATTTCTTTCACGTGGTAGAAACAAAGCTGTGCCTTTCAAGCAGATACTGTCTGCTGGCATTGAACCTTGCTACAGGTGTTTGCAAGCTTCACTGTTTCTCAGCGTCTTTGATAATCATACATAAATTTACTCCAATTTCAGTTGAGATTGTCATTTTCCTGACATTTAATGATTTTTATACAAAGCAACAGTATTTTCAAGCAGGGAAGCGCTTGAGACTGTCTGTGCTATTGTCAGTTTTACAGGAAGCAACATTTAAGCACCAGCTGTTAAACGAAAAGTGATGTCAATTGACATCAACTCCCAAACCTGTCTGATATAAATAAGGAAAAACTCCAAGTTCTATTTATTTTTAAAATTTGAAACATAAAAACATTTGCATTCTTCCCACCATGTCCTGTAACATTTGATTCTGTTTAATATATTATTATATGCCCTTAAATTTAATTCCCCTAGTTTTTATTGTATACTGCTGAGACAGTGGCTCTCAAAGGTGCCGTCACCAGGAGTATTTTACAAAATACCGATGTCTGGGTCCACCCCTAGAGTTTCTGATTTAAACGGTATTAGAAACATCCTGGACATTGGGATTTTAAAAATCCTGAGCAATTCTAATATGCAGCGAACTTTGGGTATCACTGATACAGGGGAAGGGGGAGGTGATGGGATGCTGGTGACCCATATCAATAGGATTGGCCCTTTAAGTTAATTGCTAAATTAGGGGTGTGTTTGTCCACATTTAGCTACAAATCTTGTTCAGCTGGCTTTTGGACCAGTGGCAGGGATGTGATTGATAGGCTTAGAAATGGTTGGAGTCTTTGGATCTGAAAGAGAAAAAGATACATTGTGGCAGTGCAGGGTGGAGGGGGCACCGCTTGAGGAGTGGAAAGCTCTGTGTTCTAGCTAGAGCTCTGCTGCTAGCCAGTTGTGGAACTGGTTTACTCACCTGTAAACTGAAGAATAATGATGTCCTCCTGCTTACCTCTTGACATTTCTGTGAAGTTCAAAGGTAACATGTCATTAACATGGGCACTCACTGTTATTATTGCTATTTTTAATGAATGAATCTGGGTTTCTGGCTCTTCAATACCAAGGTCTATCTTGCTGAATGAGCCAGATGAGCTAGATTGCATGTCACATGGGGGAATGACTTTTAGTTTTGATAAATTTTCTTTAGTTATCTTATAAATCAGCTTTTTGTTTTGTTTCCCTGCTCTGATAAGAATTAAATTCTTTCCTTGGGTAAATGGTGACTTTAAATCAGAGTAGCATGGGTATGTGTGTATTTTCTGTGAAATGTCTTCTTAATAGTCAAAGGCAAAGAAGCTGCAGAATATGTAATTGAACAGTGAGATCCCAACAGCAGATTTCTTGAGATTAATTGTTTAAAAAGCTTTGTTCTGCTGTTAGTCGTTGCTTTAGAGTTCCCATTTGTTTTTCTAGTTGTGTTGGATACTGTGCATTAAGCTAGATGACTTTTTTCTTCAGGGCTCTTTATATGCGATTAAATTGCAAGTGTTTTATATGGTTCCATTTTTTTCCTAATACTGACCCAGTCAGGCTAGACATCTAAAGTAGAATTAGGTTCTACAATGTAGTCTGTTAATATCTTTTTAATAAAAAGCTTTATAATATTGAATCTCGGAATTTGGTACGAGTGACACATTTTGCCAGGTCGGTCTCCACTTTTGTGGCCTGTGTGGGCCAATATAAGTGATAACTGGCAGAAGCTGAAGCATGTGCAAACATTGACTCAGGTCACTCAGCAGTAGCTGGCAGAATTCGGGGTGTTCTGTTGCCAGGCATGTTGCTTAATGCGTTGGACAGCAGAGCTTTCCAGACAATATTGGGATGATTATTATGAAAGAATTTCCTAGAGTTTGTACAGCATCAGTGTAAAATACATTTACAATAAGGAAAAGTCGTGTTTTCACTATGCATTCTTATTTTTGGGTACAAAAGAAAAACATTTAAATCTAAATTCTGAATTTCTTTTGAGGAAAATGTTTCTTTACCCTTTCAGAATCTTTTATCTCCGTGGTGTGTATTGTCGAGGGAAAAGGAACATTTTAGATTCAGTAGTCATTTATGTCTACTTGGAAAGCAGAATCTAATTATGAAAATGTAAGTCTGTGAAATGCTCCTGTCATGTCAAGAATCACTTCTGGTATTCCCCATAATTACTATTTTTGCTGTTCTCTAACTCAGGTTATCTTCATTTACAAGGCTGTTATCAATTGAAATATTTGATACGTAGCAATCAAAAAGCTAGATATAAGTAGGCCCATTGAGGATGGGGACAAGAATGAGTATTTTCTTTTTCTGTGGGTGACACAGGTGGCATAATTGTTGCTATGTGCTTTAAGTAAGAAAATTCAATAAAACCCCTCACAAGAATATAATAAGCCCAAGTTCTGAATTTAAAGTGGCGAGTTTTGATTTTGGAGATGAGAAATTTGTAAATGTACGACATAATGTCTCACCACAGATAGATGATGAAGTGACCCTAAAATAGTATAAGCCAGCAACCCACCCCCAATCCCATACACAATGCTTAGCACTGACTGAGCGAAGAAAATGATATGACCTAATGCAACATATCTCAGAAACTGGTAGTTAAGGGGAAAAGGGAGGCAGGGATCTTTGATCAGAACAGAGAGACTTAACAGGGCTGAATCCTGTTCCTCCTTAGAATTTTACTGACAAGAGGACAACTTCTGAAAATTCTCACTAACGTTCCCGTATCTGGAGAGAAGCAAACTGAGTGGATATCCTCAGCTTTTGGTGGCGGTGGTGTTTTTTCTTGTAACTGAGGAATAGTAGAAAGGATTCTGGAAGAGAAACTGGTGAAATGGAGGAAGGTGAACAAACACTATGTCTCTGGAGAAATGAAAACTTCAGAGCAACACTCTAAATTGGGAAAATGACCCATAGCTCTTTGCATTGAAATACCCTTCCCCAACTAATCTTATAGATCCCACAAAGAAAAAAAAAAATCAACTTCACTGAATCCATGGAATTGTCTAATAATTGCTCCCCACAAATAGGAAAATAAATTCCATAAAATAAGAGCTCAGAGATGAGATGATATTGATAAAACAGTAGAATGGGATGAAAAGGATATTTTGGGTCTAGGGAAACAAATTTAGAATGAAAACATGATGATTATATAAGAGAAATACTCATTAGAAATAGCGGGAAACAATAGGCACCAGTGACAATCTTTACCAACAAAGAGGAAAGGCTGGAGACAGGGATGAAAAAGGAAAATGGATTAAAGCAATTGGAGAGAAGTCAATAGTAAGAAAGACAAAGACAGTGTAACAAAAAGATTATTTATGTCCTTGAAGTTGATATTCCAAAACGTTGAAATAGAAGATCACTTTGTAAAAATGAAGAAAGATTATTTCAGTGAAAAGGAAAAAAGAAAAAGAAATCTGCAGATTGAAAGAACTCCCGTCTTTTAGGAAAATTTGCTGCAAGTGCTCATCACAGAGACACAGCCTAACTGGGCTATTGAATTTCAAATGATAAATAATTCCTCAGGGGTTCAGGCAGGTAAGGCAAAGATCTACAGGGAGGGAGAGGGGGGAGGAAGGGAATGTGTGAAACTCTAGAAGCTTTATCAAACTTATCCAGCACTCAGTGCCAGAAGATAATGGAGAAAAATCTCTGAAGCTGAAAAAGAAGTACAACACAGTGTTCCACCCAGGACAGATGTTATTAAAGTATAGAGAAAATAGGTAGGCAAGTTCGACATTCTCAAACATGACCTAGACTGCTTGACAGGGAAACCCACTCAATGAAAAAATGAGCTTGAAACAAAAGCAAAAAATGAAATTCAGTCAGAAGTAGAGAAAGCATAGTAAGGTTAATGGGGCAAAAATTGAATCCTTTTTAAACAACTATGAGATTGTGCTTGTAGGAGAGAAAGCAAATTTTATGAAGTAGGGCAATGAAAAAATATTCATAAAGCTCTCATCCATATGAGGCACTGGGGAGAGGTGAAATGCAGGGATGTGTGAAAGTGCTAATATCATCTCCTTTCTGAGCAGGGACAGACTCCCTGCTGCTTAAAATAGAAACACGTGGTTAAAAAAAAGATCTAAATAGTGTCTTCATTTAATCTTAGAGATATCTTTTTGGAAATAGTACCTCATATAGGAAGGAAGCATTTAGTATGTTTATAGTCCCTTCAGTTACAGTTTTTCATTATTAAATTCATTTAAATTTAATGTTTTTTAAATAAAAATAACTTTGGTGATATGATCTCCTTTTATAAGAGTATATTTTATTTGTCAATCTCCCAGAATAATTCATATATAAGTAGAAGAAAATCAGGAAAAACTGTGTGTGGAGGTGGTCGGAGGGGAGCTTTGGTTTCCATTGTCATGAGTTTTTGCCTTGTGTGTGAATTTTTATAATATGCATATATTTTTTAAAGTGTTTCTACCCACACATGAAGCTACTGTGCCAAAATGCTAACAGTGATTAACTGTAAGTAGTAGGTATATAAGCTAGGTTGTCTCCCATCGCAAGTAACAGAAAATCGTATTCGAAGTAACAATGACAAGGGAATTTATCATTTAGTGAAATAGCATGGTACTCAGGCAGCAGCGGGGGGTCAGTAATATCAACGGGTTCTTCAAACTGTTCTTCTCTGCTGGCCTGAGAGTTTGTATCGTCCTAAGTCTGTTTCCTCCAATAGTCTAAAATTGATTGTAGCAGTTCCAGACGTTGTCTACGTGCATGGTAAATTCCAGAGACATAGATGAGAAAAGTTTGCTTCCTTGGATGTTTTCTTAAGGAAGGAAGTTTTTTACCCAAAATTTCTCTAGCAGGTTTTCCTTCATAACTCATTGACCAAAAGAGCATCACCTGCCCATATATTAGCAAGTCATTGAAAAGAAGAATGAGACCCCTATGATAGCTCCTTAGGACCATGACTGAGCCAGGGAGGGTGGAGGCTACAGCTAATAATCTAGTTTCTATAAGGAAGAAGAAAGGGTGAGCAGAATAGATGTTGGCTAGGCACCACAGTACTTGCTACAGTGTTTGTTGATGGTTGGAATTTTCTTGTTTGTAATTTCTCAAAATACAAATAAGTGAAGGAAGTGGGCTATGTAATTTCTCTTTCAACTGAATTGTGTTACTTCATTTTCATGAAGATATGCATCCATTTAAACACCAATAAAATTTTTTAATAGTCTTGAATAGAAATTAATTGTGGAAGAAGACTGGATGCCTCTAGGTTGCAAGTCATTTTTTTAGAACGGAGGAAAATCAACATTGTGAACTGGTGCATTACAAGCATTTATTAGAAATTTGAGTAAAATATTCATTTCTTGTTGGCTTTGAGGGATACAGAAAACATTAACAGAAATTTATGTCATAATATGTAAACTTTTCGGTATATTAAGGAGGGTTTTCTTTAAAATATTCAGAATGCAGTTTCTTTGCCAGTATGTTGTTACAGTTATTACATTTTCAGAGTAATGAACAATTTTAACAATCTGGAATTGTAACTACATTTTAACATTTTTTTTTCCTGAATTGGAATACTTTGAAAACAATTTAATTGGAATAAAAGCCCATGAAAATGACTTTTAAAACAAGCCTTCTTTAGATGAAATTCAAAGATATTTTGGCATGTGCTTCAAAACAGTGTGTCAATGCCATGGTCTATCCCATTCTTCAAAGGAAGTTGAGGTTCTAGTGGTTATTAGCTTGAGAGGCGAAATGCCCTTACAACTACAGTTTTCCCTTTTGTAATCTTGGGAGATTGACAGTTGGGATATGAAAGGACAAGAAAATACCTTATTCCCACTAGTTCTCTTCTTCTTCCACTAAGTCAGTTGCACAAAACAAATTTAATTTAAACAAGTGTTTTTACAGTACTAAACGAAGTGTACTTTTAAGTGTTATCAGAGAACATTTTGTTTAGGTGCTCCATAAATACAAAACTAAGTCATTCTTATGTTTTATAGAAATATCAGTTCTATTCATTATTTCCATGTTAAATTTTCAATAGTGATGGGCCTTTTATATATGGTGTTTTAAAAATACCCAATAATTAAATCCAATGAAAACTACATTTAAGGAAGAAGGAAATTTACCAAACCACAGAGTGTAACTAGTCATTTACTTATGATTAAACTCTTTGCATGTTGATAAGGTTGGAAATACCCCAGAACTTCACTTTTTTGCTTCTTCCCCTCATGATCTACCACTTGTGTTTGAGATGTTCAATTCGTAATTTATATGCAGTATTGACACAATTGTAGCCATGTGGATGTCATTTTCAATTATTCGAGGTAAGTTTTGGTGGGTGGCTAAGGCATGACATTTCCAAACTCGGTTAAAATATGAGAATGTCATGTAGTTTCTTCAAAATTTGAAATTAAAAGCAAGCAAGAAAAGAAACCTGGGAAAATTTCACTGAATTTCCATTAAATTACATTGTGGCCTGGGAGTTCTTGCTTTAGTAGAAACATGTTTACCCAGAAAGTTTTCAGGGAACCCCACATAGGGTGAACTAGAAAAGCTGTTGGTGAATTGAACTCGATTTTAAGTTTTATTTGTGATGTTTTTTGAATCTGCTTTCAAATAGAATTCAAGTATGTATTTTGAGTCTGTGATTTTATATCAGGAACTACTCATTTAGATTAGAAACAACAATTATCAGTATTAGATAACATTTTTATGGTTTTTCTGCCACATTCCCCTCTGATCCAGTTGTTTAGTCTCAGTTTAGGAGGTCAGTGATTGGACCTATATATTCTCACCTTTTTTTTTTTTAAATCATTGTCATTCTTATTATTGATATAATGAGCTAATGTTTCCAAGCTTTTTCTGTACCAGGCATTGTTTTATCATTTAATACTCTCCACAGCTTGAAGAGGTATGCAATAGTTGTAGCATATTTTGCAGATGAGGACATAGTTTCAGTGAACTTACAGATGGTCATCGTGGCTAGGAGCTGGCAGGGTCAGGTATGAACTTGTGCTTGTTTACCATGTCCCTGCCACTTTTTCTCAAAGAGAAAAATACTTAGCATAGGATAAAGTTTTTCACACCTGTTTGGTGCTAAAAATGTGGAGTCAACTGTACTTATAGACAAACATCTAGGTACACTTCTTAGTCCTGGGATGTGTACAGCCCACATAAGCAAATCTGTTGAAAGGCTTTCTGGAACAGCCTTACTTCACAGTTCCAGAGCTTGATATTTAAATTGGAGTAAGTTAACAAGATTCCGAGGTGAGACCAGCTTAGGCAACCTCCAGAATTCCACGAGATTGATAATACATGGAGTAATGAGCAGACACTGTGGACAGAACCAGTATTCCCCATGCAGTTTGACATTGCTCACAGTAACATCTCACAAAGCATAAAGATAAGGTTTATACCACTTCAAAAGAACACGATTATTAATGTATTTTAGCTGGAGAAAGTTTGTTTTTCAAATGTTAGCACTGTGGGGCTCAGTTTCTTTCAACCAAAGTATTTGAATTATACCCACCCTGGTCTTTACCTAGAAATAGGGGCAAGGAGAGGTTAATAAAGTTTGCGTCTCCACTCAAGTCTTGCTTTCAACATGCAATGTCAAATTTTTGAACCAAAGAATGATCTTAACAAAATTTAGATTCTGCCTATTTTGAATATATGTTGGTCCAATTTGGGTCCAATTTTGGGTGAAAATTGGATGGAAGTGTCCAATTTGATATTACATTTTTCTTTATCTTGAGTTAAATTTTATTTCTTTGGATGAATATTGTATGTTCTATAGGTGGCTTATGCGTAAAATTCACCAATTAAGATGCTAATCCAGTTATTCAAGACCCAACTCTTTGGTTTCCATCAACTGATTTTTATAATTCTATTTGCTCTGAGAATCTCAAGCCATCTTTATGAATCAATACATTGTAAAAGCATTATTGATTGTCATGTTAATGACCAACATAATTTATTGCCTTCCTAAGGGAAAGAAGCTTTCAGAAGATCATTAAATGCATTAAAATCTGCAAATGCCCACATGTCTGTGGCTCTCTTTAGCAGGCCGACTCCTTTGGGTCAGTTATTCTTAGCTCCGTATTTCTATCTTATGGCATCGCAGGTCTAAGATTAGCTTGTTAGGCGTTATCATGCCATCTGAGTTACCTCCTAATATAACTCTACACTGGAATGATTATTTATAGAAAGAGCATTCTGTCATTTTTGGGTTATTTCTAGTAGTTTAAATAAAGAAGAATAACATTCAAGTGAAACCACAGATTCCTTCCTGCTGCCAAAACAACATGATAACTGTCTGCTTAAGGGGCAATAATGTTTAAATGTGTGCTTAGGGTGATTGCAGAATTCTTTTTATCACTGCCACTCTGACAGAAAGGGGAGGCCTTCGATAGTGATGTGTAATGCTTATGGAAAGGCAGCGAGGCAGCCTTGATGCTTTCTGTCACAGAGCACAGAAGACCCTGGTTGATGATGACAACATGAGACACTCAGGGTTTATTTTTAGAAACAGACATTGCTAAGCTCTCTGTTTGGTGTTAATATGGCTCATAAACAGGGCTCCTCGCTGTTGACCCTTCCAGTGAAAATGGCATTTTATACACCCATACACACACGCACAACCTTTTTTTTTCTTTTCTTACTTTGCAAGAATGACTCTTGTTATTAAGAAAAATATTAGAAATTTTTAAAGCTAGTAAGTCTAAATTCTATTAAATTCTCTAGTAGATATAGATTATTTTTAAAATCCCATGAAGATTGGGTTTAAGAGGTGGCTTATGAAAGACAATTCAATGTTTTAGGTACAGTGAATATACAGGTTGGCTGTAAGGTGTGGAAAAATAGGTGAATATACATCCTAAATGCCTTTTAATAATACGTTACAATGCCTGTAAAATATATCATCTGTGCTTCTGGCTTTATTGTGGCAATATATAAAATAAAGCTATAAAAGATTATAATTATGATGCATTCATGTACATTACTGATTTTAAATAGATGAAATAAAATCTTAATATATTTTTTAAAAAGTTGATACAAGCCTCTGTTAGTTGTTTTCGTATACCTAACTCTTGATGAGCCCAACAGATTTCATGTACAGTAAAATGTACAGTTTCACATTTGAGAACTGTTCTCTTATCTTACTTAAACTGTGCACTTAATTCAGAACTTAGTAATTGCTATTTTGCTTTAAAATTAGAATTGTGATTTTAATCTGTTAAATTTACATTTTGTGTTTCCTGATTATTAACTCATCGTTAAATGATGAAAATGTTAAAGTGGTATGTTTCATATTACACCTTAGTCAAAATGCTTTAGAATGAATAATTTAGAGCTCTGTAGGAATATTCATAATTTTGTTACCAATTATTTACTGAAAAAACATATTATCTTTTTAAAAGATAAATATTTTTGTGCTTGTGCTCAATATAAGGAATCCACTGATCATTAAGAATTTGCAAAATGATGGACAAAAACAGGAAACACACAGCAATTCAGGTGTATTCTCAAAGAAGCCAAGATGTAAATAAATTCAGAGGGGTGGAAGTAGAAGCAATTATAGGAACCAGTTGCATCCCAACCACTCTTAATTAGCAGGTTGAAGGTTTGGGGAGGGTGATGTAATTGTTTGAAGCTTTGGAAGCTGAGGCAAAACAGTCATTCATCTGTCCATCTTTTCACGCAAAAATATTTGAGAGTCATCCATGAGCCAGGTACTGTTCTAGGAATAGAGGCTCTACCTATGAAACAGGACAAGGAGACACATGGTAGACTGTTCAATTGAATGACGGATGGATAAGGCTACTTCAGATAGTAATAAGTACTAAGGGAAAACAAAATAGAAAAATGGGATAGAAAGTGACTGGTAGCAGGGGTGGTATTAGCTATGGTAGTCAAGTAAAGCCTTTTGAGGATGCTAAGATATGAAGAACATCTTCCCAATGAAAGTAGGTTTTCCATCAACATTGCATTTGGGCGAAGTCAAATAGAATGAAAGCACAGTTAGAAAAGAACAGAAAATATTATGGAGCTATTGTAGCTTCCACTTGCCTTATGTGAAGAATGGGGGAACTTTTATCAGCCTGTCAATGAGAAAGCCCCAGGGAAAGGCTGTTGGCTATGATTCTCTCTAGTTTCCAAAGAGACTGGGGAATCAGCTGAGCTCTTCCTAGGATTAATGCTGTTGACTGGAAATTAAGGACTTTGTAGAACTCCTTACCTTTGCTCCTTCCTAAAGATTCATCTTCACCCCTATTCAAACTCTTACCTCAACTGTGCTGAAACTTCTTACCCAAGCAGTATGAACCATCCTAGTAGTTTAGTGAATAATTCCTCTTCCCTGGGGGCCAAAAAGAAGGGGAACAATATGTCCTCATAGGGAAGAAGAGAAGTCTGAGAACATTTTCTTATGAACACAATATTGCACATTTTTTAAGGGGTATAAAATACAGTATAAATTACAGTGTTTATTGAGCATCTATAGTATGCCAGGTACTTAATTCAGGGAAATCATGGGTCAAATAGCAACCTTGTTAGGTGGCTGTAGAACTGTAACTTACAAATAAAATGTTTGGAATACATAATCTTCCTTGTGTTGGCTAGTGAATAGATTTGTGACAAATTGTTGCAATAGTTGAGCAAGGAAGTACTTCATGGAGGTGATAGACCTATTTTTTAAAAAGAAGAAACAGCAGTGTGCTGGGAGCTGTTTTCCCCACATGTTCTGCTCTCTCATGGATAAGGAACAATGATGGTTACATATAGGAGAATGCACAAACATTTTTGAGGGACTGACACATTATCTCACATGCTTGATGCCTCATGGGGTTTTCCCTCAACATTCCAATTGGTCTAAGTCAAATGGAATGAAAGCACAATTAGAATAGAGCAGGAAGTGTTCTGAGGCTATTTTAAACTCCACTGACATGCCTTGTGGAAGGGATGGGGAAACCTTTATTAGCGGGTAGGTGAGAGAGCCAGGGGAAGGCTGTCAGCTACAATTTTTCTCTAGCCTCAAGGAGACTGGGACTGAGCCAGACTCCTGGCCAATATGCATTGTTGGATTCACAGTGTAGCTGTGAAAAATAGTTAATAGCTACCTTTTTTTTCTCCAAGGATTGTCTTATTCAATCAATATTTATTGAGTACTTGACAGCTATGTTTTTAAGCTAGATTTCTTGTTTATCTGTTGTTGTTGTTTATATATTTAATCAGCTATTTCCTTTTTCTGAAATACCCTTCTGCTTTATTCCACCTAGTATTCACTGGAGAAATTCTAACTCTTGCAAAGCCCAGTTCAAATGTTTCTATATCTCTAAAATTTCCCCAAACCCCTGCAATACTTCCCCAGTCATAATATTAATCTCTCTTCTCTCCTCTCTGTCTTCTCTCTCCTCTCCACCCCCAATAATCCTTTATTACTCCCTTAGAACATGCCCATTTTCTGTCTTACACTGTGCTTATTTATGTACCTGTGTCTCCATCCCCCCCAATTAGTTATGTGCTCCAAGAGGAAAAGGATCATGTTTTACTTCTATTTTTATTCCCTGCAGTGCCTAGCTCATAATTGATCCCTGAGACTATTTTAAAATGAATGAATGAATGATTAAACAGTACAGTGGTATTGTACACAGTCTGTTTTTGACTTTTTGAAATGTTTCCTTCTTTTATGTAGAAAATAAGTCCTCAGTTATTTGTAAATTTGAAAAATACAGACTTTTGAGGATGTTAGAAACTTTGACTCAAAAATTTAAATTATTCATTACAGAATGTAAGTCGAGCATGATCCCCAGTGCTTCGACAATATGTATATGAACCTTTAAATGTTTCAATTATTCTTAACAAAGGGAATTTTGGAATATTCTTACTTGAGTTGATTTTTCAGTGAATAATACCAATAGAAATTTCATAAGATACGTGTCTGCATTCAAAATGTTGTGTGAAATAGCTGATTTAAGACTGCCTGAATGTAAATGCACTCTTTTTTATCCAAGGAGAAGAGTAAATTTGGTTGTGCAGATGATTACAGGTGTACTTTTATATTATTCAAACACCATTTCACATTTAATCCTATTTTTCTCTTTGTGATACTTTTTATGTAAAGACAGTTTTCTTAGATAAAGGACAAAAATGAATGGATTTTTGGGTTAACAACAGTATCAATTTGAAACAGTTCTGCACCTTGCATTGCTATTTAGAACTCATCTTCATTTCTTCAGTCACTATTTAATTAGCTATGTTCTTTGAGAAGGGGGCAATGAAAGAAGATTTTTTTTTTTTTTGGTAAACGCTTTACTGATCAAATTTTGAATGCCAAAGGTATCAGTAATTTAAAAAATTATCTGAAGTAAAATGTCAGAACAGGGAATTCACAGAGTGAGATACTAAGGAAAAACAGATGGATGGAATGAATCAATCTGTATACAGAGCTATTCAAGGAGAAGAATGAAATAAATATATTTATGTCTTAGTGGGAGAGGAATGATGAAAAGAATAGATATAACATATGTGGGGGAAAAGACACATAATTTTTTGTGGTAGTCCTTTTGCCCTGGTTTAGGCTTGAACTCAGCACAAGTTAGGATAAATTAAGGGCATTAAGGCTCAGAAAATTAATTGAGTTGGTTAAAAATATAAGTATGAGCCAAAAAAGGAGTTGGATAATAAAACAAAATTTTGCAACCTAGCCATTGAAATCAGCTTATTAGAGCACAGGGAATGAATGCATGCCCATATTCTTTCAGTGACTTTGCAAATGCTGCCAATTGTATTTTCTCATCATTAGTCCAAGTTAAGTTTCTAAGTGCTGTAATAATCATTTTGAGATGGAACAAATCAAGGTTGGTTGATCTTGGATTCAGAAGTTTCTCATTCTTATATTAACCATTACCAAGAAATAAGGATCAGTTCAAGCAAAATTCCAAAGGAATATAATTTTAAAGCTATAAACACAGTAAATTGAAAACACTCATTTGTTTTCTTTTCTGAAGATGAACAAAAAATGTTAAAAAAAATTGCCTTGGGGCTTCCCTGGTGGCGCAGTGGTTGAGAGTCCGCCTGCCGATGCAGGGGACACGGGTTCGTGCCCCGGTCTGGGAGGATCCCACATGCCGCGGAGCGGCTGGGCCCGTGAGCCATGGCCACTGAGCCTGCGCGTCCGGAGCCTGTTGCTCCGCAACGGGAGAGGCCACAACAGTGAGAGGCCCGCGTACCGCAAAAAAAAAAAAAAAATTGCCTTGGTATCAACTTAACCTAACTTGTATATTGTAAGAAGGAAAACAGTGTAAACAATCTCAGGCAACTAATGATTAAACATAATAAAAACAACACCCTTAGTTTAAAATCACTTCCTTCAGATTTTAATCAAGAGTCAACTCTCACTATTCATTATCCCAATAATTAAATGGAAATTACCTCTACATCATTATCCTGGAAAGAGTAATGATTCTTTTAAAAAAAATTTTTTTTCCAGCAGATAGTGCTAAACCTGAATATGGATATAACTTTAGAAAACCTTATGAGTTCATTTTTAGATGACTAGAAAATATATTAAATTGCTTTGTAGACAAGGGAAGAGAACATCTTTCTATTTCATTATCTACTGCCCAGTCATGTTCCTTGGGCACTGAACCAAAATGGGGTAGAGATTATTTTTATGCTTCACCAATCGTATATGTGAGAACCATTTTTCCCACATCCCTGCCATCACTGAATATTGTCAGATTTTAGATATTTTTACCAAATTGAGAGATGAAAAATGGCACAACATTACTTTTTTATGTGAATTTCACTGATTACTGGTGGAGCTGAACGGGTCTCATATGTTATTAGCCATTTGGATTTTCTTTTATGGAGAAATAATTTCACCAGAATGCTTAAAGGGAAAAAGTCTATCAGTGAATGTCATCTGTTAACAGACTAAAGGAAAAACCAATATGATCATTTCATTAGATGCAGAAAAACATTTGATAAAATGCAGTACCTTTCCAGAATAGAAACTGTATTAAACTAAGAATAGAAGAAAAAAGTAAATGTTATAAATCAAAACCCTATCTGAAACTTTATATTTAATGGTAAAATTAAAACACATTCTCTTTTATGTCAAGAACTTTGTCTTTGGAGGTCCTAGTCAATGTTCTAAAACATAAACATTCAACAAGAGATATAAGATTTTTAAAGGGAAAGAAACTAATTGAACTAATAAAGAGCTCAGTTTAGATTGCTCAGTACAAGTTCAATACAACATAAAAAATTGAAAAGATTGTTTTATGCCAGAAATAACCAAGCACAAAATGTAATAAAAATGATAGCATTTATAAATACCAACTGAAATTTTTATGGAGAAATTGATAAAATTATTGAAGGCATATAAGAAAACTAGAAGAAAATTGAATTATTCCATGACCATGAATAGGAAGACTACTTTTAAAAATTAGTTATTCCAAAATTCATCTATAAATCTCTTTGTTTTTAAAACAGCTAACTTTAAAAAAAAAGACCATTCATAATTCAAAAGTCAAATGTACTTAATATGATTATATAGTAAGTAACCTATGTGTTATTATATAGTCTGTAATTCTCACTTCTTTTCCATTTCCAGCAGCCATTCAGTTCCATGCTTCAGATAGCCTGATATCAATTTCTTCTGTTTTTTGTATGTTAGTGCAAATTCAGATAAAATCCTAACAGGGTCTGTCAGAGAACATGGCATACTAAATTCTAAAATGCTAATGTAAGAGTAAGTGTGGCAGTTTAGTAAAACAACAGATTAGGAGAAGAAGGGTAGCTACCAAGTTATACAAAGTTATATTAATTATGATTGTTTGGTTTGGGCAGGGACACAGTTGCATAGATCAAAGGACAAGAATACAGAATTATTTTTAATATCTTGGTGTATGGCAGGCAGAGTTTGCATCACAGATCAATGTCAGAGGACAGACTATTAATTAAATGTTTTGGGAACAGTTAATATATTTAACTTGTAAAATTACAGTCAAATGATGTTATATTCAATACTCTATTTTTATAATACCATTGTCATCCTGTCCTGTTGGACAGGTTACAACTTCTGTAAAGCCAATGTATTGTGTAATGTGTGTAGGGTCTTGCATTTTATGGAGAGATGAGAAGTAATTTTATGAAGATATGGGAAGAAGTTTAGTTAATTTAACTAAATTAGGTGAGAGAAGTACTCAGTGTTTATATAGCTCCCCAAGTTTCAAAAGATAATTTAAGATTAAATAAAAAGTTCAGATTTAAGAGTACCATTGAGTAAAATAGAGGGATAATAATGCAGTCAAGTAAAAAAGGTAGATAGCAGCACTGTCCTGAGGCCTCATCATACAGCAGCTGCTGAGTAGTGCCTAAGAAGACCCATGAGGAAGTGATTTTTTTCCTAGTGTTACTGAGAAATAATTGACATACATCACTGTATAAGTTTAAGGCATATAGCAGGATGGTTTGATTTACATCTGTTGTGACATGATTACCACAATAGGTTCAGCTAACATTCACCTTCTCATATAGATACAAAAAAAGAAAAAAGGAAAGAATAAAGGAAAACAATTTTTTCTCCTTGTGATGAGAACTCTTAATGATCTACTCTCTTAACAACTTTCCTGTGTGTCACACAGCAGTGATAGCTGAAGCCATCACATCGTACATCACATCCCTAGTACTTACTTATCTTATAACTGAAGTTTGTACCTTTTGACCACCTTCCTGCAATTCCCCCTCTTCCTCCAGAACACTTCCCCCACAACCCGTGCCACCACCATCTCTGGTAACCACAGGTCTGATCTCTTTTTCTATGAGTTTTTTAAAATGCCACATATAAAAGTGAGATCATACATTATTTGTCTTTCTCTGTCTGACTTGTTCACTTAACAGAATGCCTTCAGGGTCCATCTGTGTTGTTGCAAATGGTAGGATTTCCTCATTTCTTATGGCTGAATAATAGTCCATTGAATTGGGCTCGGCAAAAGGTTTGTTCGTGTTTTTCTGTAACATCTTACAGAAAAACCCAAATGAACTTTTTCGCCACCCCAATGTATGTATGTGCAAGTTTTTTGTCCATTCATTGTCTGTGGACACTTAGGTTGTTTCCATGTCTTGGCCATTGTAAATAATGCTGTTCTGAACATGAGAGTGCAGATATATTTTTGAGGTAGTGTTTTTGTTATCTTTGAGTGTATTCCCAGAAGTGGGATTGCTGGACATGTGGTTGTTCTATTTTTAATTTTTTGAGGATCTTCTGCACTGTAGTCCACAATTTACAATCCCACCAACAACAGTGCAGGAGGGTTTGCTTTTCTCCATATCCTCGCTGGCATTTGTTATTGCTTGTCTTTTTGATAATAACCATCCTAACAAGTGTGAGGTGATATTCTATGGTGGTTTTAACTTGCAGTTCCTAATGACTGGTGTTGTGGGATGTCTCTTCATGTACCTTTTGTGCTTTCAAATATCTCTTTTGGAGGAATGTCTGTTTATGTCCCTTGCCCATTTTTAATTGTTATTTGTTTTTTTGCTGTTGAGTTGTTTGAGTTCTTTATGTTTTGGATATTAACCCCTTATCAGATGTATAGTTTGCAAATAGTTTTTCTCCTATCACAGGTTGTCTTTTCACTTTGATGATGGTTACTTTCATTGTGCAGAAGCTTTATAGTTTGATGTAGTCCAACTTGTTTATTTTTTATTTTGTTGCTTATGCTTTAGGTGTCATATCCAAAAAAAATTATTACCAAAACCCATGTCAAGGAACTTTGTTCCTATGTTTTCTTCTAGGAGTTTCATGGATTCAAGTCTTACATTTAAGTCTTTAATCCCTTTCAAGTTAATTTTTGTGAAAGGTATAAGATATGGGTACAGTTTCATTCTTTTACATGTGAATATCCAATTATCCCAGCACCATGGAGAGACTTTTCTTCATCAAGTATTCTTTGCTCCCTTGTCAAATATTAGTTGACTGTGTATGCTTGGGTTTATTTCTGGCCTCCAGACTCTGTTCCATTGGCTTGTCATTTTTGTTAATGCCAGTACCATACTATTAGTAGTCTTAGATTATAGCTTGAAATCAGGAAGTGTGATACCTCCTGCTTTGCTCTTTCTCAGGATTTCCTTGCCTATTTAGGGTCTTTTGTGGTTCCACATAAATTTTGACTTTTTTCTACTTCTGTAAAAATAATGCCATTGGAATCTTGATAAAGATTGCATTGAATCTGTAGATAGCTCTCAGTAGTATTGACATTTTAAAAATATTAATTTGAGTCCATAAATATGGGATACCTTTCCATTAATTTGTGTCTTTTACAGTTTCTTTCATCAATGTCTTGTAGTTTCAGCACAATCATCTTTTACCTCCTTAGTTAAATTTATTCCTAAGTATTTTATTGTCTTTGATGCTATTATAAATGGATCAATTTCTTTATATTCTTTAACAAAAATTTTTGTTAATGTATAGAAATGATAGTGATTTTTGTGCATTTATTTTGTATCCTGCGACTTTACTGAATTCAGTGATCTAACAGTTTTTTTGTTGTTGAGTTTAAGATTTCCTATACATAAAATCATTTCATCTGCAAACAGAGATAAATTTTACTTCTTTCTTTTCAATTCTTATACCTTCTATTTCTTTTTCTTGCCTCAGTGTTTTAGTAGGACTTCCAGTACTGTGTTGAATAGAAGCTACGAGAGTGGGCACCCTTTTCTTGTTCCTGATCTTAGAGGAAAAAGGTTCAACCTTTCATCACTTGAGTATGATGTTACCCATAGATTTGTCATATATGGCCTTTATTATGTTGGGATATGTTCCTTCTGTGCCTGAGTTGTTAAGTGCTTTTATCATCCAAATGGATGTTGGATTTTGTTGCATGATTTTTGCATCTGTTGAGATGATCATGATTCTTCCTCTGTTCAATCAATGTGATTCATCAACATTGCATATGTTGCCCTATTTTTGCATCCCAGGGATAGAACCCATTTAATCATGGTGAATGATCCTCTTAATGTGCTGTTGAATTCAGTTTGCTGATATTTTATTGAGAATATCTGCATCTATATTCATTGGGAATATGAGCCTATAGTTTGCATTTTTGGTAGTGTACTTTTCTGGTTTTGGTATCAGGATAATGCTGGCCTCTTAAAATGAGTTTCAAAATGTTCCCTCCCAAAAAATCCTCTTTGATTTTTTTGGAAGAGTTTGAGAAGGATTGGTGTTAATTCTTTTTTAAATGTTTGGTGAAATTAGCCAGTTAAGCCATTTGGTCCTGCACTTTTCTTCCTTAGGAGGTTTTTTGTTACTGATTAAATCTCCTTACTAGTAATTAGTCTATTTAAATTAGTCAGATTTTCTATTTCTTCCTGACTTGGTCTTGATGAGTTGTGTGTTTCTAAAACTATTTCCATTTCTTCTAGGTTGTACAGTTTGTTTGCATATCATTGTTCATTGTAGGCTCTTATTCTTCTTTGAAGTTCTGTGATATCAATTGTAATGTTTTCTTTTTCATTTATAATATTATTGATTTAGGTCTTTTCTTTTTTTTCCTTGCTTAGTCCAGCCAAGGGTTTGCAATTTTGTTTAACTTTTCAAAGAACCAACTCTTAGTTTGGTTAATCTTTTCTATTGTTTTTCTGTTCTCTATTTCATTTATGTCTGCTCCAATGTTTATAATTTCCTTTCTTCTTTTAACATTGGGCTCAGTTTATTCTTTTTTTCTAGTTCCTTAAGGCATGTAGTTAGGTTATTTATTTGGGATCTTTCTTGCTTCTTAATGTAGGCTTTTATTGTTATGCCTTTCCCTCGTAGAAGTGCTTTTGCTGCATCCCATAAATTCTGATATGTTGTGTTTCCATTTTCATGTGTCTTGAGAAACTTTTTAGCGTACTCTTCAATTTCTTCTTTGATCCAGTGGTTTTTCAGCAGAGTGTTGTTTAATTTCCATGTGTTCATGAATTTTCCAGTTATCCTCTTTTTATTATTTCTAGTTTGATGCTATTATGCTCAGAGAAGATATTTGTTGTGATTTCAGTCTTCCTGAATCTGCTAAGACTTGTTTTGTGGGCTAACATATTATCTATCCTAGAAAATGTTCCATGTGCACTTGAGAAGTATGTGTATTCTGCTTTTCTTGGATAGACTGTGCTGCATATGTCTGTTAGGTTCATTTGATCTATAATGCTGTTCAAATCCACTGTTTTCTTACTGATTCTCTGTCTGAATGATCTTTCCATTGTTTAGAGTGGAGTATTAAAGTCTCCAACTATTATTGTCTTGTTGTTTATTTCTCCTTTTAGCTCTGTTAGTTTTTGCTTTATATTTTTAGGTGCTCAGATGTTGGGCAAATAAATATTTACAGTCAGTTTGTCTTCTTGATGTATTGACTCCTTTATCATTATATAATGACCTTCTTTTTCTCTTTTTATCATTTGTAGTTTGAAGTTTTTTTGTCTGATATGAGTATAGCTGCCTCTGAGGTTTTTTTGGTTACTATTTGATTGAAATGTCTTGCATCTCTTCACACTCAGTCTATGTGTGCTTTCAAAGCTAAATTGAATCTCTTGTAGGCAGCATATTGTTGGATCCTGTGTTTTTATCCATTCAGCCACTTTCTTTTGATTGAAGAATGTAATCTGTTTACTTTTAAAGTAATTATTGATGGGTAAAGACTACTGTTTCCATTTTATTATTGATGGTAAAGACTACTGTTTTCTGGTTGTTTTGTAGATCTGTTGTTCCTTGTTTCTTATCCTTGTGTCTTTTTTTGTGTTTTGATGTCTTTTGGTATCAGTGTGCTTTAGGTTTTTTATCCTGTTCTTTTGTGTAGTTACTACAGTATTTTCCCTTGTGGTTACCATGAGGCTTGCATTAAACATCTTAAACTTATAACAACTAATTTTAAACTTACAAAAACGTAACCTTAATAGAATTCATATACTTTTACTTCTTCTCTCCCTCACATTTTAGGTTATTTCTCTTATAATTTACATGTTTTTTAATTGTCTGAAGACAGATTATTGTTTATGGTTATTTTTGTAACATTCTTTTTTAAACTTTTAAACTAGAGTTGTGAGTTATGCACCATTTTTACCACATTGCAGAATTTAACTATGACTCTATATTTACCATTACCAGTAAAATTTACTCTACTTTTTTTTTTGTATCATGTTAATTAGCATTCTTTTACTTCTTCTCAAAGAACTCCCTTAAGCATTTCTTATAAGCAAGGTCTGGTGGCAATGTACTCCCTCAGCTTTTGTTTGTTCAAGAAAGTCTTTATCCCTTATTCATTTCTGAAGGACACCTTTGCTGGGTATAGAATTCCTGGTTGAAAGTTATTTTCTTTCAGTATTTTTAATATGTCATTCCATTCCCTCCTGGCATGAAAAGACTGTTGAGAAATCTTATGATAGTCTTACAGGGGTTTTCTTGTATGTAACTTCTCTCTTTTCTCTGCTGCTTTTAAAATTCTTTGTCCTAGACTTTCAAAAATTTAGTTATAATGTGTCTTGGTATAGCCCTATTCAGGTTCAATCTATTTGGGATCCTTTGGAATTCATGGATCTGGATGTCCATTTCTCTCCCCAGGTTCAGGAATTTTCAGCCATTATTGCTTTAAATATATTTTCTGTCACTTCCTCTTTCTCTTCTTCTGGAATTCCCATAATGTGAATATTATTTCTTTTCATTGTGTCCCATAATTCCTGTAGGCTTTCTTCATTCTTTTTCATTTTGTTTTTCTGACTGGGTAATTTCCAGTCCTATTTTTCAGGACACTGATTCTTCTGAATGGTCAAGTCTACTTTTGAAATGATTGAATTCTTCAGTGATTGTATTTTTCAGCTCTAGGATTTCTGGGGGTTTTGTTGTTTTAATCAAACTGCTCATTTTGTTCATGCATTATTTTCATAATTTCATTTAGTTGTCTATCTGTGCTTTCTTACAGGTCATGAAACTTCCTTAAGAGAATTATTTTGATTTCATTGTCTGACAGTTCATAGATCTCCATTTCTTTAGATTCAGTTATTGGAGCTGTCTTAGTTTCCTTTGGTGGTGTCATATTTACCTGAGTTTTTATAATCCTTGATTCCTTGTGTTGGGATTTGCACATTTGAGTAATAGGACTCATCTCCCAGACTTTACAAGTTTGCTTTGGCAGTCAGTTTTTCACCAGTCAGCTCAGTTTGGATTCTGGGTATGTCTGCTGGTAGTGTCTTTAGGCAGGTGGGTCCTGCTATTATGATCTGTTTTGGGGCAAGGCAACTGTTTCAGCTCTGAGGTTGGGGATGGGGGCTAAGAACAGTTGGATAGGACTGCTGGGTTGGTTTCCTACCCAAGTGAGTCTGTAGGATGGGCTCCAAGGTGGCATGGGTTCTCATCAGGCTTGCTAAATGTTTGAGGTTGGGTTCTATATTCAGTAGCAGATGGGACTATGAATGAGCTTTCCTGCCCTGGCAGGGCAGCAGGCCAGGGTCCAGGGGCTGTACAGCTTTGGGGCCTGTATCATGCCTGAGTATATACTGAATTCCCTGTTCAGGTGAGGCCACTAGCTTTGCTCTGCCACAGATCATGCTCTCTGTTCAAGTGCTACTGTATGTAAGGCTATTGAATGGGCTACACCATATGTAAGGCTATTGAATGCGCTAGGAAGTTTCCCATGTGCTTTTGTTGGACAGGCTAAAGACTGTATTCAGCAGTGAGTGGAGCTATTAGGTTTCCTGCCTGGGTGCAGTGGAAGAAGCAGCTCTAAAACCTGTAAAGCAGTTTGTTGTCTTAACTCAAGCTGACCTTCACTCCAAGTTCCCTAGTGGAACAGGTCCACTGGCTTTGCTATGCAAACTATCACTTCTGTCCACCTTCCTCTTGGTTTGAGTGCCAGTGAACTGCACAGCTTTCAAGTGTTTTCGCCAGCTCTTCTGATCAGATGGAGCCAGAATACTGACTCCACAGCAGGGGGGCGGGTATGTCTCAGCCCCCTTGCCTCTGTGTGGGTAGGAGGGGACACTCCAGGCTACTTTCAGTTTCCCAAATGGTTTCTCCAGTTGGGATGGGCTAGGAGCTACCCTCAGCCTTGGTATGAATTAATCCCCCTGCCTGTGCTTAGCACACAGGAACCCTTCATGCCTAGTACTACCTTTGCCGTAGGGGAGATCAGCTCTGCTTGCCTGCCTTTCGGCTGGAGTGCCACTGGAGCTTCCAGAAGTTGTTACCAGCCCTTATGGTCAGATGGAGCTGGAAGGCACTCCTCACAGTTGATGGAGCTGTGACTCAGAACCTTGCCTGTAAGTTGGCAAACCAAGCTCTAGGGCCTGTACATCTCTTTGTTTAAGGGCCTGAATGAGGCAGATGTGTACCCCACCAAATACCTGGTCAGATGGCACCACTGACTTGGTTCTGCAGATGAGCAGAGCTGCTGGTTGAGATTAACACTTTGGCACTGCAGAAACGAACTCAGTCTTTCAAGACTCCTGTGCTGGTTGGTGCAAGCCCCTCCCCCATTCTCCATCACATTGAGATTCCCGGTGATTGAGCCCCATAGATTTCCCTGCAGTTGACATGGTGTGAGATCAGAGTAGGGGCTCCCACAAAGTGACTCACAATGTTAAGGGAGGCTCTTTGTCCTCCCTGCATTCTCTTTTCCCACTGGAGGCTCAGGAGGCTCAGGGGAGACTTCTCTGTGTGTTGCTGTGCTAGCCTGTGGGAAGGGCAATGCGGTCAACATGTAGCTGCTTCTCTTACCTTCTCATGCAGTCTCTCTTGGTCTCTGAGGTGCAGAGGGTGTTTCGGCCTCACTCCTGTGCTCTAGAATTCTCTCGGTGCTGTCTTCTTGAATATATGTTAAGTTTTTTTCTTCTGACTGGGAGAGGAGTCAGGAATGACTTATGACACCGTCTTGGTAACCATAACTCTCCCCAGGAAGTGACTTTTAAGCTGAGGCATGAATAACTAGAAGAGCCCAACCATACAAAGATCTAAGAAAAGGCATTCCAGACAGAAGGAAACCAGTGCAAAGGGCCCAAATTTAAAATATATATTTGGCTTTTTTCAGAATGAAGGCTAGCATAGCCACTGCATTTTCAACAATATGGAGAGGAAGGATGAATGGTTAGGCAGGGGCTACTTGAATAGTGCATCCAAACTGTCTTTTGCAATAGCCATAAAATGACCTATTTTTCATATTCTTAATTCAGAAATTCATAAGCGCTTCAGGGTCCTACACCAATATCTGATAGTTTGTCTTCAGAAAGCACCATTTGCATGCTGAAGGAACAGAAGGTTCTTTATCTTTTCATTTTTCCATGCATACTAGAAACATACTGAATCTAATTCTAGTGCCAGTGCATGCAGGAACAATTTAAGTATTGCATGACATAGTAGATATGAAATCGGGAAGACTGGTCTATCTGTTCATTCATATTTTTTTTTTTTTTTGGCGGTACGCGGGCCTCTCAGTGTTGTGGCCTCTCCCGTTGCAGAGCACACGCTCTGGACACGCAGGCTTAGCGGCCATGGCTCACAGGCCTAGCCACTCCGCGGCATGTGGGATCTTCCCAGACCGGGCCATGAACCCGTGTCCCCTGCATAGGCAGGCGGACTCTCAACCACTGCGCCACCAGGGAAGCCCTGTTCATTCATATTTTTATGAACCTAGTAAAGGTACTAAAAGATTTCAGGAATAGTATAACTGATGAAGAAATACCAGTGTCTGGTCTCAGGAGCATATACTTTCTGGGTGTTTTAGCTCAGGGTCTGCCATTCTTTGTGTGAAGGTAAGTTATTTAGTTGACTGCTCTTGGCATATATAAACCATGAGGGGGTTGCCTAGATTACTTTTAGGGTCTCCACTAGTTCTAAAAATGTCAGAGATTTTGCCTTTTTAATTCTGTGAAATAGATCAGACCACAGACTTTCTTGTATACCAAAAGTAATTTTGATTCAGCAGGCAAATTGCCACAGTAATGTGTTGGTCTGATACTGTCAGTTTATAATACTTTATATTTTAGGCTTAGAAACTCATTCTGTTCTACCTTATTTTAACTTTATTCTGAATCTTGTGCTGCGTCTGACAAGTTTTGAATGTCTTACCTTTTCACAAAAGTGTTGTGGTCCTGTTTACAAAGACCTGTTTACAAAGAATTATTCATTAATTGTTATGATTTATCTCGCTTAATTTGATAGTTTAAAGCATTTAAATTATTTTTTATTTTCCGGTAGCGAGAGTCATGGCATTCTTCTAATAGAAATAGAAGAGAAGGAAAAATATGACTGTACTAAACTCTTTGTAGCTTAGAACCAGTTATTATTTCTCTTTTAGTAATGAAGATTATCATTTTACTGTTAGAAATGTAAGGTTTTATCATCAGTCTTCATTTTTTTCTTTTTATATCCACCCAGTGACTACATTTGAAGTTTCTAGATCTCACTTATAATTGCATTTCACTTTTTAAAATTAGATCTTATTTTGGATTAATAAATAGAGCAGAAACTTCAGTTTAAATAACACCATAACAAAAATTATTATAAATAAGCAGAAAGTTTGTTAAATACCTCAATAAATATTACCTATTATTGCTGCACATCAGCTGCTAAAAAGATCAGGAATCATTTCCAGCTGTCTTTTTGGCACATTCATTTAAATCAAAATAATTTTCTTAGTAAAAAACAATGTTTTGGACTAAGTGCTACAGAGTCCTTAGGAATTGTTTTACTCATAATTTTTTCTAACCCCAGTTTATAGTTCATAGTGGGTAGACTTTAAAAAGAGAGAGAGATTACATTGCTTATTGGTTCTAAAGTCATATTTTATTGAGTTTTACACCTACTCTGGGTGATATTTAAATGATGCCAAAGCTACATGTTGCATTCAAGATAACAACAGTATTTTTTCTTTCTTTCTCATTCCAATCTTTTGAAATGTAATGCATGGAATTTTTTTTTCATATGTTAAGTGTATCTCATTGCTGAATATAGTGTTCCTCACTGAAGTATTCACTTCTTTGCCAAAAACACATCAGTCATTCACAAATATTCAGTACTCTGAGAATGAAAATTTATTTAGCTACTTGTGTAGTTGGTGAAAGCCAGTTTGCAAAGATTTCTAAAGCCACAGTGTTGGATGTATTATTTGGAATCTAGGACTAAGTATTAGCACCCAGTGTGTGAGGTAGCATTCTAGATATGTTGGACCCTGCAGGCTATGATATTCTAGACCAAAATTTGTAGCCGGTTAATAGAATGATGTTAATCAGTCTTCTATTTTGTGGATGAGATAAAAATTCATTATAATTTTGGAGAACAAAATCGGTTCCATCTCTGAACACATTCATTGACATTTGAAGAAAATATCTATAAGATAAAAATAGAATCCCTGAATTAATTGACATGGAAATTCAAGTAAGAAAACATAAGACTTAGAAGAATACCTCACAAATAAAAATTACTCAGTGAATGTTTGTGGAATGAGTAAATGAATGAATGAATTGAAAATTATCCATTTACAGCAGCTGATATTTAAACTGCGCACGCACCTTTGAATTTTGTATTGAATGTTTCTCAGCGCATTATACTGCGTTATCTAAGCATAAAGATATATACAAAGAATATATTTTAAGAATCAATCTTTAATTTAAGTGAAATAAGGAAGAGCTTCTCTTCCTTTTCCATGATCTTTTTATTAAGGATACATTATTATTTTTATGAATATTAAGTATGTTATACTTCAAATGTGGAGATCCTTCAATAACACATAAGGTTTTGGGGGGCTGTTTCTTTCAGAGAAAAGTGGCATTTGCAGCTGTGATTTAAAATCTTTGTCCTGCAGGTCTCCTTCTAGTGGGCCACATTATGGTATCCAAATTTATTATTTATAATATAGTTAGTGAATAAAAAATCAGATGATCATGCTTTTTACGTTAGCTTCTAAAGCAAGTGTTGAAAGATCCTTTGGAAGAATTTCTTTTGTGTGAAATATATTCAGTTAAGTTCATATCCATAGAAAATGTAATTTGGCCCATAAGAGGCCAAATGCTTGAGTCTCTAGTATGTTCTGGGTAGCTGAAGTTATTAGAGTAGTATCTTTCCAGAAAAGAGAATATTACCTCACAGTCCTACTCAGTAACCTACTTACCTGAAAACACTAACAGGAGAAGCCCAACTCAACCTTCCTCTACCCCTTCAGAAAAGAGCCCTAGAGAGTGCTTTGTGTGTCAAGTTGAAATTCTAGAATAGTAAATTGAGCATCTGATCTGGCATAGCTGAAAAATGAAACATCTTCTGGCATAATAGTAAAAAATTACATAGAAAGATTATTTTAAAAGACCAACATCAGATTTCAGGCTTCTTTCTCTGAAAAAATATCAGCCAGCATTCTCTATAATTTTGATTTCTCTTTAAATAAACATGAATATATAGTCTGATTCCTAATTTCTTGGCTCAAAATTGACTTCACACATGCAAAAATTCACTTTCTAATGTTTAAAGACAAACATATTTGGAAAGGTTATGATGTGAAGAGCACCAAGTGCTTATGAGCATTGGTAGGCTTTGCCTTCATGACTGCTTCATTTCACTGCTTTCTGACTGACTGACTTTCTTCCTTCTGCTCGCCCTTCCTCCCTCCCTCTGTCTTCCTTCCTTCCTTCTTTCCTTCCTTCCTTCTGCTCACCCTTCCTCCCTCCCTCTGTCTTCCTTCCTTCCTTCTTTCCTTCCTTCCTTCTGCTCACCCTTCCTCCCTCCCTCTGTCTTCCTTCCTTCCTTCCTCCCTCCCTTCCTTCTCTCTCTCTCTCTCTCTTTCTTTCTCTCTCTCTCTTTCTCCTTTCCCTTTCCTTCCTCCTTCCTTCCTTCCTTCCACAGCATCAATTTACTACCTCTCAGTTTCTATAGGTCAGGAATCTAAGCACAGGTTAGCTGCATCCTCAGAGCTCCCAAGGCTGAAATCTGCATGTTGCCTGGGGCTGCATTATCATCTGGAGTTCAAGACCCTCTTCTTGCTAGTTCAGGTTGTTGGCAGGATTGAGTTCCTTGTGGTTGTAGGACTGAGACCCCTGGCTTTTTCTTGGCTGTCAGCTGGGTTCATTCTCACCTACTAGAGGCTACTCTCAGGTGCTTCCATGTGACCCCCTCTACCTTAGCAATGAAGAAATTCCCTCTTGTTGAATCCCTCTTAAGCATCAGATCTCTCTGATTTATTCTTCTACCAGCAGGAGAAAACTCCCTTCTTTTAAAAAGTCCAATATGGGGGCTTCCCTGGTGGCACAGTGGTTGAGAGTCCGCCTGCCGATGCAGGGGACACGGGTTCGTGCCCTGGTCCAGGAAGATCCCACATGCCGCGGAGCGGCTGGGCCCATGAGCCATGGCTGCTGAGCCTCTGGAGCCTGTGCTCCGCAGTGGGAGAGACCACAACAGTGAGAGGCCTGCGTACCGCAAAAAAAAAAAAGTTCAATATGATTAGTTTAGGCCCACTTGGGTAGTCCATCTTAAAGTCAACTGATTACTAACCTTAATTACATCTGCTGGTAACCTAACATAATCATGGGAATAACACCAGGTAGGGAATGTCATGTGAACCATCTTACAATTATGCCTTCCACAGTAAGTTTTTAAAAAATTATTATCGTCTTATACATTCTTCTGAAGTGATCTCTTCCTTCTACTCAGTTTCAGCTACCAGCTCTATGCTGATAACTCACAAATCTCTAGCTCAATCCCCAGCCTCACCCCTTAGCCTTTAGATCTAAAGGCTAACAACAACTCCCACTGTCCATTTGGAGGCCCCAATACAGTATTTTAGAGATTGGAAAATGAGCTACTTGCCTTTGGTTCTGTGAATGATAAAAACTCAAAGAACACATTATGAAAATGAGTTCTGAGGATGTTTTATTTCCTTGCTACTCTCTACTTAGAGGTTCATGTAAAAGCACAATCACTTGCACTTGGTAAGAAGCCAGAACTTTGGAAGTGAATGAAAGGGCCAGCTCTCTAGATTCAGTGACTGCTTTGAGTGATTTCCTACCATCAATGCCTCCTCTCTGCCACTCGCAGAGTCTAGCACAACTGCTCTTATTGTTCTTCTATACATTTGTTCTAAAGAATTAGCTATTATCCATTAGATATTGTGTTCTGCCTTTGGTGTTCTCTTGTTGTCAACCAGGCTTATCTTACTGCTAATTAGATCATTTGTCAACCTCTAGGGACAAGACCTTGCAGGTTGAGGAGTACAAGTGAAACCAGGGTTAATTAAAGAAAAGGCCTTTATTCCTCTTTTCTTCCATTCTTACCCATCTGTTTCCTGCAAGGATTATGACAGCAGGGTGGAAAGTGGGTTTTTTAAGCCGATTTGACAAGAAGCAGGGCAGTGAGGACAAGAATCTTCTTTCACATGCTAAGGAACTCCTGACTATACTTCTGAAGTAGACATTGGAATGACAGCTCTTCTGGCTGAAATGCAATTTTTTTGTTTTAAAAATACAAATGATTCTCTTCATTTTCTTTTCTCAGTTCTTATACTCACATGCTCACATTTACAGTGTTATACAGTATATTTTCCATTATGGTATACATATATTTTCCATCATTTTCCCTTTTGAAATAACATGAGAAAATTTCACCATAGACACATATTCACACAGTCACATATTTTGTATGTCTTAATTGAGCATTTAAAAGGGCATTATTCCTTATGATTTCACATAATCTCTCATTTTATTGGGATCTATCATCTCTAACCACACCGACTTCTATAAATGACTCACTTGTTTGGGAACTTTTCTATCTGAACCAAAATCAGGGATCTGAGGTGAATCAAAAAAGGACCTGGAGAGCCCAAGTTTCCATAAATGGGCTTTAGGCAGTCCCTGAATCCTGTGAAATTGTACACACACTAATACATTTGTGTAAATGTGCATTTTTCTTGGGAGACTGTCCATTCTTGTGTGATTCTCAAAGAAATGTGTTACCCCAGTAAATGTAAGTAATCATTTTTAGAAGGGGTGATAACAGATTTGGCTGTTTGGATTCTCAAACCCGAGATCAGAAGACACAGATTAAAAGGCAGGGTAGGGTCCTAGAGCTAGGGGGCTTACCCACAGCCACAAGGCACAATAGCAAGCAAGAAGAACCCACCCTCAACCCAAATATTGAGAAAGAAGAGGTGGAACTAAGCCTCATTCCATGAAGGCCAACCGTTGTGCCTAATAAGTCCTAATGGAACCACTGTGTCACAGTGCTGTAACCGATGGGCTCAAAGATGTGTCTTCCAAACTGTGGGCATTTTATAAAGCAGGAATATATCTGATCTATTTTGAAGAGAGTAAAACTGTAAAATGGAATTTTAAAAACCATTGGGTTGGCCAAAAAGTGTCTTCAGGTTTTAAGTAAAAATAAAAGACACATTTTTCATTTTCACCAAGAACTTTATTGAACAACGTATTCACACCCTTTTGTTCCACTACCTTCTGCCATTTTTCAGGCAACTTCATAATTCCGTCTTTCCCAAACTTTTTATCTTTTTGAGCAAAGAACTGTTCCAGGTGTCTTTTACAGTCTTCCAAGGAATTGCTATTTTTTCCATTAAGAGAATTTTGTAAAGACCTAAATAAATGGAAATCCGAAGGTGCAATGTCTGGTGAATACGGCAGATGAATCAGAACTTCCCAGCCAAGCTGTAACAGTTTTTGCCTTGTCATCAAAGAAACATGTGGTCTTGCGTTATCCTGATGGAAGATGATACGTTTTCTGTTGACTAATTCTGGATGCTTTTCGTCGAGTGCTGCTTTCAGTTGGTCTAATTGGGAGCAGTACTTGTGGAAATTAATCGTTTGGTTTTCTGGAAGGAGCTCATAATAGAGGAATCCCTTCCAATCCCACCATATACACAACATCACCCTCTTTGGATGAAGACCAGCCTTTGGTGTGGTTGGTGGTAGTTCATTTCGCTTGCCCCACGATCTCTTCCATTCCACATTATTGTACAGTATTTGTCATCACCTGTCACAATTTGTTATAAAAATGGAACGTTTTTGTTACGTTTAAGTAGGATTCGCATGTGGAAATACGATCAAGAAAGTTTATTTCGCTTAACTTATGTGGAACCCAAACATCAAAGTGATGAACATAACCAAGCTGGTGCAAATGATTTTCAGTGCTTGATTTGGATATCTTGAGTATGTCAGCTATCTTCTGAGTGGTATAACATTGATTTTTCTCAATTAATGTCTTGATCGCTATCGACTTCAACTGGTCTGCCTGACCTGGAGCATCATCCAGCAAGAAATCTCCAGCACAAAACTTTGCAAACCAACTTTTGACACGTTCGATCAGTCACAGCACCTTCTCCATACACTGCACAAATCTTTTTTTGCATTTCAGTTGCATTTTTACCTTTCTTGAAATAATAAAGCATAACATGCTGAAAATGTTGCTTTTTTTCTTCCATCTTCAATATTAAGGTGGCTAAAAAAAATCACCAATTTTGATGTCTCTTTTTAAAATGCACACTGATACGACAGCTGTCACATACAATCTAACAAAATTGTTTAGAATGAAGTTAAAGACAACTAAGTGCTACTAGAGTCATCTTATGGGAAAAAAATGAATGCACCTTTTGGCCAACCCAATACTTGAGAGAAACCTTTCAGCCATCTGGAATGCTATTCCCATATGAATTGAGATGGGTATATGAGGTTGAGGAATGTGTCACTTGCCACCTGATGGAAGATGAACCTTTACGGCCAGAAGCCCAGTGCCTGGTTTGTTAGTTTTATACACATTTGTGGGCTCTGTTAAGTGACTGAGAAATACTTTGTGTAGGATGAATCTCAAGCTTAGCTTTGAGGCCCTACTTCATAGACCAAAATGAAAAAGGTGCTAGCAGAAACTATAGTTTAGATATTATGTGTTGGGGAAAATATTTCTATCTATATTAATGAGCTTATGAGTGAGGTTATCACAACTCATTCTAGGAAATATCTCTGCCAGTGTAATCCTATCTATAGAGAGTTTAAAAAAAAGAGTGATGTTTGACTTGGCATTAAGTCAGAAACAACTTATATGACGAATGATGCCACTATGTTTCACTAAATGACAGACAGATGGAAGAGAGTTACCATGTATCTAAAACTCAAGAGGTTAAACTGTAAGGTACAAATACAAACTATAAATAAACTTAAAAATATTAGTAACTCAGCAGAAAGATGGTCAAATGTGTGAAGAACACAATCACAGAAAAAGAATAAAAAATGGCCAATAAATAAATGAGTAGATGATCAGTCTAAGTCTTGATTAATACATCAATGAGGTGCCACTTTTGTTTTCATTATACTAGTAAAAATAAAAAGACTCATAATATCCATTAATTAGGGTTTAGAGGAAAAGGGCACCCTCATATTATTGGAAGAGCATACTGGTGAAATTTTGGAGGTACATAAATTGCAGTACTGTCAACATAAACAATGTACATACTCTGCAATCCAATAATTCCACTTTAAATGCTGTACTGAAATACTTGTCCAAATGCACAAGAATATGTGTACTAGGGTATTTATGTGCAGTGTTATTTAAAGTAATGAAATATTGAAAGTGGGTTAAGTATTGCATAATACAAAAATCAGTTGCCTTAACCCATACTCTGAAATGTTAGATGTCATTAAAATTAATAAGTAATGTCTGAATATATTAAGAATGGAAAAATTGGAAAAAAGGAGTATTGTTGAGTGGGAAAAACTTCAAAATGTATAACCATATACATATAGGATTGTAAGCTCAACTAATCTTTGTTGTTGTAGGAGCATAGAAAAGTTGTAAGAGTATTTTAATCTGAATAAAAATTACCAGTTAGGGATTCCCTGGTGGCGCAGTGGTTGGGGGTCCGCCTGCCGATTCAGGGGATGCAGGTTCGTGCCCCGGGATGGGAAGATCCCACGTGCCGCGGAGCGGCTGGGCCCGTGAGCCATGGCGGCTGAGCCTTCGCTTCCGAAGCCTGTACTCCGCAGCAGGAGAGGCCACAACAGTGAGAGGCCCACATACTGCAAAAAAAAAGAATTACCAGTTAAAGAGAAATTTTTAAAATCCATGATATATAAATTTAAAGTAAGAAATTATTTTTATGTCAGTATGTTAACTTAAAATTGAAAGTATTAATAAATTTACCTCAGTAATAAGATTTATACATACCTATGAGAGCCTTTTTGATATACATCAAAATACTAAAGTAATGATGCTATGTTTTAATTTTCATTCTGAAGGCCACCTCTCACAGATCTTTACTTACAGTTTATTATACTATCTTATTCTCCCTTCCTTACTTTAGATGGAGCTCACAATTATAGAACTGGGTTACCTGTTACTTGCAGAAATGTCACTCATTATTAATATCACTTTCCAGCACAGAAAAAATTTTAGCATAATTAGAGGCAACCAGCCTGCTTAAGTAGAATTGGTTAAGTTATAAAATTCTAAGGGAGTATGATGAACTAAGTAGACATATGTAGTTAGAGCGTTCTGTTCTACTTTTTTTCTCAACTGCCCTTCTGTTGAATATGGTTTTCAAATTGATGCTAGGAAGCATAAGTAGTACTCTTTGGACAAATAGATCTTCATTTGTATAGTGATAATATGTCAACACACATTTTCCAAAATAACGGTCCAACTACCCTCAATGTCTTGGAAAGAGTTACTTGATACCCAGAAAGTGGAGTACAAGTTGGTTGGACACGAAGCACTAGGGGGTTTATTAAAGAAGATAGCCCGGATAGCTGGAGCCCTGCTCTGCTGTGTTGACATGTCTAGAGCTCAGAATAAAACTGAGTTTCCTGCTTTAGCCATAGCTGGGTCTTAAAATAACCTGAAGAAATTATAGTTCTGATTACATAGAAAGTGAAGGACTTAGAACATTCTCCTAATAAAGCCATGAGAATGACACAAAGCTTAGTCATCAGCAGTCCTTCTCTAACAGGCATTTTAGAGAGAAAAATAGAGCTTTGAAATTGGATAATTTGATTTGAAATCTTGCCTAATTATTTTAGGAATGCAGAAAACCTTTCTTTTTGGCCAAAAAAATAATGATCTGGAATCCAAGTATGAAAGAACAGGCTTTTAAAATGTTTGATATCTCCAGTAATGGAAAAAAAAACCCATGTATTTAAAGTTACATTCTGCTAGAAGTCTCATTCTTGGATGTCTTGCTGGTTGCATTTTGAATGGAGGAATTTAATGTAATTTCCTTTTGGAAACATGGCATTGGAAAAGTTAGATGGGATGTTTGATTCTGTGTTGGAGCCTATCTACTAGGGCACAGATTTTAGGAGCAAAACACGTCTTGTTTCATTTTAATTCACAAAGGGAGATATCTGACTTAACCAGATGCCTTGAGATTTGTCACAACATGAGATTTTTTATATGGATTCAGTGCCCAGTCCTCCATCTATTTGATTAGCACACCGTGAATAAAATAAGCAAAGTGGATAAAGCCTTTAACAATTGCAGTTTTTCAAAAAATTATTACTTTCCACTCTTAATATGCTGTCCCCAATGGCATTTATCGCCACACTGCCTCACCATGTATATTTGTATGCCATTGCTTTCGATTCACATAGTGTTTGAGTTGTAGCCATATCAATAATATGAATGACCATAAACAGTATTCTAGGATTTCCAATTTTAAGGAAAAGCACAATAAAACAAGTTAAAGAAAGCTATATTAAGATATTTTCTTTTTACTTATAAATTAAAAGAAAACATAAGATTAATAAAATTTTTTGATTAATATTTTGAAATGGTTCCTGTTATTTTTACTACAAAGTTAGTTGGACCGTCACAGAATTTTTCCATTTTACATGAGATTCAGATTCAGCTAAGCCTTAGCAAAGTGCCTTGAAACAGGAGGTTGAATAAACATTTGTTGAAAGGAAAAATCAGTTATTGAAATATTGTGTCTTCTGTTATCATTCTTGAGAAATGGTGGTGCGACAACTTAGTAGAAGTGACTAACAACTACATACATACAGAAGACAGGATGTAAGTCTCCAAGGTAATCAAGACCATCAGGAGGATGTTAGACCAAAATTAACACCAAGAGAAATGTGTTATGCATATATTACAGCCCACGTGTGGAAATCTGTTCGTTTATAGAGAGACTGCCTCTCTGTGAATGGCTAAGTTGGCTCCTCCAAGCACAAAGAAACACTTAGGGCCATTCAGAAGTAACAGCCACACACTTAAAGATTTTAAATCATAAAAAGTCTGATAAGTAAGTCCATCTTTAAATACAAAGATGGAAATTTTAGCAAAGAAATGGTAGGAAGGTGAAAAACTTCAGGGGTAAAGCTCCAGGCTGAGAAACTCCGAGGATCCAGAACCTTCTAACAATGCACTCAGAGCTCATTCCCAGCCGTCTGGCCACATTTTCATTTCTTCTCTTGATCCTGAGGATTGATCACCCACGCCTAGTCAGATTCTTCCCAGGCTTACAACAGGACAGGCCATAGTACCTTAGCTTTCACTCAGATGAATCGTAAACTTCATTTGCTAATACTGAAAGGAGAAATAGGTTATATACAAACAAACAACATATGTCTGTCATTTCTTGCCCCATCTAATTTTTATTTAGACCTTCTGGTGAAGCAGTTGGAATGAGGACAAGGATGTATCTTAAAAAGGAATAATAACATTCCATGAATATCAGTTAAGCGCTTTGAACTTTAAATGTATGGTATTTCTTTTGTTTCTCTCTAGGATCCTTTTTGTTGGTGGTAAAAAAAAAAAAAAAGTGAGGAAACTAAGCTCATAGAGGCTGAGCAACTTAAAGTAAGAAGTATTTACGGGGTTGCAGAAGGCAGGGAATTGGAGGAAGGTGGTTAAAAGATACAAACTTCCAGTTATAAGATAAATACTAGGTACGTAATGTGCAACGTGATGACTGTAGTTAACACTGATGTATGGTATATAGGAAGGTTGCTAAGAGAGTAGATCCTAAGAGTTCTCATTACAAGGAGAATTTTTTTCTTCTTCTTTCTTTTAATGTATCTCTATGAGATGATGGATGTTAACTAAACCTATTGTGGTAATCATTTCACAATATGTATAGATCAAACCATCATGCTGTACACCTTAAACTTATACAGTGA
This sequence comes from Neophocaena asiaeorientalis asiaeorientalis, assembly GCF_003031525.2. Classification (NCBI taxonomy): domain Eukaryota; kingdom Metazoa; phylum Chordata; class Mammalia; order Artiodactyla; family Phocoenidae; genus Neophocaena; species Neophocaena asiaeorientalis. The sequence goes on from NW_020172592.1 coordinate 975,503, forward strand.
TGTATGTCAATTATTTCTTAACAAAACCATAAGAAAAAAAGAAGCACTTATGGATGCCCACTGAATTTTTTAAGTGCATGATGCAATGTCTTGCTTCTGGAGCACACTGTGTAGAATGGAGAAAACAGGCAAAGTAAACAGAATGCAGTAGGTGCCCAAACTAGAATATGCAAGATTGAGAACTGGAAAACCTTACAAAGAAGATCACTGAAGGGAAGTTCTGTGTGTTTGAGGATGGCTGGAGGGCTTGATCTATACTGTTGCTGTGGTAGGAGATGAAGCTGTAAAACAGGCAGGAAAAAGATGATTAAGGACCTTTAATTCCATGCAAAGATGGTGACTGTGAACCTCTAAAGCATTTTAAGCAGTAGAGCTGCACAATAAGAAATTCTTCCTGGAAGTGTAACTTTGGCTGCAGTGTAAAGTATAGGACACCCCTTAAAATGGGTTGTGTAACTTTCATTCAGCCTGTTAACTATTAACTATAAGTGTCTGGGCAGAAATAGTGAATGAATAACGAAAGGGAACTGGAAGGAACAGAAATCGAGAAATTGGGAATTGATGCAAAAGGTAGAAGAACAAATCTAGAATGACTCTTAGATTTCTAACATTCGTGACTGGGTAGATGCGGAGCCATTATTCATTTATTTGACAAGCATTTTTTGAGTGCTTTGTATGTGCCCAACATTGTCTTGGTGCCTAAGGTAGACAAGGGAACAAAACAGACTTGTATGTACGCTTGCCCCCATGGAACTTGAAATCTACGTACGTGTGTGTGTGTGTGTGTTTCTTCCCATTGCTTGTCTTGCAACCCATCTAGACTGACAGATGTACAGTGGAGGCTGGTGGGAAAAATTGACCGATTTTCACTGAATGAGGGTTGGGGAAGAATGAGAGCAGAAAAACCTTAAGCAGTGAAATCATAGAGGGGAAAGAAGCCCTGTGGAAACTGCAGCATCTGGCTGGGTTCAGCATATCAGAGTAGTCAGATATGAAAGCTGTGTGGAAATCGGGTTTTGGCATGCACACATATATCTACATGTATACATATATTTACATGTATAGTGAATATGAGAAAGCTAATACATATATAATTAACTGCTGTATTTCTTTGAGGACTGAAAGTTAACAGTTTTTTTATACTTGAAGAAAACTAACTGTAGTCTTTAAGAATTGCAGGGATTTTTAACTCAGAATTACTAGTCAGTTGTAAATTTCAGATGCAGACTATTGCTTTTCTCATTGAAGGGAAGTGAAATTGCTTCAGCCATCCATCTACTTTGTGATGAGGCCTGCTATCAGAGCTGTAGTTGAGTGGGGCTCACTCTCTATTATTAGTAGTTTGTCCAACTTAAGGCAAGTACACAACTTGTACACAGGTTGGATTCAGGATAACAGGTTATTATGTTTTGTGGTTTCAAGATATTTCAGCCTCAAACTAATAGGATAAAATATACTTTTTAAAGTATTAATGCGATTTAAGATAAAATTCAAGCTTGGGGGAGGAGGAAGAGAGTAGGCATGTATATTCTCTCTGTGTGTCTCTTGTGATTGAGATTTAGAGAGTGAATTGGAGTGAACAGACATGAATTATAGCACTGCTTAATAGAATATTACCACCTCAACACCTGGCTTATAGTATGCATGAAGAGTTCTAGTAAAAGATTTTGAGTAAAAGGAGATTGTGATAAAATAGAGGTTTAAACGTATATGAAATAAAGATAGAAAAGTATGTATACAGACAGAAGGTTGCTTTTCTAAATATTATGTAATACACTACCCAAGAAATTTTAATACACTACCCAAGAAGTCTTAGGAGACTCCAAAATCATTTTGAGATTTAATGATAGTGACACATGTACGTTTTTAATGTGTCATTCATTACAAACTAGAAAAGCTTAATAAATCAGCCTGAATCAGTAAAGCGTCATAGGTTTGCATGCCATAGTATGCTTCCTCATTGTTCTTATAGGACAAAAATTACTAATTATTTGATAAATGTAAGCTCATAAAAAAGGTGTTGACAGCTTGAAGGGACATGTAATGACTTGGACGGAGACCAGATGTAACACTATAGCAAATAATATTGGGGACTTAAAAACCACTGATTAAAAAATGTCATTGGGGCAGATTTTTTTTTTTTTTTTTTTTTTTTCTCAGTACGCGGACCTCTCACTGCTGTGGCCTGTCCCGTTGCGGAGCACAGGCTCCGGACGCGCAGGCTCAGCGGCCATGGCTCACGGGCCCAGCAGCTCCGCGGCATGTGGGATCTTCCCGGACCGGGGCACGAACCTCCGTCCCCTGCATCGGCAAGCGGACTCTCAACCACTGTGCCACCAGGGAAGCCCTGGGGCAGATATTTTAAAGTGACAAAAATACCAAAGCCTTTGTTTCTTTGGTCCTTTCCCTACTTGAAATTTTGTAATCAATTTGGTGATCACAGAAGATATATCTTTTAAATTACTGAGGTTGAGTATTGAGAAAATAAATCTAATTCTGCCCAAAAAACTGTAATCCTTTAATTCATTTGCAGTCTTTGGTAAAATAATTCCTATGGATAGTAAATAATGTTCCTTCTTAGCTATTTTGCACAGTTCATGTTTTTGTGAACACTGAATTGTTTTGCAGAATATATTAATGGTGTGGTGAAAATAGGATCGCTCTTTGAATATAGGACTATTTGTTTCCTGTAAACTGAGTCTGGCCTTGGAGAGCAGAGTTGGATGCTTACTGCCTATTCTCTAAAGTTTGGATTCTTTGGTTTTGGTTCCATGTCACTTTGAGAACGTATAGCTCCTGGACTGTTTCTCTGCAGGTGTCTTTGACTTTCTGTGAATGATTTCTGTTCACCTCAGTCCTAACTGCCATTCCTGCCTCGCCTGCAATCCATTCTCCCTTGCTACCTAAGACATAATGTTCTGTGGTTGCTCCATTTTGTCTCTTTGCATATCACTCAAAATTGTTCTGTACCAGGGCTTCCCTGGTGGCGCAGTGGTTGAGAGTCCGCCTGCCGATGCAGGGGACACGGGTTCGTGCCCCGGTCCGGGAAGATCCCACATGCCGCGGAGCGGCTGGGCCCGTGAGCCATGGCCGCTGAGCCTGCGCGTCCAAAAAAAATTGAATTGTTCTGTACCAGATGAAACTCACTGTTTTAGGCACTATTTAAGGGACACATGAACAATCACTTCCCTTGGGATGCTGCAATCTTCACGGGAAAGGTTCACAAAGTATATAATGGATAATTATTATATGAACTTCGTTTTACATAACATTTCGTTGGAATTATATAGCAATATTTTTTTATTATTTTTTTGCGGTACGCGGGCCTCTCGCTGTTGTGGCCTCTCCCGTAGCGGAGCACAGGCTCCGGACGCGCAGGCCCAGCGGCCAGGGCTCACGGGCCCAGCCGCTCCGTGGCATGTGGGATCTTCCCGGACCGGGGCACAAACTCGTGTCCCCTGCATCGGCAGGTGGACTCTCAACCACTGTGCCACCAGGGAAGCCCTATATAGCAATATTTTAAAGTTACTATTTGAGAATTATTGTGTCCTGAATCATCTTTCTCCTAAACTGATGCATAATTCCTTCCACTGACCACTCCTAACACTGAAAAGAAGCATGTTGTGAAGACTGCAAAGTAAACTATTAGAGTTCAATGGCCATTATGTAAAGGTACTGAAATATTAAAAAGATGGTATTTTATGAGCAGTGGAAAATTTTGTCATAGAAATTTCAACTGACACTGTCTTTATTACTATTCTGTATCTACATCTGAAGACCTAGACTAAAGTAGTTGTAATACAATAGGTGTAAAAGGTGGGGAAAAGCCAGTTCTTGTCAATGTGGCACCAAACATTATCAAAGCTAATCTCTTAAGGGTGTCAGAGAAATTAAAGTTGCCTTTGGCTCCATGTTATAAGAACTGACTGAAATATCAAACTACCCTCAGTAGCTGACTACATACAGCAGCAGGAAGCCTTCAATTAACTGCATCAGTTCTATTTGTAGTACAAAGGATCTGTGGCTTAGGATAGCCTACATAACTTAAACAGAAAAAACTCAACTAGATCTTAACAGTATCCTGAAGTACAGCCTGAGAGAAAAAGATACAGGGGGTCAGTCAGGAGCATGGGGGATAGTAACTAACTCAAAGGCAAAGAGCTCTTAGGTGGAGCTTTAAAAAATGTTCTATCCAGTCAATAAGATATTCAGTGAAATTTTGTTTGAAAAAAGGTAAGCCAGAATGTAGAACAACATTCTACATTTTAGAGATTATAACAGTAAAAGTCAGCAATAGTAATATACAATAATTTAGTAGAGAAAAAGGTGAACTTTTAGAAGAATGGGGGTAGAAGAATTCTTGAGGTTATACATAGAAAATCACATGGATTTGATAGTGAGAGATCATTTGTTTTTGATTCTGAGTCTAATTCTGTTTCTAGGACTACAATTAAAATAATGGAGGAACATTAAGAGAAAGAATTAGAGCGTGGTAGTGGTTCTAATCTTTTACTCTTTGAAGCTATAGCTTACACTAATTTTTCAGAAAAATTTGTTGGAGACTTGCATGTCTTTTGCATAATTTTAGTTAAAGCTGAATTATCTAAATTTTGTCATTTTTGTTCTTCCCGTTTTTCTTCCCTCTCCTCCTGCTTTATAGACTATGTCTAATTAAGTAAATTAACATTTTTGAAAAAACTTTAAGCATTGAGAAAATTTGGGGGAATCTCTGGGTAATGTCACAAAATTAGATTTGAAAGTCACTGAAAGAAATACTGTGGCTCAATAAGGAAGTTAGGTTTGTGATAATACTGAAAAAAATCTGTAGTTTGGTTTTCTCTAAATTAAGGTTCACAATACAAAAGTCATTCTGAGAATTGTAATTAGCATTTAAAAAGTCTGATATTTTGCCTAGAATTTGGTAATTATTTTTGGTAAATGATTTTTACAGAAAATGTTCCACCAAATTAAAATAAAAATCTTTAGGGAGCCAATGTATGATTTTCTGTATTGATATATTTATGTAAAATTTAAATGGTAAGAAATGTAATATATTATTTTTTGAGTTCTGAACTTACTGGGAGATTTATCTTATATATGTCTCTATATAGATGATAATAAAAAATAATTTTGACTAAAAATGGCATTCCAATAATAGTTCATGGAAACTGTCTTCTATACAGATTATAGTTTTCATGACTTATTCTCTAAAATAATTTTAAGTCAAAATTTTTTTTCAGAAAGTAGATTTTTGGAGCTGATAAGTAAAAATGATAAATACAAGTGTAGCATATTAGAAGTGTTGTGTAGCACACTAGTGAAGCATCTTATATATAAGTAGAAACAAAAATAATTAAGGTAAGCCAATATATTCATAACCCTAATGGAGGAAATGGAATAAATTCTCTTCTGGTTCTTCAGACCATATGAACATTCTGTTTTTGTTTCTGTTTTTGTTTTTGCGGTACGCGGCCCTCTCACCGTTGTGGCCTCTCCCGTTGCGGAGCCCAGGCTCCGGACACGCAGGCTTAGTGGCCATGGCTCACGGGCCCAGCCACTCTGCAGCATGTGGCATCTTCCTGGACCGGGGCACGAACCTGTGTCCCCTGCATTAGCAGGTGGACTCTCAACGACTGCGCCACCAGGGAAGCCCGACATTCTGTTTTTTTACTGAAAATTCTGAGACACAATCTGTAAGATTAATGCTTATTCTTCTCTGGCCCTTTACTTGCTTTGTAATAGTCTCCAATTGAGCATTAAAAATGACTTAATGAACTCATAATTATATACTAGGACCATTCTCTTTGGTAGGAGTTTCATTCTAGAAAGTCACCTATAAAAGTGGTAGAGTGTTTCCAATATATAAGTAATTTTGCACTAATAATATTAATAATAACAGTAAATTTTATGGTAGTGATAGATACACAGAAGATAGGAATCAGTTTACTGGGGGTTTAATATGGAATATAGCTTATCATCTTTCAGCATATGAAGCGTTAGAAGGTAATATTTTTCCATCTCCTCTGCTCTTCCCTTCAACTTCAACAATTTTCTGCCCAGTCTAGAACACGTATGTTTGGAATGATAGATATTGCCAAAGGAACCACATCAGTAAAAAACCTGAGGTAAATAGCTATTTCAGTCATCGGAGTTTTACTAGGGTACTTGTATGACTTCTCTGTTTTCTTGTTTGATGTCTTTTGTCCTTCCATTCTCTGAATTTCTTAAACCCCAAACATTTATCTGGCTGTAAAGCCTTTTTCCTTATATAAGACTCAATATAAGAGGGTTTTAAACAGCTAAGCAAAATAACAATGACTGAAGAATGTCTGTAGCCAAGAAGAAAATTAATAATAGGAGGCAGGAAATAACCAGAGAGGAAAAAAAACGTTTGAGTGGTGGTGAGATGTCTTTGAGGTAACCCTGCAGGGAGAGATACCTCTCACCTCCTCCTCTTTTTTTACCTTCATCACCCTCTGAAGGCCTTCAGTTGATGTAGGACATAAAAGCAAATCAGAAGGTGGTAGGAAATCAGCAAGTAAAGAAGGGGAGGGATGGTCCAGATCAGAATGAGGACAGAGATACCACTTTAGTTGAGTCTGAGTTTAGTTTCCATGAGACACTTAGCTTGGAGGAATCAGTGGTTAACACGTGAATGCTCCTCTAGATTTCCAATATAGAAACCAAAGCAGATTGAGAAACTTAGTGGACCAGTCCCTAGGATTTGTTAAAGGAATTTGAGAATCTTCCACTGATGCTTTTAACTTAACAGAAAAAGAACTGATGATTGTGCATTTTGTGTATTTTTGCTCATACCCATCACGTAGTTTGTTTCATAAATAGGCCTATTTTTTCTCAGTTATTTCTTTAGTTGTTTTTAGAGTTTGGAAGAAAGTCCATTCATATATTTTTGAGGAAAGAGACTTGTACTAGTTGGAGTGACCAGTTTTTAAAATCCTTACCTGGTTTCCATTGATCTGATGTGGTACATGATTTGCCATGACATTCGTCCTTTTAAAATGAACTATAAATTCAACATTTTGCTCCATTCATCACATTGCTTATCCATAAATTTTAATCTAACTTCTAATTACTTTTTAAAAAATACACACTTAGTGCTTTCAGCATGGTCCAATTATATAATAGTATATATTCTACCTGAAAACAACATTGTTAACATCCTATGGAAGCTGCTCTTGGAATTGAGGGAGACTGGTTCATGTAAGGTTAGCCAGTGCCATGACTGCTTCAGAACATAAATAACATTTTACATACTAGTAGTGTTGAATGAAAAATGATAACCTTACCGAAAGCCACTTCTACTGCTGTGTGGCTCCAACAAATGATTTGTACATTAAGTGAGATTTTTTTCAGGGATTTTTTTCAGCTAATGTAAAATCTAGGAAAAAAAGAAAAAAGAAACTCTTGTTGAGAAGTCTCTGAAAGGGTGTGAAGTTTCTTATTTTACACTTGTTAACTTTTTATTTTATTCAAAGTTCAGAAATAGGCTATTGGTCATGCATAATAAACTTACCACCTGGGTCCACCCAGCTTTCTGAGGGATTTTCCCTAATGTCACAAACTTCTGAAGATGTATTTCATGTTTGTAAAGGTATTGGGTGCTTAATTTTATATATATAATGGGCATTTTTGTGTGTGTGTATATAAAATAAAATGTATGTACATAATACTTGCATGAATATTGAGAGTTTAAAGATGTATATGTATGTATTGATATATATAGATGTATATATATATAGTTTTAAGAAATCAAATCAATCAGTGTTGAAAGGTTTATAATAAAAAGAAACTGTTCTCTGTCCAGTTTCACCTTACTCCTAGTCCATATTGGCCAATTTTAGCAATTTCTGACTTTTATGCTTTGCATGACCTCTATATTCTTAAATAATCTGCTTGATTTATTTACTTTAAATGTGTCTGTTGACTTATTGATGGTCATGAGAATAACTCACTAATTTTCCTCTTCCCTCCCCCACTTCATAATATAGTTATATCGATGTTCTTACTTCTTCTGCTTATTATTACTATTTTAATTTTTTACTGAAGCTTCGTAAACCCAGGAACAATAGGTTCTTCTCAGGTCTTCAGTTGGCTGAGGTTATATGCAAATTTGAATGATTTGGAATGTAAGGAAAACTACAATGTAGTAGACTAGCAAACTGTAAACACCATATAAATGTGCTTTCTTAAGGAATGTGGTTTCACTCACATTACTATTTTAGATAAGAAAAGAATTTAAACCACTTGACATAAACTAGAGGAAATTGTTAAATGATTTATCTTAATTTCTTCAAATTCTTTTCTCTGATGTGCATGTAATTGAGAACCAAATAAGAAATGGACTCTTAAAAAAAAACTTTATAAACTTAAAAGAAAGTCACCTTTTTTTCTATGATTGAAAAAAAAAGCAAGCACCCCTAAAGTTAATGCATGGGCTATATGTTGCTTTTTGACAGTCTTTAGTAGCCAAATTGATTCATTTCTTATAAGTAAGAAAATGGGAAGTAGAAAAATAAAATCCTCTCTTTCCTTCCTACTTTTCTTCTTATGCATCAACTCTGCACATGTATTTCTGTCTTTATGTGCTTGTGTAAGCACGACTCAATACCTTTAACCTCCCAGAACTGCCCTTCTGCTCTCTGAATTATATTGAACTCAACTTCAGTACAAACAAGTAAAGGAAATGTTCCAAAAGTTGATTCGTGATAAAGAATGAACTCTGTTTTGTCAAAATATTGGTGATTCTGAAAGAAAATATTGTAAAATAGATTTATTTTTGGTCCAAAGCATTTTGTTTGCTATTGTGTTTTTATATTTGAAGAATTAAAGTATTTCCATGCTGAATGATCACCTTTCAGCTACTATATCAGAAATTCTGTTGTCTGCAATGATATCATGAGTTCTCCTAAATATATATTTCTAAAGCTAGATTAAAATTTTTGATTAGTTCAGAGTATAGGGATGGGAAGAGAAATGGTTTAATTATTTAAAATATACTGATCCTCAAAATTAATTTGTACTTTTAAGTTAAATAATACAGCTTTCATGGAATATCATAAACATTCGTTTTATCCTTCCTCTCTCTCAGCTCTGATGTTAACCATAGTGAGAGCTGTCCAGGCCTTAACACCAACTTGAATTTCAAGTTCTCCATGAATTGAGTAAGATTATTAGAATGTAATATATTAATTCTATATAGTTTTTAAAAATCAAAATAAGACATATATTTAGTTTAAAAAGTAAAAAATCTCTTATAATGAAAATAGCTGTCCTCTCCTCTGCCTCTCTTCAGTTTCTTTCTCCAGTTTACAGGGGTAATTACCTTTAGCAGTTGTTCCTTCTTCTGGTCGCCTACCTTAAAATTTCTACATAATGTGCTCACATAGAAAATTCTTAGTGTATAAATTTTAAGCATTATGTATTATTGTTTCCTTGCCCAGGGAGATGAGGAAGTTCCTTCCAATACCCATTTATATATACACCCACGAGTGTCCGCACGCCACATGTCCATGCACATATGCACACACACGTGCGCACACAGGCACATTTCTTCTCCACCCTCCCCAGCAGTTGTATCAAAGTGTTAAGTAAAATCAACTAGTGTTTAAACGACTAGTAAAATGTTGCTTATTGCTGAGCCAGCTGTGCCTGTTTTCTTTTTCAGTTGTGCCTTTTTCCTGGAGTTCATTATAAATTTACCCCCTATTTGTCTGATTTTCTGTGCTTGAATACCTCTGCTATGTGCTTATAAAAGATATTTGCCATACCTGCAACATTTCCACTCTGTCTCTTCCTGGAGTTTCCTACCTTTTGCCACTGTTGCGAACTGTTTGTTCTCTAGGCGTTGCGCCTATCCTGGGTCTTTTCCTTGGCTGTTTCAGTGATCCCCTCTTTCTTGGATCCTTATGGCTTCTTTATTGGTTTCCCCATTGTTTTTATTTTTGGAAGAACATCTTAAGGTATCTTATATTTATTGAATTCTTACTTGTCTGAAAATGTCATTTTTTCTCTCTTTGTAAGTGATAGATTTGTGTGGCTGGGCATAGAATACTAGTCGAAAATCATTGTGAATTCCGATCCCAAGTTGATTCTATTTCCTTTATATGTGGCTTCCCCCACCCTCTCTGGAAGCTTTTTACAATCTTCTCCTTATCTCTGTTCTAAAATTTCACGTAGAAAATTCTTAGTGTATAAGTTTTAAGCATTAGCCTTAGTCTTATTTTATTCATTTTTCTGGGTAATTCTGTGGACCCTTTCAGTTTGGAGGCTCACGTTCTGCAGAGTTCTCTCTCTTTTTTTTTTTTTTTGAGAATCATCCTTTTCCAAGGGTCCTGTTCTAATTTTAATGCATGAAGTAACTTCCTTTATTAGATAGAAGATATTATAGTCAATCAAATGTTTATTTTTCTACCTGTACTTTGTGCTTCCCACGCCTGCCCCCGGCTCCCCCAGCGCCCAACTTCACATTTGTTTTGCTCTCTCCTGCACATTGGGAAATTTCATATTTATGAGTGAGCATTTGTATAATGCAGGCATTTTTGGACTAGAGGGCTTTCTGTACAGGAGGCCTGAGTGGTTAGCAGTCCTTTGATTGGGTGTGCGTGTGTCTGTGTACATGTAGTTAGGGGGAAATACTAGCATACAGGTATCTTTAGTTTTCTTCTCCTGAGTTGTTCAGTGTCCCCAGGAAAGAATCTTCCAGGCTTCTGTTTCAGGGCAATATGCCTGGCTACCAGAGCTCAGGGAGTAGATTGGCAAGTAGACTAGGCAGACTTGCACTCGGTCTGCAGCTTTTCAGCTCTACCTGTGTCCCATGTTTTCTGTTAGGGCTGTGGGGACCCAGCCCAGTTCAGTTCATCCGGAGAATAACTCTCTAGTCTTTTAGCGGTAATGGGCCTGGTGCATGTGGAGGGTGGAAAGGGGCATGGAGAGGAGGAGAAGTCTCTTGGCTGTGAGAGAGAGGACATGGCAGTTTAAGTGCTCTGAAATCAGACCTGAAACCAGTCCCTCTGCATTTGACCCTGCACATGACCACTCAGCTTCCTTGCTGCCCATGCCTGCAAGCTCTGAGCCTCTGGGAATTCTCTGGCCTGGGACTGCCAGCTGCTCCCTCCTGCGGTTCCATCAGTGGTGCCGGCTCCATTCAGCAGAGCTCTTAATCAATCACCGTTCGATTCACTTTCCCCTTTCCAGATTTCATTGAACTCTCCTGCTTATTTTTCTTATCTCTGCCATTTTCTTTTCCACTGTAGGTTTAAAGAATTTTAATTCTTCCACTGCCATTTTATGGCATTTCTGAAAGGAACAGAAGTAAAAGTATTCGGTCAATCTGTCACTTTTATTCAGAAGTCACGCAGTTTTAAATCACCCAAAATTAACATTATTGATATTATAGTTGATGTTCTTCTTCTTATTTGAAGCACGAGGTATTTTAAGATAATAATACTGGAACGTTTCTAAGAAATCTTCTAAAATCGATTACTGAAGAAGCCTGTTACAGCCATGGACCTTATCAACATCTGTAATTTTAAGGAGGATGTCCTAAGATTAAAGTTTGTGGTGGACATCTGTGATCTCTATCAATGATGCATTCATATCTCCATACATCATTTCTTTATAAAAGCTCATCCACCCAGAACTCAGCTCTCCAGCAATCTCATTTTATTGGTAACAAATGCCAGAACAAAGAAAGTATCAGAAATGGCTTTGAAACAACACAAGTTTGCATTTGAGTCTGCAAATGTTCCTCTGGGGATAGCCTGTAAGGGCCTTAAGCAAAAAAGCATTTAGTTCTATTTCATAACCCGTTATAATAGCTTTTGAAATGTACATTCCAAATACGCAGAAGTTAGAAAACAAAATACAAGCAAATGAGAGGAAAGCATTCCAGAAGGTAGAAGGCAAGAAATGATCTATGAAATGCTCCACCGCAAAGAGACAGGAGAACTAGAACTGATAAACAGAGGAACTCAAATTCCTGTTAGGAGCTTGTAATTGAAGCTCTCGGTGCCCTGCCCAAATCTACCAGGGCTCTACCATTTTATGTCCGCTGGTGGGGCTCTTGCCAGCATAGATCTCTCTCTGCCTAAATAATTTCTCCGGTAGCTTGAGCCTACATCACATGCCTATTACAGGTGCATGACAGGTCAGAAGTGCCAGAGAATTAATGCTACCAGGAACTAGCTCACAACCAATGACTGACAGGAGTTGATGTGTAAATATCCTAGCTTCCTTGCCTCTTGGTTGAGTAAGTCTAAAGAATGTGTTGTGCACTGGCAACCAGAGGCCCCCAGAGAGATGAAGCTCCATTTGTCCACCGTGGTGATTTACTTATTTCTTTGCTGCCCGCCTTTATTGTCTCATTTCCCTTCTCTCCTACTGGCGTTTTGTAGAATCATCTCCCAAATAAACTACTTGCACTACAATTTTTTTTTTTTTTTTTCCGGTACGCGGGCCTCTCACTGTTGTGGCCTCTCCCGTTGCGGAGCACAGGCTCCGGACGCGCAGGCTCAGCGGCCATGGCTCAGGGGCCCAGCCACTCGGCGGCACGTGGGATCTTTCCAGACCGGGGCACGAACCCGCGTTCCCTGCATGGCAGGCGGACTCTCAACCACTGCGCCACCAGGGAAGCCCTGCACTACAATTTTTGACTTAGGTTAGGAGAAGCCGAACTGAGTAAGGACCTTTTAGAGTTGGGGAACAATGGTACGTTCTTCAGTAGGACAGTGTGATATGTACAAAAAGTAAAATAGCTAATCTATTTCAGGTCCAGTGTTTGACTTTTATCTATACAGAAATTTAAATCATCCTGAATGACTTCATTTGATTAGAATTCTAGATATCCAAGATGTTATTCTGATAATTAAAACGTGTGAATGTTAAAGTATTTTAATAAATTGGGGATCGTTAACAGTGCTCAGTAAAAAGCCTACCTAAGCCTCCAAAAATTCATGGAAATATGCTAGTGAAGGTATTAATGAAGTTAATCATATACTTGCTACTCGCTACAGAAGCTTCAAAAAAAAGTTTTTTTAAAGTCGTACACCTATTATGAAATAAATGCTGACATGAAACACTGTGAGTATATCTGTGTGCACTCTTCCTCAGCTTCTCCTGGAAGTTAGTTTCCTAAAATATCATTATTGCCAACATGTTTCCACATTCTGCTAATCCTCCTGGGATTATCTGAAATATGGGACAAAACATACTTTCACTCAACTACAGAAATTTAATTAACATGAATAATTGTAGGGCAAACATTTTAAGTGTAACCTGAATGAGTTATCCTCTGTGCTTCTTTTTCCTGATATCTCATCTTCTAACTGAAAAAGGGTGGAAGAGATTGAGGAATAGACTTTTGGGACAAGTAGAGAAGAGAGCCAGTTCTCTCTGCCAGGAGAATGGAGGATATTTATTTGTTGTTATTTCTAGAGGAATGTAAATGAATGAAAAGGAGAGAAAAAGGCAGAGAAGGCATAGAGAAGTAATGAGAGAGCGAAGCCAATGAACTAAAAATAGACTTGTTGCATATTCATAATTCACAGGGTTTTTCTTCACTCTTTATCCCCAACTCTACAAGAAAATCAGATGCCCACAAAAAGTCCACGAGTGAGTGGGTTTGTTTTTATAGGGATCAAAAGGATAAATGGTTTTTTAAAAATTTATGTTAACAACAGGATCAATGCCAGGGCATGGATGAAAGTGAAAAATGCAGCAGAAAACAATAATTTAGTGGCGACAGGAAGTTAAAGCCAGATGGCCCTGGGAATTCCCTTAAATAGGAGGGAACATCATTGGACTTTGCGTATAGAGGGAAATACAAGTCCAATCCAATCTGACCTAAAAGTTATAGGGGGGAAAATTTAAGGGTTTGGGAGACGTGGCTAATATCTGAGTGTTTAACCATTCAGTGTCCACAGACTTTACAAGTCTTGAAAATGCCCAAATCCTGAAATTGAGCATTTCACTTTCAGCCACAGGTTGAAGAGATGGACTGTCATCTTTCTTAAGGCCTCAGTTGATGGGCGGGTGACACCTCTAGTCCCTCTGTAACTCTAAGGCTGTGGTTTCAGTGCCTGGAATGATCTCTGCTCTATGCTGTGCTCTGCAAGCTATCAGGCCACTCATTCCCCTATAGCCTTGATTGTACGGAGAGAAAAGAGCTATAATATCTTTTCCCCTGACAGTTCTCTGCTATTAGTTTCTGTACTTCTCTGGCATTCACCCTCTGGATTTCTCTTCTGGTCTTCCACTCACTTTCATTCTCCCATGGGATCTCTCTTTACCCATAGTCCTCCTCTCCCAGGTTTGGTGATGTTTATCTTTGTTGTCTGGTATCCCCATGGATGACAGGTCCTATCTATCAGTTTGCTAATCACCACATAGCTCAGCCACAGCCTTATGAAATAAACACGCTAGTTCAAGTATGTTGGTATGTTGAGTTGGAAAGGTAAAATATAAGACTTGCATACTTAGTGAAAGGAATAAATTGCTTCACTTTTGTTGACACTTATTTTGGGGTAGATGAAAGGACAGTCTGGTAAGGTCAGAACATGTGTTTCAGAATCAGATATTCATGGACTTGAATTTTACTTCTACCTCTTACTAATTAAGCACTATTTAATTCCAACAAGCCTCAATTCTCATAAAAAATCAGGGTGATAGTACTTGTCTGGTGTATGTGGTGAAATGGAAAGCACCTTTCACATGATAGGTTGTGGATAAATTAGGCTTGCAATAGTTAGTCATAATAAGAATGTTAAATTAGTGACTCAATGGCTGTCTCAGTGAATGGAGTACAGAAAGGGGAAAAGAGTAATGTTACAGTGGAGAAACCAGGCAGAAATCTCCTTAACCACGTGATCAAGGTGAACCTCACCAGTGATAAGTATGAGGGTCTCCTATACTTAGGTGGATGTGATGAAAAGAGTATTTCACCTCTTCATGTTCTTCCCCAAAATTCATATCCTCATTCTAATAATGCAAAAAAAAAAAAAATCAGACAAACTCAGTTTGAGGAACAGTCTACAAAATACTTGAGCAGTAATCTTTAAAAAGCATGAAGATCATGAAAAACCAGGGAAGACTGGACAATGGCACACATCAGAGAGATTAAGTAGACCCAGCCACTAAATGTAACTTGGGACCTGGACTGGATCTTGAAGTTAAAAGGATGTTAACGGAAAACTGATGAAATCCAAACAAAATCTGTAGTTTAGTTCATAGTATTGTAGCAATATTAATTTCTTAGTTTTGACAAACATCCTATGGTTATGTAAGATGTTAACATTAGGGGAAGCTGGGAGAAGCATATATGGGAACTCAGTGTATTATTTTGACAACTTTTCTGCACATCTGAAATTATTCCAAAATAAAAAGTTAAAAAAAATTTTTTTTAAAAAGTAAAACTTCAGTGACAGAGGACAGACCAATGGTTGCCAGTGGTTGGGGTAAGTGGAGCATAAGGGAGTTTTTTGGGGTAATGGACCTATTTTGTATCCTGATTGTGATTATAGTTTTTTTTTTTTCATTTAGCAATATGCACTTAAGATTTTTTAATTAATTTTTTGTTGGAGTATAGTTGATTTACTATGTTGTGTTAGTTTCTGCTGTACAGCAAAGTGAATCAGTTATACATATATCCACTCGTTTTTAGATTCTTTTCCCATATAGGCCATTACAGAGTATTGAGTATAGTTCCCTGTGCTATACAGTAGGTTCTTTTTTAAAAAAAAAATTTATTAAAAGCTTCAATTTCATGTATTTATTTTTTATACAGCAGGTTCTAATTAGTTATCTGTGTTATACATAGTAGTGTGTATATGTCAATCCCAATCTCCTATAGTTATATTAATCTATACATGTGCTAAAATTCGTAGACCTACATACCAAAGGAGTCAATTTTACCACATGTCAATTTAAAAAATAAAACAGAAGGAAAGAAAGAAAGAAAATTGAATGGGAAGAATATACTATAGGGTACAAGAAAAAAATTATAGATTATAAAGTTAGAGCCTTGTTATTATATAACACCAACATCATCAAACTGACAAAACCTTATTAAATATTTTTGTTCTTTCATTTAACAAATATTCATTGAATCTCAGTGATGTGTTGGACACCGTGCTGAGGCTTGGAGGTACACAAGAACTGGACATGTTCTAGATATTAAAATAGGTCCTTATTCCAACATAGGCCAATATATATTATAAAAAATTCTTGTGAGGAATCAGGGCATACGCTTATGAGGAGTTAATTGGCATAAATATTTACAAAATATTTCAAGATAACGTACTATATTAAGCAAAGTAAATTATCATGACATAAGTTCAGAGGAGATGTCAACATCCTTAGATGAATAGGGAATTTTGACGAAGGAGGTACATAGAACTTTGAAAAGAGATTCCTTGTCTGTGGTTTCAGACTATTATATTTAGGAAAGGAACATTTAAACACCATAATGTTTTTTCTGTTTCAAAAATTTATACTACATATTTTTGTCTCCCTAAATTTATATGTTGAAGGCCTAAAAACCCGCAAGGTAATCTTATTAGAAGGTGGGGCCTTGTGAGGTAATTAGGTTTAGAAGAGGTCATGAGGGTAGGTCCTCATGAAAGGATTAGTGCCCTTATAAAAGGAGAGCAGAGATCCTGCTCTTTTTCTCTCCACCACGTAAGGGTAAAATAAGAAAGCAGCTGTCTGCAAATCAGGGTGAGAGCCGTCACTAGACACTGGCACCTTGATCTTGGACTTCTCATCCTTCATAACTATAAGAAATAAATGTTTGTTGTTTAAGTCACCCAGTCTGTGGTATTTTGTTACAGCAGTCCAGGCAGACTAAGACAAAAATTATATTAGAATAACCAATATTAACCAGCATTTAGTATAGTAAAACTCTTATAAAGATTTTACATGTATTAACAACATGATCCTTACAGGAACCCTAGGAGATAGGTACTATTATTTCCCTCAATTTAGAGAGGAAGAAACTGCGTTGTCAGACAGTGAAATAACGTGCCTAAGATCGTACAGCTGGTAAGTGGCAGAACCAGGATTTGAATCCAGGTGCCTCAGGCCGGAGCATACACCCCACCCCACTAAAATACATGGCGTTGATAGTCATGGTTTGTTCCTTTTTTTTTTTTAAGCTGGAAATAAGCATGAAATGTTTCAGCTATCCAAGAAACCCTGATTTTTCTGGGAAAAAAAAAACTACTTTAAAATACATCTACTTAGAACACACTTTTTTTTTCTGGAAGCAAATAGCCTTTGCCATGCCCTCCGTTTGGCACCCTGCTCGTTGCTAACGTGCATGGATGAGGGCCTGTTACTTTGCTTCCTGCCAGCAGAACATGACCTTGGCAGCCTGGCGTGCCAGCCAAGATTCCAAATAGCAGAAGTAGCAGTTAAGTTCCTGAAGAAACTCTTTGAACCCCTAAGTATGCCTTGGCCTTGTCCATAGACACGTCCATAGATACGGCAATAGTCCTTTTACGAGGTGGCTCATTAGCTAATGGTTCTAAGTGTGGCTTAATTGTCTCTTAGTTTGCTCACAATGTGTTTGTAGTTCTAATACATTATTTCCTTAATTTTGTGTTTCTTTTTGTTGGAATTGCCTAATTTGTCTGAAATAATTCCATTTTGTGTTACTCAGCAATGACCCATTTGCTTGCAAGCATTTTGGTGACAAACATAACAATTAATTATACGGGATTTTGTTTTGCATTATTTTTGTTGGAACAAAAACAGGAATTCTAATTTCTCTGTACAATTACTGCAAAACAAGGGTGCTCTATAAATGAATTATATGTGGCTAAATGTTCAATTTTTATAGTCTATTTAATTCTGAAAGCTTAATAACAAATTTGATACAAGCTGCCAGTGAACAGAGATGTAGATAACAGCATACGTTCACAGTAATCCATGAAAATATAACCCTTTTATGGTGTGCCTCTATATTGTTCATGCCAAATCTCTCTCTCTGACCTAGACCACTTTTCTGAGTTCCAGACTCCATATTAAATATATCCATTTAGATGGAGGTTCCCAGCCTCAGTACTACTGACATTTTGGGTTGGCCAGTTTTTGTTGTGGGTGGGCTGTCCTCTACATTGCAGGATGTTTAACAGCATTCTGGGCCTCTGTCCATTAGATGCAAGTATCACCCCCACTTCCTCAATTGTGATAATCAAAAATGTCTCCAGAAATGGCCAGATGTCTCCTAGGGAACAATATCATCCCCAGTTGAGAACCACCAACTTAAATATTCTAGAGGCTTATGAAAGTAAACACGTACAAAATTCAACGCATTTTTCTCCCTCAGATCTTCTCCTCCAGAGGAATTAATAGCATATGTGATGGACTTCCCTGGTGGCACAGCGGTTGAGAGTCCGC
This sequence comes from Neophocaena asiaeorientalis asiaeorientalis, assembly GCF_003031525.2. Classification (NCBI taxonomy): domain Eukaryota; kingdom Metazoa; phylum Chordata; class Mammalia; order Artiodactyla; family Phocoenidae; genus Neophocaena; species Neophocaena asiaeorientalis. The sequence goes on from NW_020172592.1 coordinate 993,917, forward strand.
CTGCCGATGCAGGGGACACGGGTTCATGCCCCAGTCTGGGAAGATCCCACGTGCCGCGGAGCGGCTGGGCCCGTGAGCCATGGCCACTGAGCCTGCACGTCCGGAGCCTGTGCTCCGCAACGGGAGAGGCCACAACAGTGAGAGGCCCGTGTACCACAAAAAAAAAAAAAAAATAGCATATGTGAGGCAAGTCTTAGCTCTCTCCTTTAATACAACTGTATTAACTTGATCAAGGTACTAACTTCTCTACACCTTACTTTCTTCATCTGCAAATATAGTCATAAAACCCCCTTCATATGACTGTTGTGATGATTAAATGAATTAATATCAATACATGTAAAACATTTAGAACACTTCCTGACACACAGTATGCTTAAGTTAATAAATGTTTGCAATAATAAATGAACACTGTTAAATGTTAGCAATATTTGTACCATACAGGAAACCCTTGATTCTTCTTTCCAAAGGATGTGTGCAGACAATTTAAAAAGGGAGATACTGAAGTGACAATAAATAGATGAAATAATGTTCAACATCATTAATAATCCAGAAAATTTTTAAGAGGCATCCTGATGTACTATTTAAATCTATTAAAGTTGGAAAGCTTTAAAAAATACTCTGTATCAGTAATTGTATAGCAGAAAGACACCTATACACTGTTGGGAGAATGTGTGGCTATGTTCTTTCTGGAGGATCACTTGGCAACACATATTAGAGCTTTAAAATATTTATAGCCTTTAACAGTAAATCTAGTTCTAGAAATTTACCCTGAGGGAGTAATGTGCTCAAAAATTTATAAAGAAGTATGTTGATTACTCTGTTATTTATGATGGCAAAAATTAGAAGCAACTTTAAAAACTCAATAATAGGGGAATGATGAAATAACTCATCTTGTGTTTGTCATATATTAAGTAGGTATCACATTTTCAAATAATATTTATAAAACTGGACAAATGCTGTAGGGCAATTCCTGGTTCAGAATGCCTCCCTCACTTTCAAGATAGACATTAAAAAATCTTTAGGTATGCAGTAGCACGCACACATTAAACACTTACCTTTTAAAGTTAGTTGTTGGCAACCCCTCTGCCTACTTATCTAGCCGTTTATTCTCCTTGGGTTTCCTTCCCAGTTTCCCAACACCCACGCATTATGAAATCCTGATACACCATAAATAGAGGGGCATCATCTGTATTTGAGAACCACAGGGAAGATTCTCTTGGACGTATGAACAGTGAATTTGTATGAGTGGAGACACGAAAGGACTGAGGGCTGCTGCCCAGTACCCCAGCTCCGCTGGCCTGCTTACAGTTTCCCGAACAAACCTTGCTTCATTCACCCTGATGAGCTTTGACCCGCCAACCCATTTTCCTAACTTGGAGAGCTCTTCTTCCCTTTCTCCTTTTGTCTTCTGCTCAAGACCGACGTAAAGCATCAGCTGCTGTAGGAAGCTTTCCCTAATGCACCACCCCATTCAGACTTAACGTGTTTTTTCCCTCTGTACTCGTGTGACACAGCATGCAGACCTGTTCATTCATTCATGCATTCCCCTATTCTGCTATGCAAAATTTGAAATCTACCATAGCACCCTGTGGGTCCACACGGGAAACTGTAAGTTTGGGAACTGTAGGTTTAGTGCAGAGGTTCTCAACTTTGGCCCTGCAGACATTTGGCCCTGGAGATTTCTTATTCTAGGGGTTTCTCTGTACATTGCAGAATGTTTAGCAGTGATGCACCCAATAGAAGACAGTAGGATACACCGCTCTCAGTTGTGACAATCAAAAATGTGTCCAGACATTGCCAAATGTCCCTTGGAGTGCAAAATTGCCCCGGTTTGAAATTCACGGGTTTGATGGAAGGAATAAGTGAGTCAATCAACATTTCCAATTTTGAATGAACACACAAAGACATCTGCCAAACACCACGTGCACTACCAGCTGAAGGTAGTACAGAATCTAATCTGATTCTAAGGTTTGAGAAGTTGTGCAGAGCCCAAAAGGTGTTAGGTTGTTAGGACATAAATAGTTATTAAGTTGTTTGGAGCTGGCAACTCAGTAAACTCAATCAATAGGTGTTTCTTTTGGCTTAGGAGTATAGTTTAAAAAAAATTACTGAGACGCTAAGAGCGCCATGAAGGAGAAAGTTGGGAACTGCTGTGCTAGATTGAAAGTTCTTTGGGAATAGATACCTATATTAGTACTTTATATCCCCCTCACGTAGCACAGTCATGGTTCAAGTGTGATGTGTGAGATGCCAAGTGGACATCCAGTGGAGGTTGTAGGAAATATAATAAATATAGATTGGCGGGCATGGAATAAATGAATAAAGGGGGCACGTGTGCACTGTGATGTCAAGGTAAGGATATGGTAACTAGTGAAATTCTACCTACTGGTTCACTGTATGCTAAGATATAGATATACTAACTATCCCTATTTTTATATTTGGTCAAAAACATACAGGGAAAAAAACGCTTGGCTTACTTACTCTTTGGCCTGTGAATCTCTAGATTATAATTTCTTGATTTTAGTACTTGTAAGTTTACTTCCTCAGATTACATTGAATTTTTTTTTTCTTACCACTACAGATTTCTATTCTCACTTTCATTATGCATATTGACACAACTGTGATCTTATTCTGTAAGAATATGTAAGAGGGAACAATTTGAATATCTCCTAAATTTCTGGCTGCTTTTCTTCCTGTCCCTTTTTGCCAAGCACTACATGCCCTTGCCTAGTGATTACATAGATGCTGGAAAGAGATGTTCTCCTTAGACTTAGTAATTTTATTTTGTTTGAAGTAAAAAAGAATCTTTTTAGTATAAGAAAAAGATTAAAGACTATAAAATTCCAGAAAAACCCTTGGTGTAGCAGAAAGAAGTTGGCTTTTGGAAAGGAGTATCAACAGTCCTCTGCATCCCACACTCACTGAGGGACATCTTAAGATGCTCAGCCTCTTTGGTTCATAGTTTTGCCATCTGTAAACTTGGAACAGAAATTCTTACCTTTCAAAGTTGTTGTAAAGATTAAACAAGTTAGCCAATGGCAAGTACCAGCCCTGAGCCTGACCCCAGAGGAGATACTGAATAGACTGTAGCTTCTCTCTGTCCTTCAACCTGACCCATCCTGGCACCTTCCTTCTCCTTTCTTTTGTTTGACTTAATCTACGATGAAGCCAATAGAACATGTTACCATTTTAGAATAGACAAGATTTTAATTTTCTTGGTATCTGGTGGTGGTTGATGGTGTGTTTCCCCTTAACCGAGTGAAACAGTAGTGCATTAGAAAATGTAGACACATCCACAGAAGTTCCTCCAGCAGGAGCAGAGTTGGAGAATGGCTGTGTCACCAGGGACTCATTCCGGTTTTCCCCACCTGAGAGCGTTCACAGTGAAACTTCTGCCTATTTCTCTGTCCCTTGGTCTTGCTCAGTTGTTATAGTCTGGAAGAATCATAGACCCCATAGATAATAATATTCCAAAATCATCAGTAAAGCTAAATTTATATAGTAGGTCTAACTTCTACAGAGTCTTCTTCTTACAGAGTTGCTAAAATGCAGCCTGACTGAAATCTGGCTTACTGAACTTCCTCAGAAGAGTTTACCATGTATTAACCCTGGTGACAATTCCACTGCCCTTCCCCTGCTCTGCTGTTTTGCTTTCAGCTGATGCTGGCAAACATCGTTTCCCAGGCTCCTTTGCCACCTGTTTCCTTCTTAGGTTCAGCCAGTGGGAAGTACTGGGTGGAGATTGAAGGACAGATGGAAGAGCTCCCACCTTGACCCTTTCTCTCTCTCCAAGAAGCTCTTCCCTCCATGGCTCCATATCTGTCCAAATGGCTGCATTTTCTCCATGGTCCCAGACCTAATCTCACAGCTCTGGCCTTGTCCCAACTAAGGGTGGCACCTTGGTGGCCGCCTGGGTTTCTGGTTCCCTTATGCCAAACCCAGCTTCTGGGCTGTAGCGTCACATGTCTTCTCTTTGTCACTTTGATCCTTTGAGGCAGTAGCACTTATTAAGTCTCTGGGTTACCTCGCCTTCCTCTGTTTTCTCTTTTGTCTCTTCCAACATTTTTCAAGTAATTCTGCCATATTACTCTATTGAATCACCTCGCATGGGTTCTGTTTCCCTGAGTGGTCCCTAACTAATACAATGATGATGATGATTCTGCAGTTGCTGATAATGAGCAGTGTGATTGAAGGATCAGAAGACCTAACGTTCAAAATAAATTTAGGAAAAACACAGAGATTGGAACCTTACTCATAAACACAGGTTTAAGTTGCTAAGATAGACGGGTTTTAATTTTGTGACCGAGGATTCATGTAAATAAAAAGCTTTAAAATTGTCAAAAAGAATGTGAGGTATTTGTCACAGTGAGAAAGTAACTTTGATTTTCAGTAAAATAGAAACTATTGTTGAACCTTTTAAATATATTAACAGAGAATCCATTGCTCCATGTTCTACCGAGTGACAAAAGGAGACGATCTGCCCCTGAAGGTTTTTTGTTCCTTGGATCTAAAAGCCAGAATGGTGTGTGGGGTATGTGTGTGTGTGTGTTGGGGGTAGGTGGATATAATTTTATAATAATATGTACTACATGCATCTACAGAATAAATGTGCATGAATGAAAGTAGGATATACATTTATGTATACTTTTTATTTAAAATTATTTTTACTTAAATGTTTTTCTGATGAAGCAGAGAAAGGTTTAAGAGATAAAATAAGTGGATGACAGACTAAAGGCAAAAACAACAAAAAAGAGGGATTTTTATTAGTCATTTCAGTATAGTTGTTATCTGTTGTGTAATGAGACCTTGTGTTTATTAAATTAATAAATGTGTATAATATGAGAATGTGTGCAAAACGCTGACTATATTAAAAAACAACACTTTTGCAACTACACGTATGACAAAGGATTCTAGATAGAATGTATAAGTAATTCTCAAAACTCAACAGTAAAAAAAAACAGAGTTCAATTAGAAAACAGGCAAAAGACATGAAGAAGCATTTCACTGAGGAGGATATACAAAGAGCAAATAGGCACATGAAAAGATGCTAAACATCATTAGCCATTAGCAAAATGAAATTAAAACCACAACGAAATACCAATATACACTTATTAGAACAGCTAAAATTAAAACTAGTGACAGTGCCAAATGCTGACAAGGATACAGGAAAATTGGATCACTCAGATATTGCTGATGGGAATGTAAATGATACTGCCACTCTGAAAACCAGTTTGACATTTTCCTAAAAATTACGAAAATACACTTACTGTATGATGCAGCAATTGCCCGTCTCGGAATTTATCCTAGAGAAATTAAAACTCATGTTTACACAATAAAAACTGTACACAATTGATCATGACAGCTTTATTTGTAAGTGCTCAAAAGAAGGACATTTACAATGTCCCCCGACAGGTGAGTGATTAAATAAACTGTGTGGTATGTCCATACCATGGAATACTACACTGCAATGAAAAAGAATGAACTATTGATACAGGCAACATCTTGGATTTATCTTAAGGGCATTATGCTGGGTATAAAAAGCAGTCCTGAAAGGTCAAAACAACACACTGTATGATTCCATTTATATAGCATTATATCAGGGTTAACTTCCTGCTTTTGAGGTAACTATGTAAGATATAATCACTGGGGAAAACCGGGTGAAAGGTGCACAGGAATCCTCTCTAGTATTTTTGCAATTCTCTTTGACTCTAAAATTATTTCATAATAAAAAGGTTTTTTTTTAAGCCATTCTTTGCACACACACTATTGTTTGTTGGAAAAGGGTTACTTTGAAGTAAATGGGGAGTGTAGTTATTTCACTTATTCTGGCCAAAATTGTTTGTTTCTGTGTAGGATTTTGAGAGTTCTTCCTTTTCTCGTTCAGGAATATGCCCTCACTGGTTCTGGCCTTCTGACTAGTGCCTTTGCTTTTAGAAAGGCAACATTTTTTACCATTAGTTAATTAATTTTATTGTGATTATAATTTGGATATATGGCTCCTTTGAAAACTCTAGACCATTTCAGAGGTATTTCACTGTTCTTTGTGTACTTAGCTGGATTTTTTTTGTTGTTTCATTTGTTTTTTCACAGATTAGAAACAAAAGCAGAGTCAGTGATATTAACTGGAGTAGATAGCAAAACAGAATAGACAGTTGCCATACCACCCTATTCTGATCCATTCCATTCCATTCTCTGATTTCCCAGCCTATTCTGTTCCATCCATTCTATTCTATAAATGTTTTTTAAGCATCTGGTATGTGCCAGGTATTATTCTAGGTGGCCTGGCATGTAGCAGTGAACAGAGCAAACAAAAAAATGCTCTCCTAAAGCTTATATCCCATGAAGGGGAGTCAGAAATAAAATACACATAAATAAACTTTGTAATATAAGTTAGTAGGTGCTATGGAGAAAAAGAAAAAGCTAAGCAGATGGGAGGTATAGGGTCGGGAGGGAGGGAAGGTTATAATTTCCAAACAGGATAAGTTATGAGAAATTGTGTGAGAGGTAAAGGACTTAGCCATAAATTGAACTGAGGGAAGAGTTTTCTGGGAAGTAGGATGGGAGGTGTCTGGAATGTTTAAAGAACAGCAGGGAAGCTGTTGTGGCTGGAGCAGAGTCAGGGAGATGAGATAAATTGGAGGCGGAGTCAGAGAGGAAAAATGAGATCTGATCACGCCAGGCTTGTGTGGGTCATGGCTTTTACTCTGAACAAAATGGCCAGCCAGTGTAGGGTTTTCAGCAGAGGACCACGTGATCTGAATAGTTTAGGACCATGGTAATCTCACTGAGAAAGACACTGGCTTACACCCTACTGTTAGCAGTGGAGTTACGGAAGTGGTCATATTGTTGACACCCACCCCCTCACAAAAAGTAAGGGTATTTTGAAGATAGAGGCAATAGAATTTCCTGATTAATGTGATGTAGAGAGCATGAGAGAATGGAGAGAAGGAACTCTATCCTTCTTTCACCTGGAAGGATAGAGTTGTCAACAAATGTGGAGAACGATAGAAACGGGGTGGTCTGAGGAGAATATCAGGAGTTCACTTTTAAATATGGTAACTCTGAGGTATATTTTAAACATATTGATACAAGAAGACATTGCTTGTCAGCAGGTGGGTACATGAGCGTAGAGTTCAGGAGTGAGGTCCAGACGGTAATATGTAATTTAGAGTTGCCAACACAAAGTGATATTTATGATGAGATTAGATAAGTTTATCAAGGGGTTGCCATAGATTGAGAAAAGAACAAAGGACTAAACCCTGGGAAACTCTAGAATTAAGAGGTCGGGGGTGGGGTGGGGGGTGGAGAAAAGGAAACAGTAAATGGGACCAAGAAGAAGCAGCCAGTCCAACAGGAGGAAACCTGAGGGTACAGTGTCCTCTAGGCCAATTGAAGTATGTGTATCAAAAGGCTTCCAAATACTAAGGTATATCTGTTACCATCAGTGTAAATGGGCATGATGTGATTCAGTTTTGCTGTACCCCTACTTTTTAAAAAATTCTATTTTTATCCTGGGAAACAAGATCGTTGTTGTAAAAATTTATCATGCTAAATTCTTGTTCTTTTATTGCTCAAGTTTCAAACACAGAATCAACATTAATTTAAATTGCTTTAAGAACTGGGTTTGGTGTTAGTAGTTTCTCTATAGTGATTCTGTGTTTATTTGACCCGATATTTACAGTAAATGATGGTGTGAGGTCTTGATAAGAAGCCCATTACACTTATTTTAGGAGGCTAAATTGAAATGTACTCTTTGTGTAATTATTTGAGGAAAAGAAATTAAGCTTCTTATCTTTTTATTATGGTAATTTTTGTTATTGTTAGCACCTTTTATAAATAAGTTTTTTGTGTGTTTCATTTTCTCTTGTGCCTGTACATGTTAAGAGATTAAGCATTTGACTTGGAATTATCAAATAATCCTTTGTAATAACTGTGATTTAAAATTATACGGGAATTTATTTCAAGCAGTGACTAATATATGGAAGTTTACATTCTTCTTATTGAATTTTCCATATATTTTATTCAGGGATATCAAGTATTTATATACCAAGTACATGAAGGATGATAGGTGAAAATAGAAATTATTAGTAATGCAATTTTGCTATCTAGGAAAACAGCTAGATTCTCAGGCTTAAAAAAAATTTTTTTTGAGCCTGCAGAATATTTTACAATTAATTTGCATGCATTTTGTGTATATTTATGTTGCCTTTGGCTTGTATTCTGCAGTGCAGGCTTCTGAGTTGCCACCTCATGAGTAGGCTTTACACTCCCCACAAATTACTGTAACAAAGTTAAAATTTTTTAAAACCTACAAACCTAATGAACTGGACTGCTGAGAAGAACAGAGCTGAATAAACACAAGCTTCCCTTTTTGCAGTGACTGTTCCAAACTAAGCAGAAGCTGCTGCTTTTTTTTAGGGAAGGGAAAATAATGACCCGGTTTTCTTTATTTTTCTGGTGAGCAGTTTAACTGCTACCTCTGTTTGGTGTATTCTCCCACTCCTTTTATTGGAATGTGGCATAACTGTAGGTATGGTACTCTTTACCACAATGTATATTTTCTTTACCACAGTGTATATTTTGAACCATATTTACCGATGCAAGCTATATAATTTTTGTCTGAGGTGTAGTCTTGAAGCAATTGTTCAGAGAGAAATCCGACACTAAAGCTGGAGGTACAACCATTTCCAGGCATTTAAGTGTGTGTATGTGTGCTTGTAGAATTATCATCAAGGAGAAAAGATGATTCTCCCAGATGGCATTACCTTCATAGAAACTGCTAATATGCACATGCGTGAAAACCATTTCTAATCCAAGTGTACTGGCAGCATTTTATTTTCAGACGTGGTTGAATTAACTGCTTCAACCTTTTATTTTATTATTTTCTACTTTTGAACTGGACTTTTGGAAAGATAATAGCTCTCCCAATTAAGTTATTTTTTGAGTATTGTATGTGTGTGTGTGTCCCTTTGTGTGTATTTGTGTTGTGTATAAACCCTTGTATATTTTGGCATGGCCCAAGTCAGCAGGAAGGCTCCAGGGTTGAGGCTGCTTTCATCCTATGTTATACCCTCACAACCTTCCTGTTTTACGATAATTCTGAAACCTAATGCTCCTGCCACTTTTAACTCAGAACTGTGTTTATTTGCCTGTGGCCTGTTTTATTGTGAAATAAAAATCTTAAGAACCCTATGTTTTAGGGTGTTTTTTTCCCAAGAACAGTACGGTCGTCTTAAAGGCTAAATGATTGTGTTTTAACGGTATGTAAAGATTCAGTAAAAAATAAATCAAGGCAATTTTGTTTTAAGAAGAAATTTTTAAAGGTCATACATGCTGCAGACTTCAAAAAGTCCAATGAAACAATTAAGAACAAACTGTACTTGTGTGAACGAATCGTTTTATTCTGCACTTTCCATAATGTGTTAAGTCTTAAGCTTCAGAAGATTATGCTTCAATTCCAGGTGACCATTGGTAGAGGATTGGAGCCACAATTAGTTAAAAATAAGTTTACGCAGATCTTGAATGTCTCTAGGAATTTTCCCCCTGTGGCACGTGATAGAGGGAATTATACCGATTTGCTTTCTCTGCGGATGTAAACAGTTAGGTGGCTGTCATTGATTTTATTGCAGAGGCTGGCAGCTTACAGCCTCATCATTTTCTGGCAGTGCCCCTCATGGTGATGCATGGTAAGTAGTAAATAATGAGACAGTGAAGTGCCTTGAACCTTTTAATTGTTTTTGAAATCTTACTACTTTTCATGTTAATCTGTCAAAAGGTATTTACATTTATTACATATCTAGCATCCATGTGTTCTAGGTGTGATGAAGGTAACATGTAAAATACCATTTTTGTGCTCAAGGAACTTCCTGTCTGGCGCAGCATGTCTTAAGAAGGGAGGGTGGAGCATTACTGGCATTTTAGGTGGAACAATTCTTTCTTTTGTGGGAGTGTTCCTCACAAGTTAAGCCTCCCTGGACTCTGACAAGTGAATGTCAGTGGTACCATTATTTATGGTGACAGTGAAAAATGTATTCGTATATTTATCAAATGCCCCCTAAAGAGGCTGTTAACTACACCTCTTCCTCCTCAGAACAGTTGGAGGCGCTAAAGTATACCCTATATGGATAGAACGTGATTATAGAACTCTGTTGTTGAAACTATGTTAAAGGAATGATACATACCATGAAAGTTTAGAAAAAACAGGGAAAAAGGCTGCACCTATTCATACCAAGTTATATTACAGATTACTCTCGAAGCCCATGACGATCCTTCTGCTGTGACTGTCCTCTTTTTTTGGCCCTTAGTTTTTATTCTCCTGGCAAATTCCTACTTAATCATCAAGATAAACTGCATTGTTGTAGCTTCCTAGAAGCCTTTGGTAACTTTCTCTTTTCTCAGATATGGGGTTGGGTGATTCCTACCTTTAGGAATGCGTATCTCTACCATTGATAGAGATACGCATCTCATACCAATGCATATCTCTACCACTGTCTTTGTCAGTATGTTGACATCATCTCTTATGGATCAGTCAGTTCTGGTGGCTCAGTAGCTTGTATGCTTATTGTGGGCAGGAACTATGCTATACATCCTTCCTACTGATTTAAATTCTGTGGTGAGTACATGTTTAATGAGCTGACTTGAACTTGACAGGTAAATGATGGAAGCACATGAAGTTGGGTAGTTTCATTGTTTCTTGACATCAAATTTAAATTGTGTTTCAGAGTCTCCTTAATGTTTAACTATGCTCATTTTAAGAAAATTTTCATGCCTTGCTGTTGGAAATGTAATTTGGTACAGTGCTTTCGGAAAGTCATTTGGCAGTAGGTATCAAGAGATTTACAAGTTCATGGCATTTGATTTATTAATTCCATTTCTGGGAACCTCTCCTAAGGAAACAATTCTAATTATAGAAAAAGCCTTATGCACAAAAGTCTCCATTTCAGCACTGTTACTAATAGAAAAAAATGGGAAGTCTTTAAGAAGTCTGGGTAATAAAAATGGGACTTTGCTTAATTTTCAAAAAACAATTCTAGTGGACAATTTGGGGGAATTATGTGTGAATATGATCTGGCTTTTAGATGAGATGAAATTATTCTGAAAAAGTAAGATGGAGATTGTTAACCCATAAAAATAATATAGCTATAAAATAATATGCATACATTATCTCATTATAATATACGTATACATACACAAATGCATACAGATATGTATATACATAAAAGATTCAATAGAATATATTAAGATCTTAACCATAGTAACCTCTAGGCGTTAGAAATTGATGTTTATGTTTTCTGGCTTTTTGTGTGTGTTTTGTAATTTTCTACAATACCCATTACACAGGTATAATAATAAAAGGATATTTTTTAAAAACAAGGAACTGAAAACAAATAATAGTGCAATAGCTTCACAATGGTTAAATTAATTATTATAGCTCTACGTTCTCGATTATTTCATTATATTTAAAGACAGCATTTATGAGAAGCTTTAGCAGCATGATAAAAATCTTTCTATCATAATATACAGTGAAAAGAGCAAGGTGAAAAAGTTTTTATGTGGTTTGGTCTCATTATGTACATACTTCAAAAATAGATCTCACAGTTATTGTTTCTAGATGGTAAAATGGAGTTTTCTTTTCTTGTATTTTTAAATTTTTATAATATATAATATTTTTATTTGGAGAAAAAATATATATCATCAAAAATTCTATTAGAAGAGCTCTAGTATGTGTTTCAGAAGTTTTAGGATATTGTCTTAAGAAGTTCAAAAAAGTTATAGCTGCAAATCATGACTATTTAAATAAAAATAACATTTCATACTAAAAATATATATAGGAGGGAATTATATTCTGTCTTTTGTAAGGATAGGGTAAGAATCTACGAACTTTGTATAGGCAAAAATGGTTACAAAGATTTGTATAAATTCAGCATAAAGGCAGGTTCCTTAATACTACTTTTCATTAAATCATTCATTCACTCATTCAGATTGCTCATAGAACATGGATTTTAGTGCTGGGTATTCAGAAATAAGAAATGTTAAGAGGAGACATAAAATTGAATTGTCTTACCTTTTGCCCCAGAATTGAAAGGTTAAATTTTCTTAGGACAGCAATACTGTATGTGATCAAAAGTCCAAAACACCTTTACTATATCTGAGTAATATTTACTGAATTTCCAGATGTTCTCCTAGCTCTTTAATTAGGTTCCCTGGTTTCTGTCTCATTCCAGTGTTGAAGTCAGCAGCCAAATGCCACATATGGAAAAACGTTCCTCTGGAAGTAAATTGAATATTTTAAAATTTACTGTCACTTATCTTAATATTTAACTCAAGAAAACTTCTGTTTCTCAGTGTTGCTCTACAGATTTTCATGTGTCTGTTAAATTGTTGGTAATGCTACATAATTCAGCAGAAAACTAAATGGATTCTACCTCATTTAGAATGGTTTTAAGGGTAAAGTGATAGATCATTCTTTGGAGTAATTAAATACATCTAATAAGTACCATTTGATTTCTTGTTGGTTTAACCACCTTTATTTACTTCCCATATGGTAAGCCTATTAATATTACTATTTATTCACAGGGCTTCTGAATATCTTTTAATGAGAAAAATCTATTAGGAATAGTAGAAAATTATGGAATCCAGTAGATTCAGGAGGAATTTTTAATGGATCTCATTAACATTTGAGTTTTAAGTTGAGAGAATATTCTGTGCTCATTTCCCAGCTACTTTAGGAATAGTATGATTATGGTTATTTTTAAACCTAGAAGAAGCTATTTTGGAGTGCTTGTTAGTTCAACATTCTAGATCTATTCTCCATGTGATATTGACTTAAAATTTAAAAAGCAGATGTAGGTCAAAGGAGATTCTGCAAACACTTTCAGTGTTTTATCCTGGGGCTTTGACAACTTTAAAGCAATGGCAGGATGATGAGTCTTTTTAATATCTAACCTAAATACTCCTGGTAAATTTTAAAGTCATCTCTTTCTAAATTTTCTCTCTTACAAGCGAAAATAAAAATCTAATTATTATGCTTGGTCTTTATTTCAGCAGTGGTTATCTGTTTTGTCCCTAATACGTAGAGACTGAAACTTAACATTTCATGAAAGATAGACCTCATGAAGCATAGACAAGAAACTGTTAATAGAGATTTCTTCTAGGAGTGGTAGTGGGAGGTAAGGATTGAGAAAGAGAGATTTGGACCTTCTACTATATTTCTTGTACTGTTGACATATTTTGCCATGAATATACTATTAATTTTATAATTTAAAACAAAAAGGCAAATTTTTATTTATTTATTTATATACAAATTATAAGTTTATATTTGGCTTTTGGCATGTTATGAGCTTAATAAATAATTAAATTTCGGCATTTATTTGCATTTATTTTTATTTTTACAAGTGTGCCTACCATCTGCTGAACTTGAAAGGATCTAGCATGAAAAAGTTTTTAACAATATATGAGACCTGGAATAAACAAGCACAAATACTTTAGACATTTACAAAAGCTGTTTAAAGAATATTCTCATGTTTGTTCAACTTTGGCCCCCAGATACTAAAAGCATTTCTTTTCATAATAAACCAAAATTACTGGATATAATCTTTGCCATGTAGAATTTCATGTAATCAGTCATCTTTTCTGACCCAGTCATTAATGGTTATTCTTCTCATGTTTTACATATTTCATTTTCAGAATCCTCAGAAAACACACTCATTTTCCTACTACTAAAAATAAACAAACATAACAATTTATTCCTAAGTATAGTGTATTTCCTGTTATTGGTGTTTCTTTCACAGGCTATGGTAAGTAAAGGAACTGGAGAGATAGCGGGGTAAAAGGTGACAAGAATGATGTCCTGAAACTTTGTTTTGCCAAGGTCACCTGACAGCTATATATCAGGGCTCATTTCAAGACTATTTCAGGACTAATCCCCTGAATTTTTACACCATACTCTACAGATGTGGAAACTGAGGTTTGTGCCTTACCTAACACACTAATACTTGGTTCTAATAATGCCAAGATCATATGGGCTAATTTTTTTTCCTTACAACTATTGTAACTTTTACATTAAACACTTGGGATTTGTAGGGTACCAACAGAAAACCAACTTAAATTTCTTTCCGCTCTGCCCATTCAAACTAGAACTGGAGGAGATGTCTGACCCAACACTGGGAATGAACCATGACTTTTCTGTTCATTATCAGATAATTAAAGGTACTCAACACACTTTAGCCTTAGATTGTTTCAGTTTAGTAATTATCAATGTATGGTAACAATCAAACTTTATTCAAAGTAAAAGTTTCTCAACTCAGATTAGCTGCATCGATAAGCCTGAAATAGAAACGAAAGGCATGGTCACCTTCCCTGTTTTCTTCAGCTTTTTGCTTTTATCCCTATTCTGTCAGCTTGTTATGGGGAGCAGGGAGGAGAGGTAAGGATGCAGGAACGGCCTTCTGTGTTGGATTCTCCTGTGAACTGACATCCCTGCTTAGGACAGATGATTAAAGTTGCCTGTTTCCTTTACAGGTGCTTATTAGGGTTCACTCACCCAGTTTCCTGAACTAAGTGAAACACCCCACAATTGGCCAATTACATGCTCCCTCATTCTTTGGGTACCAGCCTGTACGCTTCTGGAGTATTCTTGCTGAAGTGTCCTCGACCAGTTACGTGTCCCTCACAGGCAGATTGTAAGACAATCCCGGGCCAGGCTTGTCATCCTCTTTCTCTACTGGCCTAAATCTGCTCTACACAATATACACCTTAGACCTGCTCATAAGGTGTGCCTTCTTTCTCCAGGTGGGCTCAATTACCTTCTTATTCTTTAGATTTCTCAGACTTGAGTCAGAAACCAGTCCACCCTGTCTCCAGAACTTCAGGAAACATATCAAGTTCTCCAAGTGTGTTCTTTCAAGCCCTTCTCATTAATCTTAAGGGGAGGGACAGGCAAGCCCTACATCACTAAGGAGGAGGGGATGGGCTGGGGAATACATACATGGACACTCTTCCTCAAGAAACTCTCCATCTCTTTTCTCCAATGTCTTGGCCAGTTTTACTGCAGCTCTTTTATACCTTTGAATGTTGAGGAGCCATGGGTTCCCACACTGGTTTTGTTTATACCTTTGCCTTCCTGCATGGGTGATCTAGAATGTGGGAGTAGTTGATACTCATTTTCCTGGGGTCTCAGCCAAAGTAGAGACAACTATTTAGTAACAGCTTTGGGAATATAACTTTTGAAAAACTTTAATGTAGTCTGTGAGATACTTTTTCAATCAAATATCTCAGTCTAAAGTCTGTTTGTTTCGTACGTGCTTGTCGGAGCCGGTAACGCTAGCTGCCCTACTTAAATATAAGCTTAGACACCAGAGATTAGCAGAGGTGATCCATAAATACAGATATTGTCCTGTATTTATTTCGATTGATTATTCATTCACTTGAATAGATAATACATAACATGATATGACATCTAAAAAACGTAGAAGAATATATAATGACAAGTGCATTTTCCTTGTGCTTGAACATCCCAATCACTCTGCCTTACCAAGAGGCAAATATTTTATTTATTAGTTACTTAAAAATTATTTTGCCTAACATTTGCAGAAATCTTAAAGGTCATGTGGATGTCCTATTTGTGCTCAGACTGATTTGACTTAGCTTTCCATGTATGTTACTTCTCAGCTGAGAAATGTTGAGTATGGAACATAACTGTGCTAAATCTTGGTATTCCGTCTGTAAAATGGAAATCGTAATACTAAAGACCTTACCGAGTTGTGGAGAATTAACTAAGCAAAATAGATTGAAAGGCAGTAGTACAGTTTCTGTAACAGAGTATTCACTCAATAAATATTAATTTTTTGTCTCAAACTCTTTGTCATGTAATATTAGCTTCCACTTCCTCCTCTCAACACTGCCATCCACATCCTTTGTGTGCCTCTGTGACAATAATTACTTGAAGTTTCCTGCATATACCCAGCTCCAAAACTTTGTTGTGTAAAGCATGCCCACGGTGCCCTGTGCGTATCTCTGATATCATGCTTCCTCACTGTAGTGTAATTGAATACTGTTTATTTTTCTCCCCACCTTAGTGCTTTGTTCAATGTTTTGTAACTCGGTTCAGTGATTGCCACTTAATAAACAGAATGTATTTGTGGAATGAGTGGATGCACAAATAAAGCAACCTCGCTGAGGGCCTTTTCTGTTTTGCTAGTGGGGAAATGGACAAAGCTGAAATATTTACATTGATGACATGAGTGTGAGGGGACCATGGGACTTAGCTCACCTAGTGTCACAGAGGAAACATCAAGGGAGTGGGAAGAAAAGGGTTGTTAAGGAGAAGGTAGGGGGCAGGGGGGAAGGTCCTGAACGTCTGAGTATACATTTAGGAGTTTTGCTTGGACCTTAACCTTGATTTATCCTCTTGTTCAGGCATTAGAAAGAAAGTGGCTTTTCAGTTAAGAAATTGGAGGCTTGAAGCAGACCACATGTGTTCCTTCATACTGTATCAGTTAGCCCCAGAAAACCTAAAGTGTCAGGGGTGAAAAGGAACAAGAAAATGAATCATTTTTCTCGATCACGTGAAAAGTCTGATGCCTTGATTAAAAGGATGGAGTCAATACTGTGGTGGCATTTTAAGTCCGTGTTTTCACACATTCTGCTCCAAAGAAGCTGGCAATATTATGTATTGAATTAAAAATATAATCTTAATAGCTTAAGGGAAAATATTAATAAGGCATTGGCAACTTTCACTTTGCATAATTTAAAATTCTGTATGTTATATTTCTGGAAATATAACAGTTCCCAAGTGATTGTCTTTTATATTTCCGAAATGAAGAAATATTTTGTTCTGTATATTAACTTTTTATTATTTCTAGATCTCAGTATATTTAAAATTTCTTATTCAATTATTTTAACAGCATAATTGAGATACATCATAAAAATTCACTCATTTAACATGTATAATTCAGTGTTTTTAAGTATATTCACAGGGTTATGTAACCCTTACCACAATCTATGAATACGTTTGTCTACCCTAAAAAAACTCATACCCACTAGCAATCATTTCTCATTCCCACTTTCCCTCTCCCAGCCATAGACAATCATTAATCTGTTTTTTGTCTCTGTAAATTTGCCTATTTTGGACATGTGGTATAAATGGAATCACACGATATCTAGTCTTATGTGGCTAGCTTGCTTTGTTCAGTATAGTGTTGTTAAGGTTCATCCGCGTTGGCATGTATCAGTACTTCACTTGTTTTTACTATTTAGTATTACTGAATAATACTCCCTTGTATGGATATGCCACATTTTATTTATCAGTTCATCCACTGATCGACATTTGGGTTGTTCTGTCTTTTGGTTATTATGAATAATATTGCCGTGAACATTTCTGTACAAGTTTTTCTGTTGGATGTGTTTTTCATTTCTCTTGTTGTATATACCTAGGAGTGGAATAGCTGGGTCATAAGTGCTTGTCAATACTAGGTATAATCTGTCTTTTTTACTATAGCCATTCTAGTGGTTGTGAAGTGGTGTCTCATTGTGGTTTTGATTTGCATTGCCCTGAAGACTAATGATGCTGAGAATCTTCAAGTGCTTATTGGTCATTTGTATATCTTCTTTTTTTTTTCTTTTTTTTTCTTTTTTTTTCTTTTTTTTGCGGTACGCAGGCCTCTCACTGTTGTGGCCTCTCCCATTGCGGAGCACAAGCTCCGGATGCGCAGGCTCAGCAGACATGGCTCATGGGTCTAGCCGCTCTGCGGCATGTGGGATCTTCCCGGACCGGGGCACGAACCCGTGTTCCCTGCATTGGCAGGCAGACCCCCAACCACTGCGCCACCAGGGAAGCCCCTGTATATCTTCTTTTAAGAAATGTCTTTTCAAGTTCTTTGCCCATTTTTTAATTTGGGTTGTTTGTATTTTTGTTGTTCAGTTTAACTCTTACAAATTTATTTATTCTGGATACTAGATCCTTATCAGATTTATAATTTGTGAATACTTTCCCCCATTCTTTGTATTGATGTTATCATTTTCAGCACAAAAGTTTTAACTTTAATGTAAATCTATCTTTTTTTTTTTCCTTGTGCTTTTGATTTGCATTGCCCTGAAGACTAATGATGCTGAGAATCTTCAAGTGCTTATTGGTCATTTGTATATCTTCTTTTTTTTTTCTTTTTTTTTCTTTTTTTTTCTTTTTTTTGCGGTACGCAGGCCTCTCACTGTTGTGGCCTCTCCCATTGCGGAGCACAAGCTCCGGATGCGCAGGCTCAGCAGACATGGCTCATGGGTCTAGCCGCTCTGCGGCATGTGGGATCTTCCCGGACCGGGGCACGAACCCGTGTTCCCTGCATTGGCAGGCAGACCCCCAACCACTGCGCCACCAGGGAAGCCCCTGTATATCTTCTTTTAAGAAATGTCTTTTCAAGTTCTTTGCCCATTTTTTAATTTGGGTTGTTTGTATTTTTGTTGTTCAGTTTAACTCTTACAAATTTATTTATTCTGGATACTAGATCCTTATCAGATTTATAATTTGTGAATACTTTCCCCCATTCTTTGTATTGATGTTATCATTTTCAGCACAAAAGTTTTAACTTTAATGTAAATCTATCTTTTTTTTTTTCCTTGTGCTTTTGATTTTGTTATTTAAGAACCATTGCCAGGATCCAAGGCCACAAAGATTTACTCCTGTGTTGTCTCCTAAGAATTTTATAGTTTTAGCTGTACACTTACGTCTGTGATCAATTCTGAGTTAATTTTTTGTGTGTGGTGTAAGGTAGGGTTCCAACTTAATTTTTTAAAAATTTTATTGGAGTATAATCGCTTTACAACATTGTGTTAGTTGCTGCTGTATAACAAAGTGCATCAGCTATATGTATACCTATATCCCCATATGTCCTCCCTCTTCAGTCTCCCTCCCACCCTCCCTATCCCACCCCTCTAGGTGGTCACAAAGCACCAAGCTGATCTCCCTGTGCTATGCAGCAGCTTCCCGCTAGCCATCCATTTTACATTTGGCAGTGTATATATTGTCAATGCCACTCTCTCACATCGTCCCAGCTTCCCCTCACCCTGCTGTGTCCTCAGGTCCGTTCTCTATGTCTGTGTCCCAACTTCATTATTTTTGCATCTCGATACCTAGTTGTCCTAGTTCAATTTGTTGAAAATACTGTTCTTTCTCCATGAACTGTCTTAACACTCTTGTCAAAAAACAATTGACCGTAAATGTAAAGCTTTGTTTTTAGACACTTAGTTCTATTTCATTGATATATACACATGTTCTATGCCAGTGTCTTGATTATTATAGTTCTGTAGTAAGTTCTAAAACCAGGAAATGTGTCCTCCGTATTGTTTTTTCTTTTCAAGAATGTTTTGGCTATTGTGAGTCCCTTCCGTTTTCATATGAATTTTAAGATCAGCTTGTCAATTTCTGCAAATAAACAAAGCAAAAGTAGGAATTTTAGAGGGATTGCATTGAATCTGCAGATAAATTTGGGAGATATTGCTATCTTAGTAATATTAAGTCATCTGATCTATGAACATGGGATGTATTTCAATTTATTTAGATCTCATTTAATTTCTTTCGAAAATGATTTATAATTTCATTGTACAAGTGTTGCAGTTATTTTGTTTAATTTCTGCCTAAGAATTTTATTCTTTCTTGATGTGTAGATTTTTTTTTGACCTTTTACTTAGTTTGATTGTATTTACTGATCAAAAGTTTCCCAGAATTTCTAAATATATTATAATATGGTTTTGTACAGTTAGAAAACATATTGATGACTACAAAATAGTTTATTGCCATTTATGTGCTCCCCACTTTTGCCATTGAAATATTTTGCCTCTTTAAAAAAAATAAAATTATATGTTCTTTTGCCCTATAATTTTAAAATTAACAAAATAGTTCAGTGTTGCTGTAACAATGCTACCATAATCTAAATATATCAGTGATTTTTTTTTTAAAAGAATTCCTAGTTGTTTCATTCAGTTGGTCTTCCAGTCTTGCTGACTGTACCTTGGAGACATCTCTTAAATTCATCCCTTTCTATTCTGTGTTCGGTACCTTAGTTATTCAATGGTTATCTTCTTGTCTGCTTTTGTTGTTGCTGTTAGCTTTTTAGTTATTTCTCCATCCACCATCCTCTTAATATCTTGTACTCAGGAGCATTTCTTGTGACCCCTATAGAAAGAATTGTTACTATTTCTGCGATTTCATAATGTATTTAAGGTGCTTAGCACAATACATTTCATAGAGAAAACTCTCAAAAATTTGCACCCATCAACATCCCTAATTATCTATTCAGATCGTTAAGTGTAGATTTTATCATATTCTATACCTTTTGTTTGTTTTCTCACCATTTCTTCCCTCAGATACCCACCCTGCTTAGATTGTAAATCTTTTGATAACAACAACTAGTTATTACTCCTCACCTTTCTATTTTGGGGGCCTGCATTGTTTAGAGGTAAGAAAACTGAGTTAAGTCTTAAGAGTAAAACTGAAAAACAAATTGTCCATGATTATAAATTAATTAATCTGTCTTGCTTTCACATCTGTCAAATAATGGATAGTATTAACCTGGTGAGAGCTTTGGTGTTAAATAAAATATTACAGTTTTCTTAAGTTTGAGGTGGTCCCGTTTTTGAGTTGCTTACTCCTCTTAGGGTTCCAAATATATAAGAGAAGAATTGTATTTCTGGCTTTATTTAACAATTTGGTTTTATCTGTTTGCATAATGAGGGGAAGCTGGCACTTAGCTATCTAAGCTAAGTAAAAAATAAGTGCTCGATTCACATGTACAGAAACAGAATCTGAGATGCCAATATTTAAAAATAATTTTTCATTCTGAATAACAATTACGTACTCTACAATATTTGTATTCCTTCCAATTATCTTGTACCACATGCTTATGGTATTCATTGGATCTCTATTCCTGAATCTTTTGGTTTAAGGTACTAGTTTTGTACTAATATTTTACTAATAGAATATAAAAATGCAATTCAGAGTATTCATGATTTTAATTTTGTGCCTTTTTTCTTGCAAGACATGCAAGTGCCATTCTTTAGAAAGTTATTTTTAAGCCCATGTTTGGGCTCCACTCTTCCCTGTGCTTTCCCTTATACTTTTAAACTGTAAAATCCGTGAATATAAGAACCATGTTTTCGTTTTCTATTTTTCTCAAATGCCTAGGCCAGCATTGAGTGAATGTATTTTCAAAGTATCCCATGGTTTGTTTATCATATAATTTAAAATTGAAAATCCAAATATTTTTCAAAGGGAGGAGAATTTCTGAAAGTAGTTTTTTTCTTAGCATCTTAACATCCAAACTCTGCTTGCTCACAAGATGACTTAATCAGCACCATATCAGAGACAGCTTGCTGTGTTTACCATTGTTAGTTGGGCCAGCATATGTCCAAAACAGTTGGAAGGAGAAAAACAGCATTGACTTGAAGCCAAATTAGAGAGAGGAGAAAAAAAAGAGTTCTTTAACTATTGAACAGGACCAAATGCTTTGGACAGTTAGGGTACTTCTGTAGAGGAAAAAAAAAAGGACGATTGTTTTAGGAAAAAAAAAAAAACCCAAAGCTTAGTTCGTATCTAAATGCACTGAAATAATTAAAATAAGTAAATTGATGTGTGATGGTAATTTTACTTGTGTAAACCTTTGCAGGTAATGTTATTTTTATACATTAACCTAAAAAAGAAATTCTAAGATATTTAAATTGTGGGTAATTTTTTTTTTCAGTTTTACTTTTCAACTTTAGTTGGTTTTCTCCTTCCTAATTACTGGCAATTTTCTGTTACCTTATTAAGCAATGTGGGCACATTTGACTATCCATTACATTTCATGGGATCAGAATAATATTTCTGATTTTTGTCAAATTGAGTACTGTATTGCTCTGTAGTAGCACTTTTGAGGAAAATGTTTATTCTTACTTTCATAAGTAATTAATAAAACAAAATGTAAATACTGTGTTCACTATACCTCACTGAGAAACAACTCTTGTAGGAAAATAAATATGTTCTTTGAAATAGAAAATGGAAAGTGTGTTTTGCTGTTTATAATGGAAGGTTTGAGAAGTTTCCATACACCACAATCAGGGAATAGAATAATTTTGACCATAATTGAGTTTTATATCTCAGGCAAGGCATGCCCTAGGATAATTTTTAATTAGATAAAGCTTTTCTAAAGGAGTTCCTGCTTTCCATTCTTTGTCATTTTCTTCTATTTGGTAGGCATCCCTCTCTTTCCTCCTAGGACCCCTTGCTTTCTCTATGGTCAGACCCTGCCTTGCTGGTTGTTGATTTACCCAAAGAAGTCAATGAAGGCAACAGGAATTGCCTATCTCATGAGACAGACTTTCTAATAGAGACTAATATATATTCTATATATTTGAAGGTTGGGAAAGAATAGCCTTGGCCCTAAAACAAGCCTTGAGATCATTACTTCAGCCTCTTAGTTTTTATTTGTCTTATACATGAAGAACCCAAGGCCCGTAGAAGTAGAGTGATGAAGATTAGAACCAAGGACTCAGTTTTCTTTCGGCCGTGTCCTGCTTCTCTCTTTTGGCAAGATCGTGGGTATTAGCCAGTGATTGAAAGAAGATGGACTGATAGATCAATTCATTTATCTATTCTCTAAAACAACTGTGTCCCATGATTGTGAGAATCAAGTAACACCAAGGCTTGGTTTTAACAATTTGATGTTACTGATGAGTTTGGTGAGAGCATTTTCAGAGCAGCATAGAAGGTGGGATCTAGGTTTGCACCCTGGGACCTGGAGGTGAGAGTAGACAGAGGAGGGATGCACCTTGTGTTGAGAATCAGAATCACTCAGGCCCTGAGGCTTGGTTATCAGGTCACGTGTGTCAGGCCTGGCTTCCTCTTTGCTGAAGATGAGTTTTTCTTAGGAGGTGCCTTAGTCATTTATGCAAATGGACATCTGTTGTGCCAGCCCCACCTGCTCTCCAGACATGCCCAGAAATTTCTGAACCTTGACTTTGACTAAATCCTGTATCCTGCCAAATTTACCTTGAGAGGAATAAACCCAACTGAATGACCTCCATAAATCTTAGAGAAGCATGCCTAACGTGGCAGGTTGAATTTCCTCACTGACCTAAGGAATCACATGGGATTCTGTCTCCTTATCTCTCCCTCTACCCCAGCAGGGAGAGGAAACCTGAATAACCACTATAAAAGTGTCTTTTCTCTTAGGATAAAGAAAATTTTCATGTGTTTTTGTTCTCTTTTGTTTAACCAAGGTAATATTTACTTTTTTTTTAATTTGAAGGATTATAGATACCAAACTGCTGAGTTAAAGCATTTAAAAACAAACTAGAACTTAAAATTCTGTGTAATAAATGAGTTCTCAAGTTGTTGAATCTCAACTCATCTGATCTAAGTTATATTACGAATTCTGCGGAAAATAAAATGAAACCATTGGATTCAGAATGGCTGTGGTAAACTCTATGATTAGCAATATATTTCCTATAATCTTGGGTTACATTAATTTAAAATTACATTAATATCTGGAAGGACATTTGGGTAACTATTTTTTTCCATAAGTTGTTTTTTTCGTACAGTGCCTAACTAGTAAGTCTGTTTTGTTTGAGGCACCACATTTCCTTAGTGGTTTGGCTGCAGATCTATCACTAGGATATAATAGCCAACCTTGTAGTAGGTATTATTGTAGCTTTGAGGTACATGTGCTGTTTCTTTAAAACCTCAAGGTTTTAAAATATTCAGTACAAACTAAATCAACCCACACATTATTAACAAAAATTTTAACGTCAGATAAACACAGTCTCCTGTAATTTCTAAACATTCCTTTCCTAAACTCATTCAAATGTTCACATGTTGATTTCTGTAAGATGTACTGGCCTTGTTGATTTCTGTAAGATGTACTGGCCTTGTGTGTGTGTGTGTGTGTGTGTGTGTGTGTGTGTGTGTGTGTGTGTAGTATGAGGAATCATATATCAACTGCTACACAGATGGGAGCAGTCTGTGTCCTTTTCTTTTTAGTAAAAGAAATTTCAATTGAACAAATATTTGTTCTAGATCTAGCTTCTAACATGCAGAGTCTGTTATCTTTCCTCATAGAAAAGAGCTAAGCTAGAAGGAGAAGCCACCTGAATCTTTAATATGGAGTATGATACAGTGACTTTCATTTAGCATCATTCGAAGTTAATATTTACCATGATTTTAAGTAAGCAAGATAAAAAAAAGTAGCACTTAAGAAAATGTTGTGTATGTGACCTTGGAAGTTTTCACTCTAGCCTGCCTATTGCTCATTATCATCACCTGTAAAAGCGGAATAATGATTGCTATATTAAATGAAAAAACTCCATGCAAAAATTGTAGCTAGTGCTCAGCATACATCCCTCACTTTAAAATGTTATCGTTCTTATATTTTTGTTTTCTAGTTAACTGCTTAATGCAAAGAGCAAGCAACAAAGCCTGAAACTAATATATTAGTCCAATAAAAATACTTAGAGCTACTTTTACATGGAATTTTCCTTGTCAGCGTAATCTGCTTCCTAATTATGTTTTATTTTAGATGAAATAAGCTATGGTAATTTTTAACCTTCTACATTATGCCAGTAGGGTAGAGAGTAGAGAGGTAGCTTAGGCATTGGATTGTCAATGGGAGGTATCACTGTATGAGAATAAAAAGTAGATGTAGATTCTCTGCCACAAGGTTTGGCAGACTTTTTCAGTGAGGGCAGATAGTAACTATTTTAGACTTTGCAGCCTGTACAGCGTCTGGCACACTCAACTCTCCTTTTGTGGTGTGAAAGCAGCCATAGACAATAAATAAGTGAATGGGTGTGACTGTGTTCCAATAAAACTTTATTTGTGAGCACTGAAATTCGAATTTCACATAATTTTCACATGTCATGAAAGGTTTTTCTCTTTACTTTTTCACCATTTAAGCATATGAAAATCATTCATATGTAGCAGGCAGTAAAAACAGGAGGCAGGCTGGAATTGGCCATAGTTTGCTTACCCCGGCTCTACACAGTTATGTTCATTTTTAATGCTTTAAATTATTTCTTATACTTTTGTTTGTACAAATTGTATATACCGCTTCAAATTGTAGACTGATTATCTCAAAGCTGTGCTTAAAATATTGAGAAGCATTCTGTAATGCTGACAGTTCTCTGAATACAGCCTATTTCTATAAACAGATACTATGAGTTCTACCAGGAATAGAAATTTTAATGACAGTCTAATTAAACAGAAGAGAAAAATTATTACATTTTCTTATGCCAAATTATGAATATCTTTAAGGCACATATACTGTCACATTGATTTCTTTATAAATTTTAAAAAATTAGATTTTTCTGACAATTTTAGGCTCTTCTTTTAGGTAGACCCTTCCACTTACCTAACAAGTTGTGCCTTAATGGCTAGTGATCATCTTCTAGAACGCACAAGGAATCATGAACCAAAAAAAACTCTGAAATAAGAAAAAGATAAACTACCACAGTCTATCCTGTCAAATCTTTTCTCATACTGTCAAAAAACAGCTGCCTCTTCCTTTTTGTTACTGCTTGCTTTCTTCAATTAAAAAAGTAATCTAAAAATTTATGAACAATACATTCAAGTCTCATTAACAGTTTACAGTTAATATGATTCAGTATCTCTTTCTGAAACAATCCAATGTTATTTAGTTAATCAAGTACTAATAATAACTTCAGTGTGTGTGTGTGTGTGTGTGTGTGTGTGTGTGTGTGTGTGTGTGTAGTATGAGGAATCATATATCAACTGCTACACAGATGGGAGCAGTCTGTGTCCTTTTCTTTTTAGTAAAAGAAATTTCAATTGAACAAATATTTGTTCTAGATCTAGCTTCTAACATGCAGAGTCTGTTATCTTTCCTCATAGAAAAGAGCTAAGCTAGAAGGAGAAGCCACCTGAATCTTTAATATGGAGTATGATACAGTGACTTTCATTTAGCATCATTCGAAGTTAATATTTACCATGATTTTAAGTAAGCAAGATAAAAAAAAGTAGCACTTAAGAAAATGTTGTGTATGTGACCTTGGAAGTTTTCACTCTAGCCTGCCTATTGCTCATTATCATCACCTGTAAAAGCGGAATAATGATTGCTATATTAAATGAAAAAACTCCATGCAAAAATTGTAGCTAGTGCTCAGCATACATCCCTCACTTTAAAATGTTATCGTTCTTATATTTTTGTTTTCTAGTTAACTGCTTAATGCAAAGAGCAAGCAACAAAGCCTGAAACTAATATATTAGTCCAATAAAAATACTTAGAGCTACTTTTACATGGAATTTTCCTTGTCAGCGTAATCTGCTTCCTAATTATGTTTTATTTTAGATGAAATAAGCTATGGTAATTTTTAACCTTCTACATTATGCCAGTAGGGTAGAGAGTAGAGAGGTAGCTTAGGCATTGGATTGTCAATGGGAGGTATCACTGTATGAGAATAAAAAGTAGATGTAGATTCTCTGCCACAAGGTTTGGCAGACTTTTTCAGTGAGGGCAGATAGTAACTATTTTAGACTTTGCAGCCTGTACAGCGTCTGGCACACTCAACTCTCCTTTTGTGGTGTGAAAGCAGCCATAGACAATAAATAAGTGAATGGGTGTGACTGTGTTCCAATAAAACTTTATTTGTGAGCACTGAAATTCGAATTTCACATAATTTTCACATGTCATGAAAGGTTTTTCTCTTTACTTTTTCACCATTTAAGCATATGAAAATCATTCATATGTAGCAGGCAGTAAAAACAGGAGGCAGGCTGGAATTGGCCATAGTTTGCTTACCCCGGCTCTACACAGTTATGTTCATTTTTAATGCTTTAAATTATTTCTTATACTTTTGTTTGTACAAATTGTATATACCGCTTCAAATTGTAGACTGATTATCTCAAAGCTGTGCTTAAAATATTGAGAAGCATTCTGTAATGCTGACAGTTCTCTGAATACAGCCTATTTCTATAAACAGATACTATGAGTTCTACCAGGAATAGAAATTTTAATGACAGTCTAATTAAACAGAAGAGAAAAATTATTACATTTTCTTATGCCAAATTATGAATATCTTTAAGGCACATATACTGTCACATTGATTTCTTTATAAATTTTAAAAAATTAGATTTTTCTGACAATTTTAGGCTCTTCTTTTAGGTAGACCCTTCCACTTACCTAACAAGTTGTGCCTTAATGGCTAGTGATCATCTTCTAGAACGCACAAGGAATCATGAACCAAAAAAAACTCTGAAATAAGAAAAAGATAAACTACCACAGTCTATCCTGTCAAATCTTTTCTCATACTGTCAAAAAACAGCTGCCTCTTCCTTTTTGTTACTGCTTGCTTTCTTCAATTAAAAAAGTAATCTAAAAATTTATGAACAATACATTCAAGTCTCATTAACAGTTTACAGTTAATATGATTCAGTATCTCTTTCTGAAACAATCCAATGTTATTTAGTTAATCAAGTACTAATAATAACTTCATTATTAGGCTGTCTTTACCTGTGAGTTAGTGGATTTCAGATTAGAGAGTAAGATGAATTTTTAAAAATTGTATAGACTCAACAGAAATTTCTGTAGCTAAAAGAAAAGGGTGAAATACTAAATTTGCAATTCCTAAATACAGAATTGTTGCTAAAGAGAGCATTGAAACACCTGAAAATTCACCAGTGTGTCAAAATATGCAGAAATGTGTTCCATTACACATTTCTCTATGGTATATATTGGCTGTTACACGGAAATGCTTTCCTTTTACCTCTAAAAAATATGTAATATTATTTTAACAAAAAACTTTTCATTCTCATTTACATCAAGGCAAACTTCAAGGTGAACTGTGTAGAAATTAAATTGGATACCTGTTTTGTAGAAGTCAAGAAGAATAATAGTGGAGTGGCCAAGACCATAGACTCTGCAGCTGGTTGGTGTATGTTCTAATTCCGGTTGCACCACTAAGTAGCCGCGTGACCTTGGCCAGTTTCCTCTGTGGCCTACATTTTCCTCATTGGTGAAGTGAGGCTCATAATTGTGTCTACCCCGTGGGTTACCAGATAACACAACCTTATAGTGTTGTGAAGAAGGATAAATGAGTTAACATTTCTTTTAAAGCATTCAGAACGGTGTGTGGCACATAGTAAGTGCTATATTGGTATTGGCTCCAAAATTTAAATTAAAGCAAAACAACTCTCCAGACCAACCAACAATATGGTATTAGTCTTTGTTCTTACCCAAGTTTAGAAAGCTAAATTTGGAATCAGCATAGGGAAGTCACATTTCATTAAAATGCTCAAGGCCTGAGAACTTTGCATAATTCCAAGCTTGCATAATTATTTTAAAACTCATATCTGAAGCACTTCTGACAAAGGATAGTGGGTATTTCTACTTATGAACAAGAGTGGTGCCACCATGTGGCAATAACATAAACATGGGTGCCAATGCCTTTATCTGGCTAGGTTTGAAATTGTGCAATTTTGGATGATTTTTTTCTTTTTTGGCTATGTTGGGTCTCTGTTGCTGCGCCTGGGCTTTCTCTAGTTGTGGCGAGAGGGGGCTACTCTTCGCTGCGGTACGCGGGCTTCTCATTGCGGTGGCTTCTCTTGTTGCAGAGCACAGGCTCCAGGCGCAGGCTCAGTAGTTGTGGCTCGCAAGCTCTAGAGCACAGGCTTAGTAGTTGTGGCACACGGGCCTAGTTGCTCCGCGGCATGTGGGATCCTCCCGGACCAGGGCTCGAACCCGTGTCCCCTGCATTGGCAGGCGGATTCTTAACCACTGTGCCACCAGGGAAGTCCCGAATTTTTATTTTTTAACATTAACTTTCACCCCCAAATTGTATGTACAAAGTGAAACTTTATTATTTCCAAATCATACATTCCAAATTCTCATAATTTCATGAAACAGTAGTGCATTTTTCTTTGAAAGAGGACTAATGTAATTTGCCTCTGATTTGAATTTAGCAAATAAAGAAATAATGCCGTTAGAGCAGTGTTTTTCAGTTGAATTCCATGGAGTCTGGATTCCCAGGGGAACAGGCCAGGGAGGAAGTGAGTGGGTGGGATATTGGCTCCTACTTAATAGTTGCACTCGTGCTGGCTTTATACGTTGGGACTATTCATAAGTTTTTATTTGAAGAAAGTGTCCAGCTGTATAAAGAAATGTTTTTGTTTTTAAAAGTGAGTGCAATCCTATATTAGAACGTTTTAGTGGGACTATAAGACTTTTGTTTTGTAATAAAGATTTCCTCAGAGCTTAGAAAACAACTGCGATCTGGAGAAGGGGGGAAAAAAAAAGATTGAAGTCCTAGTCCCATTATGCAAGACTGAAGATTAGAGAGTAGAAAAGGAAAAGACATGGTTTAAATCGAAGAGGAAAATGAGAGAAGCATCATGCGTGGCATTTCTGCTCTTTTTCTTTCATACCTTCCTGCAACTTTTAATATATGCTCTTGTCTTAAATATACTAAGCATTGAAGCTTTCAGAAAATATTGGAATTTTTTTAGGTTAAAGGCAATTGTTTCTTGCTGGCAGTACACAAAACCAATAAAAGCTCTTCTTTTCTCTCAAAACAGAATACGGTTACATACTTCTGCACACAAGCGTTCCTGATAGAGGAGTGGGAACATATTCTTTGAAAAAAGTCTATTTGCCAAATAAACAAATGTAATTTGTTCAAAAAAAGTGTTATTAGAGTGAGGTCTCTGCTGACAGAATCATTTATTCACCAATATTTATTAAACTTACATTACGTGTCAGGTGATGAACTAAATTCTGGAGTCAGAGGGGAATCCCCTGCCTCACATATTAAGTTTTCGTAATGAGAAGGAAGTTGTGTTAGCTGTTTGCAAATAGTAATAATTTAGTACTTGTCTGTAACCTAGAAAAAAATATAAGTTGTAGAGAAAAATATGGAGGAGACAGTTTGTCCCACCTTCGTCATAGTTCTTATAGAAGTCAGTTTGCTGTACATCCTAGATGATGAGTGGTATACATGGCTGAATAAGTGACACTTTTTAGATAAATACCTGTATTCCCTACTTCACGGCATTAACATTTCTCACCTACTGAATGTTTCATTTCCAGGTATCATTATATCTGACTAAATTTTTGTCTCAAATTACAAAGTGATATGGATTAGGTTCTTAGCTCCTATTACCTTGAAGTCACGTAAATTGGTTTGATTTTGTCCCCATACTGCAGGAAGCTCAGTGAAGCTTCTACTTGGTTCTCAAATAGTAAAGAACTAGCAAACACTGCGATACTTTAGAACTAAGTGGGTATTACATGTGAGTTGGCAGTTCATGTTGGTGTTATGGTTTGTTATGACTCCTTAATTCAAAAGCATATTTGCAGAGAAGGAATTTGAATTAAGTAAATCAAAATAGTAAGGCTTTGATTAAAAAGTTAGCTTTCTTTAGCTTAAATGTTGATATTTCAAGGCCTACTGATATTTTAGTCATTTGTGGTTATTTTTGTTTCCTGTTCAAACCCCTGGGAATAAGAGAATAGTAAATAAAAGCTCAGATTGCTTCTTGCATTTATTTTCTTTTCATTTATGCCATGTATTAGTGCACCTTAAAGAAACAGTAAACATGTATAACTTGAACAGAATCACTATCAGGGAGAATTGTATTTCTGGACTAATCAATTTAAGTATTCTTGTTCTAGAAATTATTTTTTCAAGTTTGATTAATTTATTCTTTATTTCATTATGATATAAATATTAACAGTGGAAAATAAGCTAAGAATATTTATTTGTATTACTAAAGTGAAATTTGGGCAACATTGTCATCAAACTGACGTTGTATTGCTTGTTTTTGCATTTCCCATTTTTGATGTTAGCCACATTCAAATTGAGTAATTTTCAGAAAAAAATATGCCTTCCAAGTCTGCAATGACTCTACACATTTCAGTGAAGAGCCTTCAATAAAAGGCACTTCAATATTTTTTTAAAAATCAGTTATTGGATATTTTAGAGAAAATATTAAATAACCTTAAGATGATTTATTCTTTTCTATTAATTTAGTATTAATTAATTTACTATCTTTTCTATTAATTTAGTAATTTTCTATTAATTTAGTATTTCTTCATTTTTCAAATTGGGGATTTGAAAAAAATTCTTAGCTTATAGTTTATCGGTTCTGTTCTAATTTTCTCATAATGTAACATGGGGTAATCATTCATGAATTAGGCCTCACTGTTTAGATAACTCAGGATTGTGGCATATTCTTGGTGATCTCTACTGAGGCAAACAGCATGATGGGTAAGTTTTATTTTACTCAGCGTTCCCTTCCTGCACTTTGGTGGTTGTCACCTGTCAGCACACTGAGTTTTAAGAGGTAACTTGGGGGCTTCCCTGGCGGCGCAGTGGTTGAGAGTCCGCCTGCCGATGCAGGGGACATGGGTTCGTGCCCCGGTCTGGGAAGATCCCACATGCTGCAGAGTGGCTGGGCCGGTGAGCCGTGGCCATTGAGCCTGTGCGTCCAGAGCCTGTGCTCCGCAATGGGAGAGGCCACAGCAGTGAGAGGCCCACGTACCGCAAAAAAAAGAGGTAACTTGGGGTCTGGGAAATGTGAAATGACATCTTAGGTGGAAAAATTTTTGAGATTGCTTTTTTCAAATACTTAATCACTTTCTCCAGAAACTCATTCACTTATCAATAAGCAGTCAATGTTTACCTGGATTCAGACAGTGAAAAAAAACTAATAAGTAATTGTTTTAGGATTTTAATTGAATATGTACATATGTGTTTCTAATTTTATTACCATATGATTCATCACTATCACTCATTCATTTATTCCTTCATTCATTTCAGGTATGCACTGAGGCATTACTATGATTTTATGCTGTGCCAGGCACTGAAAATGTGGTCCCTCTTCTCAAGGAACTTAGAATAATGGTGAAGGGAGTCAATTAAACAAATATTATGAAAATGAATTGAAAATTTTAATGAGAAAATACAATAAGATACAGAAGGACATCCTACATCAAATCATTTTTAGCTAAGATATGAAGGATAAGTCAGAATCAGTATAGAAAAATGGGGTGGGATTGGAATTTAGAAAGAGATAATGTATATTGGAAATCTCTGAGATTTCGGAGAGCATGGTGTGTTTACAGACTGAAAGAAGATCGGTGTGATTCAAATGAAGGGAGGAGAGTAGGGGGTGTTGAAGCTGAAAACACGGGCAGAAAGCACATCATAGAGGGATAGGCCATCATGTTAAAGATTGGGGTTCCACTGATGGGTGTTACCCAGGAAAGTGACAGAGGGCTGCTTTAGTAAAATAGGCAGTGGTAGTGGAGAGAGCTTGATGAATTCAAAAAATATTTAAGAGTAGAAAAGATTGTTTATGTTGATTGGGTATAGATAATAAAGGACAGAAGAGTCAAATATCACTTTCATGTTCTCCTCTGGCTGCACAGACTGAGACCAGAGGTACTGGAGAAAGAGCAGAGTAAGACAGGTAAATGAAGAGTAGCAGTACTAGTTATACATATCGATGGCAAGTTTAGAATAGATGTTTAGGCTGGAGACAGAATTGTGACCATAGAGGAAGCAAATAAAGTCCTGGGAATGGAAAATATCACCACTGAGAGTCCTGGAGGGAAAATAGAAGAGGGCCCAGGTGGGATTCTAGAGGACCAACATCATTGCCCTTGATGCGTCATGTTTTCTACATCAGTTTATGGCTTGATGTGCATCAACACATGAGTTCCTTGAAGGCAGTGCCTTCTCTTGTTGACTAAAAACTGTTTTGGCAATTAATATGGCTTTACAGATATTTGCTGAATAAAGGTGTAAATGAAAAGTGATATGTTAACCTATGATACTTTAAAAACAGTGATTTCAATGTTATTTTAGGTATACACAGCCCTAAACAGTCTGACACTTTCTTTAGATAGTATTAATTATATCATACTTAAGAATTTATGCTGCAATGTAGTTATTGAGGCAAAGAGCTAGAGGAACAAAATACAAACAGCCATCAGGCATGGGCCAGCCCTTGGTTAGCTTTATGCTGTGATATAACAAGTAAGATATAATGGATAAAAGTGTAAATAAAATTACAAAATTGGATTTCTTTTGTTCCAAATCAGTGTTAAAAGAAAGGGGGTGAGAGGTGGTAGCAGGATTTCAGAAAAGGGAAGGTGGTTTAAATGGATGTAAATCAAGTTCATGGAGTTGAAGGAAGAAAAACATTTAAGTTCTGTTTCTTTCCCAAAGCCCATGGATTCTACCTGAAGAACTCTTTCTGGTGATCAGCGTAACCAATGATGAGGAAGTGGCAGTGAAGCTAGAATCACAAAAGCTAGGTATCCCCCGTTGCTGTACCAGAGCAAACTTTAAGATTCTTCATGGTGGGATTGACATCCCACATATAAAGTTGTATCAGTAGCACAAAGACTGTAAGTGATACTTATGGATCTTCTTCCATCCATTCTCCAAGACCTCTCCAGTTTCTGTTCAAGAAGGCTCACAGTGAAAACTGTACTGGCGTTAGCTGACCATATGATCAGTAGAATTGCATATGTGCATATGAAGAGTTTAAGACACAGCAAACCAGATAACTTCCTAATTGGTAGTGGGTGTCACTGTTTTTATTCCATATTGATTTCAGTTTGGCCAGAAAGTACAGAAATGACAGGACAAGGCAGTACATACTATACAGAGCAGGTAATAATCTCTCTGGCACTACCTGTCAAACCAGCATAAGTGAACATCTTGGTATTGAGCAGAGTTTCATAGATGACACGGTATCATTAGGATACATGTACACATAGGTTAATAGAACCAGCCTGTCCTGGCGAAGGCTGCAAAAAAGAAACAAGTAGGGAAAGATTAGTGAAAGATGTCTATTCCTGCTGAAGTTTCATATAAATTCCTGCAGCGTTTCCCATGTACTTAAACTATTATTAAAGGCTATACTTTGAAAAAGTGTGGATTACATGTATCCGAGAGATATTCCACATTCATTTTTTTAAATTAATTTTTATTGGAGTATAGTTGCTTTACAATTTTGTGTTAGTTTCTGTTGTACAGCAAAGTGAATCAGCTATGCGTATACATATATCCCCTCTTTTTGGATTTCCTTCCCATTTAAGTCATCACAGAGCACTGAGTAGAGTTCCCTAAGCTATACAGTAGGTTCTCATTAGTTATGTATTTTATACATAGCATCGACAATATATATATGTCAATCGCTTTCTCCCGATTCGTCCCACCACCACCCCTTTCTCCCCGTTGGTGTCCATATGTTTGTTCTCTACGTGTGTGTCTCTATTTCTGTTGTGCAGATAAGATCATCTATACCATCTTCATAGATTCCACATACATGTGTTAATACGATACTTGTTTTTCTCTTTTTGACTTCACTCTGTATGACAGTCTCTAGGTCCATCCACGTCTCTACAAATGATCCAATTTCATTCCTTTTTATGGCTGAGTAATATATTCCATTGTATATATGTGCCATATCTTCTTTATCCATTCCTCTGTTGATGAACACTTAGGTTGCTTCCATGTCCTGGCTATTGTAAATAGTGCTGCAGTGAACATTGGGGTGCATGTATCTTTTTGAATTATGGTTTTCTCTGGGTGTATGCCCAGTAGTGGGATTGCTGGGTCACATGGTAGTTCTATTTTCAGGTTTCTAAGGAAGAAAACCTCCTCCATACTATTCTTCATATCCACATTCTTTTCTGAACCCTGAACTAATGACAGGCCCACATATTTGACAGGATGATGTTAAAGCACAAAACAGCACAACAGGCAGCCTTTTCCCATGGGCAGAGTCTGCAGGCCCAAAGATTTCTGTGCAGGAAAGGAGGAACAAAAGAGCTGAGCAGATGATCAGAGCAGCATTTGTTTCTCCCAGATCTGGAAATCGTTATTCATACATCCACCTGCCAGTGGTTGTGGTCACCCATTTCTTGGTGTAAAAACTTATTTTCCATATAAACTGGCTCTGGGCAGCACTGGTGATGCTGTATCCTGAATATTATTATAGCTGCTATAATTGTGAATATTAACTGAGATAGTTAAACATGGTTCCATTTTTTGTCACATTTTTTCAAGTTTCAACTTGTAACTGAATTGACACAAATTGGTGGCGAGATTGTGCCTGTGCCTTTTTTCTGTGTGTGAAAGCCTGCACTGCTTCGGGATCTCATTCAGAGGAACAGCGTGAACAGTCTTCACCATTGTTGTGATAGTTGTAAATGGTCAAAATTTGCATTCTTAGAATTTTTCCATCCATGAGGTTTGCAAGTTATTCACTGAAAACATTCTTAAAATGGATGGCTTCTTGTTTGTAACCCAGCTGATAAAGAAGCAACCAAAGATTCCTGTTTTTGAACATACAAAAATTCTCCCTACATACCTGTGCTATAAATAATAGCATCTAAAGTGAAAAATTAAGAAACATGCCGTGACTACTTAGGGTATCCTTAGTACTTTGATTTAACTCTTTAATGGTCTTGGTATATAAAAAAACGTATTTATCAAAGGAATTTAGTTACAGCTGAACAGGTGTATATGTTGCTGAAATAAATGTAATTATCATAAGCATCTATATGAACTGAGATTTTTATTTTGAAATGGGAGCTTTTTTGTTTCCATGTTTCTTAAAGTAAAAACTATTTCTAAAAAATTGCATGAGTTGGGCTTCCCTCGTGGCGCAGTGGTTCAGAGTCCGCCTGCCAATGCAGGGGACGCGGGTCCGTGCCCCGGTCTGGGAAAATCTCACATGCCGCGGAGCGGCTGGGCCTGTGAGCCATGGTCGCTGAGCCTGCGCGTCCGGAGCCTGTGCTCCGCAACGGGAGAGGCCATACAGTGAGAGGCCTGCGTACCGCAAAAAAAAAAAAAAAAAATTGCATGAGTTGATAAGTCCTAAGTAGAGGAGGGAATAACTATCAAAGAGTTAGTAAGAAAAGACACTGAGGAAAGAATGAGCAGAACTCTGTAAAGTGATAATAAGACTAAATATATGTGGAAATGTTCTGACTGGGTATTTGCTATTAGAATAACAATAAACATATAATATACATGTATATGTCACATGTATTTGAAATCTCAAATAAGGTGAGTCTAAATAAAGTTATGAGATGTGTTAAGAAAACAGGATTTGTTGATAAGTAACATTAATGCTGCTGTTATCATCAACTTCCTTCTAACTTACGTATCTCTGGCCACCTGTTCTAAGTAATTTGCATGTTCCTAGACAAGAAATGTTGTGAACAGTGATGATCCCATTTCCTCCCTGTTAAAATTGGTTGTTAATTTTTCCTTGTTAGTTGATTATTTCTAATTATGATAATACAGCAGCTGTGGACAATGCCCTTTCTTTCACATTCTGTGATGTGTAAGTGACTGTAACTTGTTGAAACTCAGCCCTGGTATTGTGTTACTATTATTGCTCCTGGGGAGGCTTATTAGCCTGTCACAGAAGATGGAAGAAAAATCCTTCATTCTTTTTGGAATACGATGAGCCTTTGTCACCCACAATGCAATTAATTTTAAAAATAGAAAGAATGGCTGTGATATGATTATGATTAACCAGAGATGAGCTATTGTCCAAGTAACAGGAACTAATCCAGCAGGCCAGAGATGACCTACACAGAACCATCAGTTTGCTGATTGCCATTTCTCTCTGAGTTTGATGAAATATTCATGCCTTCGCTCTCCTCTCTGCAAGCACTATTGATTTCTTGTGTAAACGCTGCTATATTTAGTCTAGACAAATGGAATGTGGATTGCTGCTGAATAAATTGGATGAAAGACTGGGATCTTGCCTGCCTCTTTCTCTCAGTCTTGGGCAATTATTTATAATCAAGAGCAGTTTTTGTAAGTTGAGGGTGATTTTTCACAATTTAGTGATTAGTCTCTGAACAAAGGCAAGCAGTTAGACACAATCATTTCTGTTGGGATAGCAGGTTAAGAAGTCAAATCACCCTTTGAGGCTTACACTAGCTGTTTTGGAGAGTTCTGTGGGTCTGTTTTCCTTATCTCTTTTGGGTTTTGTTCTTCTTTTGGGCGGGGGGGTTGACGGTTTTAGTTTATGGATAATAAGAATGCCAGCAGCAAGAGACCCCAGGATCTCTTGAAATTTTACATTTTGCCTTTATAGGGTTAAATTTGTTTACTGAGATGTCCATGTAAAAACTGAGGTTTTAGTCTGGGCTTTTTAATGTAAAAGTGAAATATATGCTTAACAGCCATTGCTTTTGGTTGGAATAACGCCAACTCTATAAATTAATGCTCAAAATCTCATGATACTCCAGAGCCTTAATTGAAAGTTCTACATTGGACCTTTTGACCAAGAGATCTTACAGGCCATCTTCCTCAGTTAGTTCCAAACTTGTCACAATTATTATTTTTCCTTTTGTAAATATCATGTTTTAGAAGACGTTGTCCCCCAAACTATGGTTTATTGATATTGTTTTCCCATTTTCATTAAACTGGCATATACAGCACTGTCAGTGCAAGCTCTTCTGATCTATACATTGAAAAATCACCAGTGTCAGCAACCAAGGTTGATATCAGTTCCCCCACTCCACCCCTACAAGCTGACACACACACGTGCCTGCACACACACATGCCTGTGTGTACACACAATTCAGATGATAAGCAAGACATTAACGTTTCATTTAGTGTTTGAAGCCTTAACTTCTATAGACAGAATTTATGTTAGGCTTTATTGACTTCCTGAAAATATCTCTTAAATTTGCATGGAATATTAACTTTGTAGTTTCCAGCCTGGAGTCTTCAAATTTAAGTTACTCAGAGTAGGAGTCACAGCAGTAGATACAATTTGTAAAAATATGGAAAAGTAGAAGGGGGAAAATTATTCATATTTCCACCCAAAATACAACTTTCTTTTGTTCCCTATCTCACCAGTCTTTGCTGGTAGAATTCAGGGACTTAATACCATTAAATCTCCAGTAGAATATATGCTCTATGAGGGCTAGAATTTTTTTGTCTTTTAGTTTTACTACCGAACCCAAACATCTAGAATCACCTTGGGAATTTAAGGTTCTCAGTAAATGTACATTGACTAAATTAACTAATTTTTAAAGAGTTATCATAGGGTATATGTCATTTTTATTATTGTTCTTTCACTTAATGTTACAACAGCATTTTTCATGTTCCCATAAACATTATTTTTAATGATTGCATATTTTTCCATGAAATGGATGTGACATATTTTACTAGACATTTCCTTGTAGTTGGTGATTTCAATTAAAATAATACTTCAGTAAACAGTATGACATTGAACTGTTTCTTCCTGTTAGTATTATCTCTTTAAGATATATTCCAAGAGTTGGCAAACCTGAATCAAATGGTAGAAATACTTAATGTCTCTTGACAGATGTCACCAGATTGTGATATCACGTATCACTTTTTCAGAAGTTTTAAACCAACTGGCAGTGCCACTTGCAACATATAATTGTCTACTTGGTCATATGTTTACCCTATACAAGCGAATGTTGTACATACACATATGCATATATGTGAATCATATATATGATATTTAATCATTAGAAAATGCCTTATTTTTATTTAAAATTTTGCATATCTTTACTAGTGAAGGTGGATTTTTTTTTTTTTAGTTTGGCTATGTTTCTTTGTTTTCTTGTTTTATAATTTTTCTAGATGTTTTAGTGTTTCTATTTTCTAATATTTAATAGAAATCATAAACAATTTTATTTTCATACTGGCTCCATATTTTTGTTTGGTTAGCCCCACAGTGTTGATGATTTATTTTAATACACAGGAAATTTGTTTTTACATAATTTTTTTAGAAAAAGCATTTATTGAGGGGTATATGTTGTCAGTCTTTGAGTGGATTATCACATTTAATCCTTTTAACAACTCTGTGTTGTTATTGTTAATGGTAATTATCTCCATTTTGCATATGAGGGAACTGAGACCTAGAGAACTTAAATAACACACTCAGGATAGCACAGTTACCCTGAGGGTGATACATCCTTTTAAAAGTTATGGGAACAGGCATTTAGATTTTTTTTTTAAGGTTTTATTTATTATTTATTTATTTTATTTATTTATTTTTGGCTGCATCAGGTCTTAGTTGAGGCATGTGGGATCTTTTGTTGCGGCACGTGGTTTCTTCGTTGTGGTGCGTGGGCTTCTCTCTAGTTGTGGGGTGTGGGTTTTCTCTTCTCTAGTTGTGGCACCCAGGCTCCAGGGCGCACGGGCGCTGTAGTTTGCAGCACATGGGCTCTAGTTGAGGCCCATGAGCTCAGTAGTTGTGGCGCGCGGCTTGCCCCACAGCATGTGGGATCTTAGTTCCTTGACCAGGGATCGAACCCGCGTTCCATGCATTGTAAGGCGGATTCTTTACCACTGGACCACCAGAGAAGTTCTAGGCATTTCGATTTAGAGCAGAGGTTGAAAATTGGCAGCCTGAATATCAAAGTCGATTTATAGAAGCATTTTTGGTTGTTGTTGTTCCAATAGTTTTTAAATTTTTACAATGATTTGAAATTGAAAATTAGGTGACTTCTGTCTACCCTGGGTCTGTATTTTCTTTCTACTCACCATTTCCCACGTTTTAGCTTGCATATTTTTACTTTTTCTTTGGTAGGTCCAGTAGCCCTACAAATACATTATTTTAAAAGGTTTACTTCATAAGGAATATATCTTAGAATATGTTTTCTGACTCTGATTACAAACAAAAATGTTTGCAAGTGTACAAATTTAGTTGTGTTAGAAGTTTTCTAATATAACATGACATCTTTTCCTCGATAGAGTTGCATTTTTTTATCCTAAGTTGACTTGAATTTGGTAAGTGGTCCAGTAGAATAAGTTTTATGAACAACTTTGATATCCGTGAATCTTTGGAGTCATCTCTTTGAAAAAGGGAAATGTGGAAGATTTCACAGCAGAGTACAAATTGCTGGCTGAAAATTAGCCTGTGGTTCATTTTATCAAGCCTGATATACAGAAGACCTTTTACCATCCTTGTGAAAAAAAAGACTAGATTTGTTGATGTAAAATTTTTCTAATGGGATATAGTGTCTTTCACTTTTCATTTGTTTCCAAGTCAATGTGCTAATTTTCTGTCCTCTATCCTCCATCCTTTTTTTCTGTCTCTCCAGTTGATGTAAAATCAGAGGTTCCTGTGGGCCTGGAGCCCATCTCGCCTTTAGACCTAAGGACAGACCTCAGGATGATGATGCCCGTGGTGGACCCTGTAGTCCGTGAGAAGCAACTTCAGCAGGAGTTACTCCTCATCCAGCAACAGCAGCAAATCCAGAAGCAGCTCTTGATCGCAGAGTTTCAGAAACAGCATGAGAACTTGACACGGCAGCACCAGGCTCAGCTTCAGGAGCACATCAAGGTAGCAAACGTTTCTTTGTCTCTGACCATTGACTCGGGGAGCCTGCACCATAACATGGGCATAAGAGGGAGCAGTGGAGGGATATTTCACTATGAAAAGATATGGATACATGGCTGGGAGGAAACTTTGATTGTACTAGTGAAAAACCTGGGTAAGTAAAAGGAATCCTGGCAAAAACCTGCTTTGCTTTTTGGAGAGGAGCCTCTACCACTCTTTTTTCTGTTAGTTTACAGCATCAATAGTAAGGAATAGTAACTTCCCACCCTCTTTAAGATTCTCTTCTACATGATTTTGTCCATTTGCCCCATCTGCTCTCCACCAAGAAGAACCACGAGCATGGAAAGACCCATTTTATATTTCTAATAACAAATGTATGGATACAAAGGGGGAAAGGGAGGGGGAGAGGGGGGAATTGGGAGATTGGGGTTGACACATACACACTACTGATACTATGTATAAATAGGTAACTAATGAGAACATACTATGTAGCACAGGGAACTCTACCTAATGCACTGTGGTGACCTAAATGGGAAGGAAATCCAAAAAAGAGCCATATATATATATGTATGTATGTATGTATACATATAGCTGATTCATTTTGCTGTACGGTAGAAACTAACACAGCATTGTAAAGCAACTACAGTCCAATAAAAATTAATTTAAAAAAAAAGAATCTGTATATACTATTCACCAGAGAGGATAAATTAATCCCTTTATGTGAAGAGAGCCTTTTTTTATTTTTGTCTTTGGTCTATAAGTAGATATTCTGAGTGCTCTATAAGTAGATGTTCTGAGTATGTCCTAATCTTCCTTATGGAAAAGACCTCATAATGTGTACATTCAAAATAATAGCATAATGAAAAGCTCAACAAAATTTTATATAAAGAAACTGATACATATATTTTCAGTGTTTTTATATAAGTCTAATAGACTGTAGATAAGAATTTATTGAAACAGTTTTGGGAGTAGTTGACAATTAGAGACCCAAGTTGTTTAAATTATTCTAGGAGAAATATGTCCATATCCCACAATTATGTATGATGGAGTATTTTATTATCAGTGTCTGTGTATCTATTTATTCTCTTGTACCCTCAGAGATAAATATTACTTCTGCTTTATTTGTAAAATGTCTTTCAACTTCTTGACAAAACTAATTAAAACAAAGCTATTTTGGTCTGACTTAGTAGATGTTTAATTTGAATTTATTATGACAGTAATATAAAGTAGCAAATATTTGTAATAAAAAAGTCTACTTTTATGTCCAACTCCTTCAAAAGTGACTTAACTTATGTTAACTTATTAATATAATAAAGTATATGTTATATTATTTCATTTTTATTATATTGTGTTATAGACACTTGATTTCTTTTCCTTTTGCACTTTTTTAAATGTATTTTTTTATACAGCAGGTTCTTCTTAGTCATCCCCATTTTATACACATCAGTGTATACATGTCAAACCCTATCTCCCAATTCATCACACTGCCACCACCCCCCCCACCCCTTTCTCCCCCTTGGTGTCCATACGTTTGTTCTCTACATCTGTGTCTCAATTTCTGCCCTGCAGAAATTGATCTTTTACTCACTTGCAAGTAAAATACAAGCACATTTATGTGGGGTTAATATAGATAACTAATTTATGTTAATATTATATAATTTTACCACATTGATATTACAGTGTCTCAGAGGGTAAAAATGCTTTTTCTTTCCTATGTTCCTTGTTTTATATTTCCTTAGCCTGGAAGACCTATTTTAACTTACTTTCAGAAAAAGGCTC
Source organism: Neophocaena asiaeorientalis asiaeorientalis (assembly GCF_003031525.2). NCBI lineage: Eukaryota > Metazoa > Chordata > Mammalia > Artiodactyla > Phocoenidae > Neophocaena > Neophocaena asiaeorientalis. The sequence continues at coordinate 1,036,032 of NW_020172592.1, forward strand.
TTTGATACCTGATGTAAAATGTGGTATTTTTTTCCTTTAACTAGTGAACTTTACTAAAAGACGCTTACAATATATTGACCCATAAGATACCTTAAAAATAAGAGTGAGGATTTTGTTTTAAGTCTCATATGGAATCCTGGTTGTATTTTGCAGTATAGGAAACCTTCATTTAGTTTATAGACTTATTTTTGAGTGATTCTGGAACATTTATTTCAGTTTGACCTTTGAAACAATAATAGTAACAATAATGTCCAGATTTCCTTCTTCATTCATTCTAGGCATGTTAAAATGGCAATGATGAATGAGTAAAATTTATATTCTTCCCCATTGTTGAAGGTTTGTTTCATTTTGCTATGGTATGCAAGTGGTGTTGCCCTGAATATAGGGCAATACTGATAAGTTACAGCTTTAGATAGTTCTTTTCATTTATGTTTGATGCCTTTTGTAGTTGTAAAGATCAACATAAAATTTTTTAAAGTAATTAATTGTTTATTTTACTCAAAAGTTAATAGTATCAAGTACGTAATTGTTACTTTAGCCCAAACAAGGTAGTATATAGCAGGTTTACTGACACCTAGCCAATATTGGAAAAGGGGAGGGAGAAAAATGATTCTGAGATAGCTAAGGAAAACTTAGTGTTTGGAATTATTTTCTAAAGTATTAAGTTGCTTTTTCGGAAACTAAAGTCATACTTAAAATTTCCCTTTAAGTTTAAGAAGTTTCTTTGTTTTAAAATTTTTTAAATTTTATTGTTTTATATTTTTTATGCATAGGACTAAAAGTTGATGCTTTTAACATTCATCTAGATTTTACTTTTATGAGGAAGACACAGCATGATGCTTTACTTATATTAGTGTTTGGAATCTTTGGCTTCTATAATCATCTGTTGAGTTAGATGCTGTTATCCCATTTTTCCACCTAGTAACCTGAGGCAGAAACACTGTAACTTGCCCAAGGCTACACAGCCAGTAAGTGGATCCTCCAGGATTTGTAATCTTGCCTCATCTACCTCCAAAGCTACTACTTCATTCTGCCTCTGTCTTGGACTAGAACATGAAACTGGAGGAGTGATGTTTTGTTTCTTTTTTTTTTTTTTTTAACCTCATTCCTGCAATCTTTGATAATGAATAGTAGCTGTGGAAATTAAATTGTGTGCTTTTCTAATTCCTAAGAGAGATTAATATTCAATTCCACTGGGGCTTTGAGTGAAGCAATAAATCAACTTGATCAACCCCAATATCTATATAGAATTAACATTTAAGGCAAAGTTTAAGCAGAATTATGAAATTTTTTGTTAGAATGGAGTATCTAAAAACACTTATTAAGAGACTGGTGGATCAAATCCAAAATGTCAAAGACTGTAATTTGAAAATTAACCAGAAATGCTTCTAGCCATGTCCTTCTGGGATTAGTGAAGCTATCATGCTTGACATGCAGAGTTGGCTTCCTGTTGCTCCACAGTGACTCTGATGCCATTCCATATAACTTGTTATTTTTGTTCTGTTACTGTGCTGTGTAAATTTAAGAATTTTAGGCACCTATCTCATATAAACAGCAAATTACACTAACTTCATTAGTATTTAGAGTTTAAAATAGTAATAATAAGCAAAATTAGTATTGTTCAAACTTACAACTTAAATTTCATATGCATTTATGAACATGATGCATGGTGGAGATTATTCCTCTGTCTTATATATGAGGAACCAGTTCTCTGAGTGGCTTAGTGTTGTCTAGATCTCGTATCTAGTAATGTCAGAGCCTAGTAGAACTCAGTCTTGAGTTATTCCTCAGTGGGCACATTTACGATTATTCCATGTCTATTTCTTAGTCTGAGAGAAAATTGACATCTCAAAATGGTTTTGTGTTTTTTTTTTTAATTTTATTTATTTATTTATTTATTTATGGCTGTGTTGGGTCTTCGTTTCTGTGCGTGGGCTTTCTCTAGTTGCGGCGAGCGGGGGCCACTCTTCATCGCGATGCACGGGCCTCTCACTGTCGCGGCCTCTCTTGTTGCGGAGCACAAGCTCCAGACGCACAGGCTCAGTAGTTGTGGCTCACGGGCCTAGTTGCTCCGCGGCATGTGGGATCTTCCCGGACCAGGGCTCAAAGCCGTGTCCATGCATTGGCAGGCAGATTCTCAACCACTGCGCCACCAGGGAAGCCCTCAAAATGGTTATTAAGAATGCTTTATATTCATGATGTACCTTATTTGGAAGTGAACTCAAGGGATTCAGACAGCCAAACAACAGTGCATCAAAGTGTAGTCTGATGGAAGTGATTTCTTCTTGACCAGTCTCTAATCTGAAGGGTTTTGTGCACTGAGTGAACTAATTAGACTTTGCTATTTTGAGAGAAGAGCTTGTTATGGATATACAGATTGCATTCATCTTTTGAAAACCTTCATGGAAGGTTTTGAAATTTTTAGCCTTCGTTTTATTTCAGGTAGCTTTCCCCCAAATTAACTCATATCTCACTATTCTATTCAATTTGATTATGTTCACACAGTTTCTCAGGATAAGAAGTGAAGATTTCATTTGTTTATGTTGCAAGGGAATTGGTAAAACAGACTTCTGGGAAGTTCCTGCCTTTCTTTGCCTGTATCATGTATTTCAGATGCACAAAGGAAAGTTACTCAAGGAACTGAAGATCTGAGTGAATTTGGTAATATTGTGATAGGACGGCGTAGGTGTTGAAACTACCTAAAAACTTTCTTGTTAGTGACCTTAAGACCATTTATGGCATTAGTTGCTTGTCTTTAGATTTCAATAATATACCAAAAAATGGGTAAAATGTAAAGTAAATACAAATAATTTCCAAAAGCTCATAACATTTCGATTTTGGTCATTGATGACTATGAAGTCTAAAGAAATTGCACACTCTCATGTCTTTCTCTTCTCGCAAGTTGCAACAGGAACTTCTAGCCATAAAACAGCAACAAGAACTGCTAGAAAAGGAGCAGAAACTGGAGCAGCAGAGGCAAGAACAGGAAGTAGAGAGGCATCGCAGAGAACAGCAGCTTCCTCCTCTCAGAGGCAAAGATAGAGGACGAGAAAGTAAGAGGCACCAGGGTAAAAGACGGATCTCTTCCCTCATCTTTAGCTGATGGTCATTCAGAAAGGAGCCTGATAAAGAGTGGAATTAAACTTGTCAAAATTGTCTGTGTTTAAGCAAAAGAATACATTATGGACCCAAATGTAAGGCTTTGACATTCACATATCAGCTCTCTGCATTTAGTCTACAAGCATCTCCAGAAGTAAACATAGCATTGTTTGGCAAAGATGCTAATTTCTGTTGTTTTGAACCTTAAAAATAATGTTATACTAAGGCAATATAGCTATGCCATTGTGTTTAATAATAAACACTTCCTCATTACTCCACCATACCTTCCTCCTGCTCAAGTAATAATTGCTCTTTAATAAGTCAAACCTTGTCTCATTTAGTTTTCAAGTACCCAAACTTTGAGAAGATTTAAGGTAGAATTTTTTTTGTTTTTTTTTTTTAAAAAAGCAACTATCCACAAGAGGGAGACAGATCCAAATAATTCCCCTGTATGAGGTCAGTTCAAAATCAGGTCGTAGCAAGGTTTAAAATGTGATGACTTAAACTGGAATTGTCAGCAATATTTATTTGTTTAATGGGCAAAAGTGCTTTTTAAAAAAGTTTTTCAAACTAGCAATTCAGAAGAGCTCATTTTAATTTGCTTAATCACTTATATGGTCCCCCAAGATTCTTGACTTTTAAAAAGCAGTGTTCTGTTCCTCAGCAGTATTTTTTAAAGCTTAGGAAAAAGTTAGTATTAATTCTGGGAATCCCCTTTCTGCAAAAGCAATTAAAGAAATCATCGAAGGTCTTTTGAAAACTGGCAGTTGAAGCAGTAGTCACAAAATATTACTATGTCATTTTCTAAAGGCTGTTTAGACTCTGGTTTCTTCTTTTAATAGGAAAACTTCATATGCCGTGACGAGTGGTGCTACTTCTTAATTTTTGCTAAATATTCCAGAGGCTTGAAAGGACAGAACCGCAAATCACCATCTGTTTCTGTATGTGTGTGTTTCAGGGGCAGTGGCAAGTACAGAAGTAAAGCAGAAGCTTCAAGAATTCCTGTTGAGTAAATCAGCAACAAAAGACACTCCAACTAATGGAAAAAATCATTCCGTGAGCCGCCATCCCAAGCTCTGGTACACGTATGTTCAGTGTTTGGCTTTTTTCAGTCCCAGGGGTAAAGATCACAGGTTCTCAATTCAGCCAACCTGGGCACAAATCCTTGGGCTGCCAAGTTCTCAGCTATAAGGCCATGGGCAAGCTCCTCAAATTCTCCAAGGCTCAGGTTTTTATTCTATAAAAAGAGGACGATAATAGTACCTGCCCTCTAGGGTTTCTGGGAAGGTCCTGTGAAACAATGTGGTAAAGTATGTAACAGAGACCAGCTCTTAAATAAATGTTAGCAAGTATCATCTTGAGGGCTAGAAAGTATTATGCATGTTCTTTGCCAAATGAATAGCTGACAAATGTAGGGTGGGGCATAGAAATTAATTCATATTTTGCATTTTTCTATTCTCAGATGGTGCATCTGATATCTTTACAATAATTTCTGAAGATTTGGCTGGTTGAGATTTTATTTTACTTGGCTTGAAATAAGGTGGAGATCTGAATTATTTTTAAAAGTCCAGAAGATTTTTGACTTAATTAAGAAAGAAAGAAAGAAAGAAAAAGAAAAGTAACTGATATATCTAAGTCTTCAGTGACTAGTTTATCCGTGCCCACCTCATCTCATTTCTTCCCACCCTGTAAAATGAGAGTAGATTGGCTTTTAACACACAAGCTGACAACATAACATACTGCGGTATTACAGTTTTTTATGCAACCATCTTTCTCCAAGTCTAGTAAAGAGATACTGTGCAACACACAATTCTTCCTTCTGTAAAGTATGAAGGAGGTGATATTTTTTAAAAATCAGGGGAAGAACTGATAGGCAAAGCATATTTGGATAATAGACTAATAGATCATAGTTTCATCTCTCTCATATTTAAAAAATATGTTTAGGATTTTACACTTACATATTTTTTAATCACATCATAAGGATAAGGGAGTAAAAACTTGATTATTTGATACTCTGTTACATTGACATTTCAAGCATGCCAGGAGTTCTATTAAAAGAGTTATTGTTCTTATAATTCTATATTATAAGTATCTTCCCTTCTCTGCATCCAGAAAAAAAGATGAGGCAGATTCTAGAATGCTATATAAATATTTTTTAATGGTTTACATAATTTATACCATGCGTGTCAATTGACTTGAGAAACCAGTCCCTGAAGAAAATTTTCACGTGTTCAATCAACATCAAAAAGTATTGAAAAAGAAATTCTGTCTTATTACCTAAAATTACATACATAATTTATAACTAACTCATGTTCCTTCTAAGTTAAAACCTGTTGTAAGAAAAGATAATACCTTTGTTGTTGTTGTTGTTAAGTGGAAACAACTACATGCAAACAACTTGTCAGCTGAAAATTCTTTAGCTGTTCCCTTGGGTATATTCGACATGGCTCTCAAATGTTACTTAGGAATCCTTTTTTTTGTACTGAACTGAACTTCAGTAGGGTCCAACTCCTGGACAACCATAAGTCATTAATTTGTGAAATCTGAACTTAATACTTTTTGCCAGTTATGGCTAGATAAAATATCCTTACACCAGGTAATTCTTGAGAATGTTGATTCAAATAAATAATATTGGTAGAATCATCATGGTGGTGATACTACGCCCTATCTATATTTTCTCCATATATAATGATTATAGATGTTTATATCCACTGGGTAATCTATGTTCAGTCCTAAGCTATTCTCCAGTAGCACAATTGCATCTCTTTTACTGTATTAATGTAGGACAGACAAAAGATTTTAAAAGGTCAGGTTCATATTGAAGAAGGATGTGTCTCCAGCCTTTACCTTGAAACTGCTGTAGAAGTTTGGAAACCTGAGGCTATACGCACAGTACTGTCTCTCCAGTAGAAAGGCACCCTCATGTACTCTCATGTACTACCTAGCAGTTTTTTTTAAATGAAGTCCTTCTGTATGTTTACTTTTACCTTGGTTGTTCTACATTATTGACTAAAAGGGATTCGGGTGATGACTTTTCCACTAATATGGCTCTTAAGAAAACATACACAATAATGTCAGATGTCAAATCTCAGGCTCTGGGTAAATTCTCTCCTTTAGTGAAGCAAACTTTTCTATGTGACTGTGTGACCAAACACACAGTGGGCATTCTTGGGCATCCTGCATCATTCCGTAACATACTGCTAAATTGAACTTGGTTACATGAGGCTGTGGTTTGTACACACTGAAAAGAAAGAACATAAACACAGCTGAGACACGTGTTACAGCATGTGCAACCGATTATTGCTGACCAATGTGCAGTAAAAACTCAAGGGGAAATGGTGAACCCTCTTTTTCTTTTGTAGGGCTGCCCACCACACGTCATTGGATCAAAGCTCTCCACCCCTGAGTGGAACGTCTCCATCCTACAAATACACATTACCAGGAGCACAAGATGCAAAGGACGATTTCCCTCTTCGAAAAACTGGTAAGTCAGTTCCACAAGAAGACTCCACTTGCTCTTCCATGACCTTCCTGCAGCTTTATTTTGCCATACCTCTAGGGGAGCGTCAAAGGATTTGAATCATAGCCGTCAGGCTCTCTCCACCTCTGCCCTCAGCATAAGCAGACGCGCACACACACTCCTATTTCTATATCAGTTCATTCAGTATATTATCAAAGTAGCTTTTTTAATTTAAAGGTTAGTCACATTTGGGTTTTAGACAAATTATTTTCTTATTAGCAATAAAGAGAAGAATTAAAGAAAATAGAAATTTGATTTCTCAGAAAATTTAAATCTTCTCCGTTAATTTCCTCCATGTAATTTCCTCCATTTTTCTGATTTTCTGTTGAGCCTCAGCCATTTACTACAAAAATGGAAATAATCTTTTCCTCCCACTTTTAAAAACCTTAAATTTTAATTGTTTACTAAAACAGATAAGGCCAAGGCTAGCTCCTGAGTAAGTGACTTGCCTAGTGTCTCACAGATTACAGGAGAACTCATGGTGAAGCTTTGTAGCTAATAATCTCATGTAATTGTATTAAAATTTGCTTAGGGGAACTGGGACAATGAATCTGTAATAAATTTGGAATTTAGTAAACAGCTCTATAGCTTTACAGTCTATGTTTGTTTTCCCCATATTCCTTTTTAGCCCTCTGGTATGTGCATATTTAATGTGTTACATGCTCTTACCTCTATAATAAATATATTTAAATTTTAGCTAGGTAGAAGCATAAATAGCAGTTGTATACATTATGTTCTAAATATTTTGAGATTTTCTAAATATAGTTCTTTAGAGGAAGTTGTAAATTTAAAAAAATTTTATAACCACAATTGATGTGAAGAGATACTCAGAGCAGAGAGTTTGGTCCATTGTATTTTACTCAGATCTACTTGAAGAACTATAGATCTGTTTAATTTGTATATAAAATCTACAGAGTGAAAATTATTTCCAATAATTATATTCATTTTCCCAAGGAATTTTGAATAATTAAAATGGATATAGATTGTAAAAACACGTGCTGAAGCTATTTTCTGTCTTATAATTTACTTCTAGCATAATGAAGATTTAAAAATAAAATCAATCATGAGTAAGAATTTATTCTGTCATCTAGCCCGTATTGTACCAGGCACTGAGGAAGGATGGCCAAGTATTGTAAACCAATTTGTGCCTTTTTATTTTAATAGCTGAAAGATGTTCACATTTCTACTATAAGATATCAGATATAGTAAGATACTTCAATGGAAGGCTGTGCAAAGGAAAGAGTGAGTTTTATGTATTGCATGAGAATTTCACACTCTTATCTACAAATCAGATTGCCTTTCATGTAAATAAACTTCTCTGGGATAAAAGGAACAAAGTAAAGAGTGAGCCTCCACATATTTCTAAAACATGGCATATAGTTTATGAAAATTGATCCATAAAGGACATGGATTTTAGAATGTGGGGACTTTGATCTGCAGCCTTGACATTTAGTTGCACCAATGGCATGTGTAGGAACTATTGACAGAGATTATGTGAATATTGCCCCAGGTCTTAGGGCAGTGACTGGCATTCAAGAGCCTAAGGAGTCACTAAAAGGAAAGAAAACACAAGTCCCCTTATGGCAGGAGGTTACTGATGAGTGATATAGTTACATTTAGGGAGAAAGACTTCTACCCTGCTGTGCACATAGCCTTTGAATATATTCTTACCACTGGGAGATTGAAAACTGACTGCAGAAGTGACACTGAGTTTGAAAAGTAGTGGCATTTGGAGCCGGTAAGCATCCAGGAAGCAAATTTGATCTTTTTCAATACTTAGGACAAGTACTAAAAGCCCATACTTTTGTGTCCCACTGTTTCCCTGAGAACGGCTTAGGATTTTTCCTCTGAAGAATGAATAGCAAGCTGTTAATTTATTCTTGTAGAATTTCTCAGAGAAATCCTGCTTATTATATAACTTACAAAATTTAATTCAAATCTGTACTAATATGAAACTCATCTTCTGTATCTCTTTATGTGATATGTAATGATAGCGAAAAGGTACAGCCCTTGTCTTTTCTAGTGGTGTATTTTCTGTATTTGCCCATTACGTTAAGTTTCTTCCCTTTATATTGAATATCTGATATTTATGAAGTGTCAGGCTGCTGATCTGTAAAACCAAACATTTTCAAGCATTGTACCAATAAAGTTCTTGAACAGCCGTTAATACTTTTATATCTCTATAGGGGTTTCAAAATATTCCTTAATTCAATTCCTATTGTCTAAGAAAAGTATGATATAATTAAATACAGATGTTTTCTACACATCTAAATACTTAGAGATACCCCTCATTAATTACAGATAGGCGAAACTCTTCCAACTTTTATAAATATAATCCATTTGGTGTATTTCCAGTGCACTTTGAGAAAGTTTAGGTGTATGTTTGCGCTAAATAGAAGAGCATTGAAATATAGTCAAATAATTTTTACTTCAGCATTTGTTGTATTTTAGTGGCTCAATAGTTATTACAAAAAAGTAAACAATAAAATATTATCACAGTTAAACTTATTTGATGATTAGGGAAACTGTATAAGATAATTTTCAAGTAAAGCTTTATCATATTAAATGAAATCTAGAGGAGTGGCATTGATCATATAGTACAAATACCAGTACAGCCGTAATAGAGTGTAACTTTTCTATTGGGCCCTGATTATCACTCTCTGAGGTCTACTTGAATTTCATTGACTTCAATCTTAGATTTAAAAGAAGTTTTTAAGTGGATTCTATCTTTTGATCTGCATATAATACTAAATACTTTCAATTTCTTTTTAACCTATGTCAGTACTGAATTGCCAATATGCATTAGCAAGATTTACGGGAGTAAAGCTGGAACCAAAGTAAGAAAAGTTCTAATGACCTTAAAATGATTAAAGTGGCCCCAGGGGTGTTCCCTAAGCAGTGAGCAGAATTTGGAACCTCTCTTGACCTCTTAGGACTCGGACAGTGACAGCCTAGGAACAGTCAACCATAGAAGTCTCATTTGCCTGCAGAAATCTGACCTTTGTCATGCAAAGTGGACCTTTACTTCCTTCCCCTAAGGAGAATCATAGTTGTTCATAGCATTTGGGCTTTTTGGAAACCTCAGAATAATATGAATAGTTAGCTCTAATCAGGCCCATTCCGAATTCACTTTTCTTTTAAATGTAAGAGTTGAGAGTCTTTTGCTCCTTTCGTAACAATGAATGACCGTCAAAGGCTATCATAATTGGTTCTGAAGTTAAGAATAAAATAATTTTCGAAATTTTTATATTTATTGCCCACACTTAAAGTAGCACTTCCTTTTAGAATTACCCTCTGTGATTACTTTTGTTCCATAACACAAGAATTTGTTGATTCTGAAATTTGGATTATTTTACTGAACTTTAGGTTTTGGCTGCAAATTATATCATGCTGTAGTAGGTGATTTTTTTTTCCTCTAATATAATGCTCTGCGGGACTGATAATGAACTATAAAATAGGGAAAGGAAGCTTCTGGGTCCGGGTACTTTTGAAATAGTACATATTTCTCACAAAGATGCTGCGTATGTGGTGACTTTGAACTGACCTCCAAAACCATTTGAATTGGATTCTGTTACAAAGAGTGTGTGCATATATTTCATAAAATATTATGGTAAAACATTCTAGAGGTTTTATGCTCCATTGTATTATTGGGGTCTTACCCAGTGAACTTTGCCTTTCTTTGAGTGTTACAATCTTTCCACTTAATACTTCTGAACAAAGTGAGCTGGCTGGCTAGATTCACCTCTTAAAGAGCACAAGCCATGTAAAGCTACAGCTTGGCTTGGGCTAATAGGACTGTTCCCGCCCCACTGAAATATTCATTTTAATGGTCAGCAGCACTAGAATAGGACTCAAAGATGGAAGGGGTCCAAACATAAGTTAAGGTTTTAGAAGGCCAATGTCATTTTCCACACTGAGTAATTGGAAGGAAGGCAGAGATGAGATATATAACTTTATACATCTCCCTCAGTATAGCAGTTAGAAGTTATGTTCTGATACCTTGGTGACCTGTTCAAGTTATTATGATCCAGAATTAGTACAAGGAGGTTTTTAAACAATGTTTTAAAATCTCTCTTGCTCTCTTGCTCTCTCTCTCTGTCTGTCTCTGTCTCTCTCTCTCTAGCTCTGTGTCTTTCTCATAATACACAATCACACATGCATGTGTACACATGGACATGCACACACATTTTTGCACAGATAGCACTAACGTTTATAAAAATATTCACTCAGAATCTTATTCCAGATTGACCAAAGCTGGAGTATTTTTATATATCTTAGTACGCGATCCTAGTTCCATTGTAGTGGCTCTTCTTGCTTAAAATTATTGAAATGTAATCTTTGTGATAAGTCTTACACTAGTTTTCCCAGAATTGGGAAGCAATGTGGCACAGTAACACAGGCTTTGAATCTACCTACCAGCTTGAAATCTGGATCATCAATCTTGGGAGATTTACTTAACCTCTTTAGGTTGTGATTCTCTCATCTGTAAAATGGGAATAATTTTTGTACTTGGTTCATACAGTTATTTTGAGGGTTCAGTTAAGTAATGCATGTCATGCACTTAGGATCATACCTAGGACTTAGGAAGGGCTTAGTAAATCTTAACTTTGCGTTTCTAGTTGATAAGGAATTGAGTTTCATTTATTTTCATCAGTGAAAACGAAATTGCTTATTTTTGTGGAAGGTCTTTTCAAGGACTTGTATTCTGCCACCTTATTGATAAAATGAGAAAACTGAGGAGCAAGTGATAAACATTTTCACTTTAAGCTATCTGCTGCTTACAATGCTAATCTCAAGATGGGAATAAAGGGCTTTGTTAATTTTGCATATTTGCTGGCATTTGGGAGCATAGTATGGTGTCAAAAAGTAGCAGCAGATTTGTTCCTTTCCTTCACCATAGGAGGAGCTCTTATTAATGCTCTGTCCTCACTAGAGCCAAACAGAGTTTTAATTTCTGCCATTGACTTCATTTTAAAATCAATAGACTTTAATTTTTAGAACAGTTTTATATTTACTGAAAAATTGACCCATAGTATAGACGGTTCCCATATTACTCTTCCCTCTCTCCTGTAGTCTCCGCTCTTGTTAGCATCTTGCATTAGTGTGGTACATTTGGTACAATTAATGAATGACTATCAATACATTATTATGAATGTAACCCATAATTTACATTAAGGTTTACTCTTTGAGTTGTAACGTTCTATTGATTTTGACAAATGTATATGTCATACCATGTACCCACCGTTACAATATAATGCAGAATAGTTTCCTTGCCCTAAAAATCCTCTGTGCTCCCTCTGTTCATCCCTCCTTCCATCAACCCCTGGTAACCACTGATATTTTTACTGTCTCTCTGGTTTTGCCTTCTGCAGAGTGTCATATATTTGGAATCATACAGTATGTAGCCTTTTCAGACTAGCTTCTTTCACTTGGCGCTATGCATTTAAGATCCCTCCATGTCTTTCTGTGGCTTGAAAGATCTTTTTAGCACTGAATAATACTGCATCATATGGGACAGGCCACAGCTTGTTTAACCGTTTACCTATTGAAAGGTATCTTGGTTCCTTCCACGTTTTGACAATTATGAATAAAGTGGCCCTAAACATTCACATGTAGGTTTTTGTGTGGATGTCGGTTTTCAGCTCAATTAGGTAAAAGCCTAGGAGTGCAATAGCTGGATTTTATGGTGAGACTGTGTTCAGTTTTGTAAGACACTGCCCAGCTGTCTTCCAAAGTGGCTGTACTATTTTGCATGCCCACCAGCAGTGGATCAGATTTCCTGTTGCTCCACATTCTCACCAGCACTTGGTATTTTCAGTTTAGTGTTCTGGATTTTAACCATTCTAGTAGGTATATAATGGTTTCTCATAATGGTTTTAATTTGTAATTTCCCAGTGTTAGCATGGTATATCTTTCTTCATCCCTTTACTTTTAATCTGTGTCTTTATATTTTAAATGGTTTTCTCATAGACAACTTAACAGTTGTATCTTTTTTTTCTTAACCCACTTTGACAGTCTCTTTTAATTAGTGTATTAGACCAGTCACATTTAAAGTGGTAATGGATATAGTTAGATCAATGTCTACCATGTTTGTAACTGTTTTCTCATCATTGTACTTTTTTTTTTTTTAATCTTCCCTTCTTTTTCTGCCTTCTCTGGTTTTAACTGAACATTGTATATGATTCCATGTTCTCTACTGTCTTAGCATGCCAGTGTTTTTTTTGTTTGTTTTTTTGCGGTACGCGGGCCTCTCACTGTTGTGGCCTCTCCCGTTGCGGAGCACAGGCTCCGGATGCGCAGGCTCAGCGGCCATGGCTCACGGGCCCCAGCCGCTCCACGGCGTGTGGGATCTTCCCGGACCAGGGCACGAACCCGCGTCCCCTGCATCGGCAGGCAGACTTTCAACCACTGTGCCACCAGGGAAGCCCTGTACCTCTTAAAAAAATTTCTGTGGTGGTTTCCTTAGAGTTTGAAGTGCACGTTTGTAGCAAATCTATACCCTCTTTCAAATCACACTATACTGCTTAATGGGTATAGGTACTTTATAACAGAGTATTCCCAATTCCTCTCTTCCATCTTTTATAATTTTGCTGTCATTAACTTCACTTTCCCATAGTGATATTCTTATTTTGGATAGTCAATTAAAAATAAGAAAAATAAAACATTTCATTTTACCTTCATTTATTTCTTCCTTTATACAGCTCTGAGTTTCTGATTTATATCCTTTTTTTTCTTGCTAAAGAACTTTTTTTAATATTACTTGCAAGGCAGGTCTACTGGCAACAAATTTCCTTAGTTTTTGTTTGTCTGAGAGTTTTTATTTCTCCTTCATGTTTAACAGATAATTGCACTGAATACAGAATTGTAGGTTGCTGGGGTTATTTCTTGCAACACTTTTAAACACTTCACTGGCTTCTTGTTTGCATGGTTTCTGACAAGAAATTTGCTTCAGTTTGTATCATTGTTACTCTATAGGCAAGATGCTTTCTCATATCTTCTGGTTTCTTTTAAGATATTCTTTGTCTTTGGTTTTCTGCTGTTTGAATATGATGTGCCCAGGTGTCCAGTTTTGTTATTTATGCTGTTTCATGTTCCCTGAGATTCCTGTATCTGTGGATTCCAGCCATTGTTCAAATAGTCTTCTGCTTCATTCTTCCTTGTTATTCTGGGTTTCCCATTATGCAAGCGTTAACATCTTTTGTAACTGTCCCAGATTGGGGGGCATTTTGTTCTTTTTGTCATTCTTTTATTCTTTGCCCTTCAGCTTCAGGAGTTTCTGTTGACAGGTTTTCAAGGTCACTGGTTCTTTCCTCAGTCTTGTCCAGTCTATTAATGAGCCCATCAAAGACATTCTTCATTCTGTGCTTTTGATTTCAGGCATTTCCTTTTGGTACTTTCTTAGTGTTTCCACCTCTCTGCTTACAGTTACTCATGTGTTCTTGCATGTTGTCAGCTTTTTCCATTAGAGCCCTTAACATTTTACTCATAGTTATTTTAAGTTCTCTGTCTGACAATTCTGAAATCTTTGTCGTAACTGGATCTAGGCTGACGCGTACTTTGTGTCTTCAGACTGTTTTCTCTTGCTTTTTAGCATGCTTTCCAACTTTTTGTTGAAAGCTGGACATGGTATATTAGAAAACAGAGATTGATGGGTTAAGCTTGTGGTGTGAGATTTTATGTCAATGTAACTGGAACTGGGCTGTGTTTAACGTTTGCATAGACGTGGGTGCCAGAGGCTTTAGTTCCTTCTAGTTTGCTTGGTTACTGTTTGTTTGTTTGTTTTTGTTTTTATTCCCCGTTTTGGGGTTTCCCTAAGAACTCCTTCATAAGCAGTGTCTTGCAGCTCTCACATTTGCAATCCACTATTACTATACTGGAACCCTGTTAAAATGGTGGTAAGACATTGGGGAGGGACAGTGTTCTATAATCTTATAATTAAATCTCAGGTTCTTTTTAGTGGAACCTGAGTTTGTGGTCTGTGACCTCCAGAGCTGTTTCTTAGCTTCTTTTTTTCAATATTTCCCTTAATAAGTGAGATAGGAAAGGTAGAAGAGGCTGCGGTTAGCTAATTACCGTACCCTCCAGGTCAAATAAAGTTCTGGTAAGATATTTTCCTTTGGAAGACAGGTTTTGTTATGTAGAATGCTCTAGGTATATTTGAAAATTGTACTTTCCTCCTGGTGTATTTCAAAATGACTGCTTTTCTCTCCTCCTACACCTCTACTCCCTACCATCACTTATACAGGAGGGGATTCTTCACTGATCTTCACTGAGAGAACCTGGTTGGGTTCTTGTAAGTCAAACCTATGAATGTGTACAGTCCCCCCCTGAGATTGGGCCCCTGGAATTTTTAACTCTCAAGCTAGTCCACACTCAGGCTCCAGCAACTCATCAAAATTAACATCTAGGGGCTTCCCTGGTGGCACAGTGGTTGAGAGTCTGCCGCCGGCTGATGCAGGGGACGCGGGTTCGTGCCCCGGTCCGGGAAGATCCCACGTGCCGCAGAGCGGCTGGGCCCGTGAGCCATGGCCGCTGAGCCTGCACGTCCGGAGACTGTGCTCCGCAGCGGGAGAGGCCACAGCAGTGAGAGGCCCGCGTACCGCAAAAAAAAAAAAAAAAAAAAAAAAAAAAAATAAA
>NW_020172592.1:1051431-1071885 GCF_003031525.2 Neophocaena asiaeorientalis asiaeorientalis
AAAAAAAAAAAAAAAAAAACATTAACATCTAAGTGTTCCTACCAGTTACTGGCTCCAGTGGCTTCTGTTCTCAGTAAGTTGATCTCAGCTGTGATTTTCAGTATTTTTCTGTCTCTCCAGATTTTGGAGTGGCGGTTTGCTCTGAGACCTCAATTCTCTGATGAATCTAAGAAAATCGCTTTGGCTTTTAATTTGCTCAGCTTTCTTCTTGTGGTGAGGATGTCAGTGAAGATTTCCAAGCTTTTTACGTGTTGGAATTGATACCAAAAGTCAGCCATTGACTTTTAAACCGGTAAAATACTTTGAAAAAATTTTTAAAACACAACTTTATAACTTTTTTAAGTGACAGATTCATATTTAAGCAATATAATTCTTACCAATTAATTATAATCGATTTTTATAAGATTATAAGTCATCAAGGATTGACTCTCCTTCTGCTCAGTGTGATCATGACTAACAAATCCATGTGCTAAAAATACTATGACAGAGAGAGGATAGACTAAAATAATTTCAAATCACATTTTGGAAGGAAGGCAATACTTTGTGTTAAAGTCTTTGCCTAATGATTCAGTCTATGGTATTTTATTCTGTGCCCTCGTCTATATGTCCTCTTTCTCTTCTCCTTAATAGGAATCAAACACTGCATTGATTTTTGCTACTTTGAGAATAAGTTTGATGAAATATTGGGTTGGAACAGAGTATAAACTACTGTGTAAGCAAGATTTGGGAATTATAAGGACTTTTTTCCCTGTATTTTTCTTACTTTTCTCTTCATATCAAACACTAGAGGTTTGATGAGGTAACCACTTTTTGGCCCTCCAAAATGTAGAAAAATCAACTCCTTTTTAAAATAAGATTTAATTTTTTACATAGAAAAATTACTTTTTAAAAGAAGGCTTTTTGATAGGTTTAATTATTTAGATTATGAAAAGTTAGCCATTTTCAACTACCATGATTTCACTGATACACACTTTTCTCCAGTTTTATTAAAATATACCTCACATACAACACTGTATTAGTTTAAGGTGTACAACAGAATGATTTGACTTACTTGCTCATTTTTTAAACAAACATATCTGAGTTGGATCTAATGGATAATATTCTACAGTTTAACTAGCACTGATTTTTACTTTTGCATTTTTTCTTTAGTGGTACACAAGGTAATTGTGCCTGTTACAATTGATAAATTACTGTAGTAGAATTAAATGGTGTAGAGTAGTAAGAATCCTTGTGATAGAAAAAGAATACAAATTTATAACGTGATTTTTCACTTTAAAGCATAATAGAAATTAACGTTCCTAAGAATTTTTGATTCAAGAGTTAGATGTATGGTTATATTAGAAACAAGGGACAAATTGTTTAAGTTTCATAGTTTGATAAAAGAGAAGCTGGTCTCACAGATTGTATATGTGGTATGTATGGTGACTAGTTAGAGCTAAGAGCAAGTGTCAGTTGAGAATTGTTTGATAATCAACCTTGTAAGACCTTTGAACATCTAACTAAAATTATTTGCTTACGCGGAAACTAGTGTGAAAAAGTTAATAGAGCCTAGAAAAACAAAGCTTGGAAAATAATCGCGTGGTTTGGAGTTAGATCTGGCTGAGAATTCCAGCATGGTGCTACCAGTTAGAGCTTTATGACTGCGGGCAAGTTACAGGACTTCTCTGAGCCTCAATTTTTAAAGTGTCAAGAATGGAAAATATTTGGCTTGCTGGATTATCATAAGCAATAAAGATACTTCATGAACCTGCTCAGCACAGTGTCTGACATAGCAGAGTCTCTGTACATATTGCCCGTGTGAGTTACTGAGAAGAATGATGTGGCATTAGTAGTAGGAATTAGTAGTAGTAGCGACATAGTATAATTGTAAAATAATTGGAATGGCAAAAGGAGTCTAGAGTTGTAGTCTTTTGTCACTAATATATGACCTTGAACATATTACTTCATGATTTTGGATCTCAGATTTCTCGGTTAAATGACAGATTTGGACCAAATGATTCCTAATATTGTGTATAAGTCTAAAAAGGAACTATATCACCATGTTTCATGAAGAGTAAGATAAGAAAACGTTAATGATTTGAAGAACATATAAATAAGAAATAAATGATGGTGCTTTTGCAGAATTGTATCTCAAATTCATTATAATTAACTGTAACAAAGTCTGATGACATATTTTTCACTCCCCATAAAATGGTCAATTAGAAACAGGCAGGACATTTTAGATAAGATTGGAATGAGAAATTGGCAAAAAATAATAATTAAGACTTCAAAAGCATTTAGCCATCTGTTGTATAATCATGAGAATGATTGAAAAATGACTCCTAATTTGTAATATTCACAGTTATATAACTTGAAACTGGGAAAATATTCTATGCAAATATATGCACTTATATCTCTAGATATATCTAATGAAATAAATTAAAAGATGAAAAAATAAATGATAAAATATTGGTAGTTATATTTTCTTTAAATTTTCAGCCCCCTGGTGAGTTACTTTGAAATGCAAGTGTCCTTTATGGTAGAGAAATCTGCTGGAAACGATTATCTGTTTGCTCAAAAACCTTCTTAGTATTTAAGGTAGCACATAATAACAGTTTTACCCTTGCATGCTAGATTTTTCATCAGGTGACCTTAATTTGCCCAGAGTTGTCTCTATTTCTGTCTACCAGTTTCTTCTTTTATAAAACTGTTTGCTTTTGAGCTTATATTTATTTTAATGTTTATACTGATCCCTCCATTCTTTACTACATATCCATATACAAGATAAATTCAAAAGTCATTTTTCATAAAACTTTCATTCTGACAGTTTCCTTATCTGTATTCACTTTTGTAATTTTTGCTATAAAAGCTGGCAATCATATGTCAATTATTATGTATCTTATTTCATCCTCTTGTTTTTATCTTGTTCTTCCCAACGGGATGGTAAAAATGTCCTTGAAGAGAGTGTTTGTCACATCTTCATTCCTTATCTGACAAACCACACTTTGTGCTGGGCCTATTGGTGGGTAGTAAAGAAATTAATCTGAGTAACAAAGGATTTTTGCCATTAAGGAGCTCACAGTCCTCATAGTGAGAGGCATGTTGATTGACAATTAGTTTAATTTAGCTTTTGAGCCACCTTACTTCTTAAGAAACTACTGTTTCATATTTCCACATTATAAACATTCTTGAGTGAAAGCAAAGATCCAAACCACCTGAAGAATGTAGGTAAGAGAAGACATTGATATATTAGATTTTTTAGTTTTAAGCTTTCAGTGTATTTAATTGGAATTATCTGTATTAATTTTATTGTCACATTTTGAAGTAGGTAACACAAAAGAAATTCTCAGAGAATTTATTAGCCTGCTACAACTGTGCATATGTGTTTTTTTGTTTATTTTTGGCTGCGTTGGGTCTTCGTTGCTGCATGCGGGCTTTCTCTAGCTGCGGCGAGCGGGGGCTACTCTTCGTTGCGGTGCGCGGGCTTCTCATTGCGGTGGCTTCTCTTGTTGCAGAGCATGAGCTCTAGGCATGAGGGCTTCAGTAGTTGTGGCACATGGGCTTCAGTAGTTGTGGCTCACGGGCTCTAGAGCACAGGCTCAGTAGTTGTGGTGCATGGGCTTAGTTGCTCCGTGGCATGTGGGATCATCCTGGACCAGGGCTTGAACCCGCATCCCCTGCATTGGCAGGCAGATTCTTAACCACTGCGCCACCAGGGAAGTCCCCATATGTGGTTTTTTGAAAATAGAATAGACTAGTCCTGCTAGATAGATTATTCTGTAATAATGGGAAAAGTTCTCTGTCTGCACTGTCCAGTAGCCACTAGGCAAACGTAGCCACTTGAAATTGAACACAAAATGTGGCTAGTGTGGCTGAGGAGATAAATTTTCATTGATAAATTTTAAATTTAAATATTCACATGTAGCTAGCTAGTGACTATCATATAGGACACTACAGGTGGTATAGACCAAGGCAGGCATACATATGGCCTGAGTGTCACTACAAAATCCCTTCAGTGCCCAAGGCAGACATCCCAGTCACAGCAAAGTCTTCCCCTAGAAGTTCGGACAGAGACTTAGAAGCATTCTAAATCATATCGTGCAAAAAAGATACAATGTCTGAGCAGCACTGTATTTTCAGGACTCAGTTTTTAAGAAGCAAGAAACCAGTACAAAAAAGCTTAGTTTAAAAAAAAGGAGAGGATTTGGAGGATTCACTTAACTAAATTTTCTTAGTGTCTAGGTGCTTAGATGATGTTAGTTCAATGTTTTCACATGTTGTTATTAGACATATGAGCTCCTATCCTGCTTCTGCTTGACTTTACATACAGTAATGCTCTCTCCTAATGGTGACAAGGATAACCCAGTACAGCCCTAGGCTTACCTCTTCCCTGCTTAGAAAGAAGAGCAAAAACAAGCACTTTCCCCACAAGTAACTCCTTTTTTAAAAAAAAATTGTTATTGAAGTATAGTTGATTTACAATGTTGTGTTAATTTCTACTGTACAGCAGATTCAGTAATACATATATATACCTTCTTTTTCATATTCTTTTCCATTATGGTTTATCACAGGATATTGAATGTGGTTCTCTGTGCTATACAGTAGGACCTTATTGTTTATCATTCTATATATAATAGTTTGCATCTGCTAATCCCATCCCTTCTCCACCCCACTTCCCCCTTGGCAACCACAAGTATGCTCTTATGTCTGTGACTCTTTTTCTGTTTCATGGATAAGTTCATTTGTGTCATATTTTAGATTCCACATATAAATAATATATGGTATTTACCTTTCTCTTTCTGACTTAGTATGATTATCTTTAGGTCCCTCCACGTTGTTGCAATTGGTGTTATCTCATTCTTTTCTAATGGCTGACTAGTATTCTACTCTGTGTGTGTGTGTATATACACACACACACACACACGTCTTCTTTATCCATTCATCTGTCGATGGACGTTTAGGTTGTGTCCGTATCTTGCTATTGTAATTCTGATAATTCCCAGGACTAACTCACCTGAATAGCTTGGGTCATGTACCAGCCCTGAGTCAGTCTCTCTGAGAGACAGAGAAATTATACCGAGGAGAGCAGGTGGGGAGCCTGCCTCACTTGCCCACCCTGGAAGTTTGGATGGAGTATACAGCAGCTCTCAGATGGCCTGGACTGAGAATGAACCTCTAACCAGCATTCATCCTTCTAAAGGGCAGCTCTGATCCTATTAACTCCCTTCTTGAAAATTATGTGTGGATTTTCACAAATGCCTCAGTGCACTCTTCAGATCTGGGATACCTACCTGTTCTTCAAAAGTCATTTTAAACACTTAAATTTATAGGAAGTTTTTTCCAAATCCTTTACCTTCCCTGCCCTGAAGCCCCGATGTTGAAATTTTTTACAGTTCATCTCCCTTAAAATGCCGTTGCTACCTATGCCCTGCATAAACACTGCCCTCTATAATCTATTATTGTAATAGTTAAATTTAACTCCAATAAAAAAAAAAGAATTGCTTAATTTCTAAAAAAAAAAAGTTAAATTTATGTAGTAGTAATATTGGTTTCACGTGCTAGATACCATTTTAAGTATCTTATCTATATATCATACTGGTTTCCATACAATAACTCTTGAAATACATCTTATTATTTCTCACTAGTTTTATAGACAAGGGAACAATCACAGAGAGGTTAGTAATTTTCCTCAGTGCTCGTTTTATTTATATGAGCAGGAAGTGCAGTGCCAGGCTCAAAGAAAGGAAGTTTTATTTCAGAACCTGGTCTTTCAGCCCCTGTTTTTTGTACATAAATAAGTGGTATCCAGTATCATTGAAAAAGGCAGTTTTGCTAAAGTTAAAACACCACGTTGATTCATCTTAATGTAGTGAATTATAACAATTTAGACTGTACCATTTATAATTTAACATCAGTCCAATGATGAATAATGTTCCAAATATTTTAGAAATAATATGTTTTGATTATTCATAATTTCAACTACGAAGGCATTTTTCATTAAAAGCAAATTATTTAAAACCACAAATTGATGTGTTCTTTCTGCATCTAAATATTTAAACATTTTTAAAAGATAAACTATTCCAGAAGTTAAATATCGTTTTAAGTTGGATCTTCCAAATGTTTTTGCCACAAATACAAGAGCTAATTTATTGATGAATGACAGAATTCTGAAAAACTGAAAATATAAAGTTAGTACCAAAATATGATACTTTGAAGTCACTATACAAGAAAATAATATCTGCTATATTTCTTTAGGGGAATAGATAAGCTTGTGGACACAGATGAACTAATAGACATTAATTTATATGAATTTGAATGTTCCACATAGAAGCAATTTTATTTTTTAAACTTGTCATGTTATTCATTTATAATATAGTTATAAGAAAAAAGATATGAAGAATATTTTTCTAGCTTTAAAAATGTTTCTTAAAGACATATCCACTATATTTTCCATTACCATTACATATGTATATATAATAACTTTCCTTTGGATTTATTACTAGGATCATGTTTGTGTTTCTTGAAGAATTAATATACTTACTGCAACTATATAATTCTTTGTACTTTTCCTTTTGCTCGTCAGAAACTAAGCTATTCAACTTGTTCAGTTGAAGTAGATTTATTTACTTCATTGAATTGAAGTATTTATTTACTTCATTGAATTGAAGTAAATTGAAGTAGATTTATTTACAGTTCTCTCATGTTGGACATTTAAAGTATTTCCAGTACTATTGGAAATAATTTTGCAGTTAACGTTATACGAGTTCTTCTTTGGGCAAATTGATTATTATCTCTACAGGATAGATTTCTAACAGTATATTTTCTGATTCAAACTCTATCTGATCTCAGGTGGCCTCAGCCTGCAGTGCCTTGAAGCAGGGTTTCAGTTCCCAGCCAGTGACTGAGGTCGGGTCGCAGCAGTGAGAGCGCTGAATCCTAGCCGCTAGACCAGTGGTCAGTGACAAGGCCCCGGCCCTATGGCTTTGCAGAAAAAGAATTCCCACAAAGACAGAAAGTAGTGAAACAAGTAAAGTATTTATTAGGAGAAAAGAGTACAGCACATGTGGATAGATACATGGCAGGCTCAGAGAGAGAGAGTCGTGCCCTTGTGGCAATTTGAATCACTTTTGTGGGGCATTTCTTCTGGGTTTCCTTTGACCATTCATTTTGATTTGCCTGGTTCAGAGTCCATATCTGGTGTATCTCAGGATATTTCCACGTGTGTACGCATCTCTTAGCCAAGATGGATTCTGCCGAAGAGGCCTAGGTAGGTTTGGCCACTTGGTATCACTCCTGTTTTGACCTCCAAGGAGCCTTTCTGCATATGTGTAGTCGGGAAGGTCTCCTGACTTCGAGAATGAGGAATATGTGGTCTCTTAATCTTCTATGTGGGCAGAGCCCAGCCTCCTCTCTCAATTTTTCTGTTATTCCCGTCTTGGAGTATCAGTCCACAGGAACGAACTCAAACCATTTACCCTGAGGGCCCATCTGTCTCCTGCCTCAAATCTACTAAATAAGATTTGTTTAACCTCCCACCCCTAACTACAGTGAATGAAAATGTCTATATCCCTGGACCCTAAGCTATCCTGAGTGACATTATTTTTTTCAATTGCCTGTTTAATGTATACCATTTATTGAGAGCATCTTAAAATTCCTTTAACAGTGGCATAACATAAATAAGTTACAAGATTGCCATGGCAGTTTTAGCAGAAACAGGGAAAAAATCTGAAATAATGGGCATATATGACATTTCTTGAGTGGACAAATGTTAATAGAGAAATGTTCCTAATTGTGGAATTCACAGATTTTATAATTTGTAAACGTATAAAATTTATACTTAAAAAACTCCAGAAATGTTTTCTCTGTTGCTTTTATAGCTAAGTATGATGCTTTTTTTGATTCAGGTGACATATTAAACTAATTTCTGCCTTCAAGATAAGTAGTCTATTTGTGAAAACACATAGAATAAATACAAATGGAAGACATGTCTGTTTATGTATTTATTTGGTTTTTTTAATCATTACCAATTTTATTCCCCCAAAAGATTTCATTATGGATATAGAATATTATATGATTAAGATCGTAACATGTTTAAAGTTTTTAAAGTTCTTGAAAGTTTTAGAAGCAGATAGTGAAGTCTTAGTGGAGAGAACAGGTTCACAATATTACCTCAGTAATGGTTAGGTGGAGAGTTAGGGAAAAGCAAAAAAGGCAGAGTGCTAAGGAGTGAGCATCTTAAGGTGGAGGACCTATATTATACAGCAAGGAGAGAAACTTTTGCTAGATAGTGTAGTGCCAGATCATGGAAGCCCACACACGACCCAGTTTGCAGGAATTCACTTTGTCTTGAAGCCTAGTGAAAGAAGAGGAGCAAATAAGTCAGTGCACTACATTTGTATATATGAGATTAACTTGAAACAATAAAAGCTTGAGAGAGATATGTGTTGGTTATTGTGTGCCAGTGTGAATAAAAAGAGAGAATGGAAAGCAGAGAGGGTAGCTAATTAGCTTTTATAAAAGTTAACATTCACAGAACTTCTAAATGTATCCAAGTTCACACGGCTAGTAAACAAAAAAGGTAGAATTCTAATTCCAATCTTTCTGACACTAAAAAGTGTAGGTATTAGCATAGCACTGTAGATTTCACTAAAGATGGAAAGGATGATAAAAACAATCAGTGTAAAGGTAAAGGTGCTGCAGAAGGTAATTCCTTCTGGCTTGATAGGAAAGTTGATGATTTTTTTTATTATGCTGATGAAAGGTGGGAATAAAATACAAAATAGAATTAAAGATCACTGATTGAAAATTGGAGTTTTCTCAGATCACTTATGTAGAAAACTTAATAAGATTTGGGAATTTTTGACCTCTTTAGAAGAGAAAAGGTATGTGTGTGAGAGAGAGAGAGAGAGAAGCAGAGAAGAGGCCGAGAGGAAGTGAGGGAGGATATGAATATGAACGTTTAGAGAATAGAGCAGGGAAAAGCCTCAGGGAAAGCTGCAGGGTAGGAAAGAAGGTAAGGAGGTGGAGAATTCAATGATGAAGAGCTCTGGTACAGAAGGTAAGAAGAGCAATGAAATTTTGGTTATTTCAAGGAAAGGTATTGGAAATAACTTGCATTTGTTTATAAATAAGTAAGTAAATCATATAATGCAGAGGCAGTATTGGGTTAATCCTAGAGATGAATGACGTGAGAACACAGGAAAATATTCCATCAGAAAAAGGAATGGAGATGCTGGCACATGAGGGAAGACCATGACTATTGAGGTCTCTTCGCTCTTAATGAAAATGCAAAAGACAAAAAATTCAGGAAGTTGATGGTTACAGTGAACTTTTGAATTTTAAAAAATTGCAGTATGTTAAAGGTGGAAACTTTAGGTTGATTAGAAGGAAGTATTTTTGAAACTTGTTGGTAGAAATTATATTAAAATACATAGTCTAAAAGGCTTATATGCTTAATTTAAAGTTAGGGCACAAGCCTCTTAGATAGCTTCATCCACCACAGGGCAGACAGCAGAAGCAAGAAGAGCTACAGTCCTGCAGCCTGTGGAACAAAAACCATATTCACCATAAGATAGACAAGATGAAAAGGCAGAGGGCTATGTACCAGATGAAGGAACAAGACAAAACCCCAGAAAAACAACTAAATGAACTGGAGATAGGCAACCTTCCATAAAAAGAATTCAGAATAATGATAGTGAAGATGATCCACGGCCTCAGCAAATGAATGGAGGCAAAGATCAAGGCGATGCAAAAAATGTTTAACAAAGGCTGAGAAGAATTAAAGAACAAACAAACAGAGATGAACAATACAATAACTGAAACAAAAAATACACTAGAAGGAATCAATAGCAGAATAAGTGAGACAGAAGAACAGATAAGAGACCCAGAAGACAGAATGGTGGAATTCACTGCTTCAGAACAGAATAAAGAAAAAAGAATGAAAAGAAATGAAGACAGCCTAAGAGATCTCTAGGACAACATTAAAGGCAACAACATTTGCATTATAGGGGTCCCAGAAGGAGGAGAGGAAGAGAAAGGACCCAAGATATGAAGAGATTATAGTCGAAAACTTCCCTAACATGGGGAAAGAAATAGCCACCCAAGTCCAGGAAGGGCAGAGAGTCCCATACAGGATAAACCCAAGGAGAAACACAACGAGAGACATAGTAATCAAATTGGCAAAAATTAAAGGCAGAGAAAAATTATTGAAAGCAGCAAGGGAAAAATGACAAATAACATACAAGGGAACTCCCATAAGGTTAACAGCTGATTTCTCAGCAGAAACTCTACAAGCCAGAAGGGAGTGTCATGATATACTTAAAGTGATGAAAGGGAAGAACGTACAACCAAGATTACTCTACCTGGCAAACATCTCATTCAGATTCGATGGAGAGATCAAAAGCTTTACAGACAAGCGAAAGCTAAGAGAATTCAGCACCACCAAACCAGCTCTACAACAAATGCTAAAGGAACTTCTCTAAGTGGGAAACACAAGAGAAGAAAAGGACCTACAAAAACAAAAACAAAACAATTAAGAAAATGGTCATAGGAACATACATATCGATAATCACCTTAAACGTGAATGGATTAAATGCTCCAACCAAAAGACACAGGTTTGCTGAATGGATACAAAAACAAAACCCATATATATGCTGTCTACAAGAGACCCACTTCAGACCTAGGGACACATACAGACTGAGAGTGAGGGGATGGAAAAAATATTGCATGCAAATGGAAATCAAAAGAAAGCTGGAGTAGCAATACTCATATTAGATAAAACAGACTTTAAAATAAAGAATGTCACAAGAGACAAGGAAGGACACTACATAATGATCAAGGGATCAATCCAAGAAGATATGACAAGTATATATGCACCCAACATAGGAGCACCTAAATCAATAAGGCAACTGCTAATAGCTATAAAAGAGGAAATTGACAGTAACACAGTAATAGTGGGGGACTTTAACACCTCACTTACACCAATGGACAGATCTTTCAAACAGAAAATTAATAAGGAAACACAAGTTTAAAATGACACAATAGACCAGATAGATTTAATTGATATTTGCAGGACATTCCATCCAAAAACAGCAGACTACATTTTCTTCTCAAGTGCACACAGAACATTCTCCAGGATAGATCACATCTTGGGTCACAAATCAAGCCTCAGTAAATTTAAGAAAATTGAAATCATGTCAAGCATCTTTTCTGACCACAATGCTATGAGATTAGAAATCTATTACAGGGGAAAAGATGTAAAAAACACAAACACATGGAGGCTAAACAGTACGTTACTAAATAACCAAGAGTTCACTGAAGAAATCAAAGAGGAAATAAAAAAAATACCTAGAGACAAATGACAATGAAAACACGATGATCCACAACCTATGGGATGCAGCAAAAGCAGTTCTAAGAGGGAAGTTTATAGCCATACAAGCCACCTCAACACAAGAAAAATCTCAAACAATCTAACCTTACACCTAGAGGAACTAGAGAAAGAAGAACAAACAAAACCCAAAGTTAGCAGAAGGAAAGAAATTATAAAGATCACAGCAGAAATGAATGAAATAGAAGCAAAGAAAACAATAGCAAAGATCAGAAAATTACACACCAATATCACCGATGAATATGGATGCAAAAATACTAGCAAACAGAATCAACAACATATTAAAAGGATCATACACCATGATCAAGTGGGATTTATTCCAGGGATGCAAGGATTCTTCAATATATGCAAATCAATTGATACACCATATTAATAAATTGAAGAGGAAAAAACATATGATTATCTCAATTGATGCAGAAGAAGCTTTTGACAAAATTCAACACCCATTTATGATAAAATCTCTCCAGAAAGTAGGCATAGAGGGAACTTACCTCAACATAATAAAGGCCACCCTATCAAATTACCAATGGCATTTTTTACAGAACTAAAATAAAAAATCTTAAAATTTGCATGGGGACACAAAAGACTCCGAATAGCCAAAGCAGTCTTGAGGGGGAAAAACGTAGCTGGGGGAAGCAGACTCCCAGATTTCAGACTATACTACAAAGCTACAGTAATCAAGACAATATGGTACTGGCACAAAAACAGAAATAAAGGTCAATGGAACAGGATAGAAAACCCAGAGATAAACCCCACACACTTATGGTCAACTAATCTATGACAAAGGAGGCAAAGATATACAATGGAGAAAAGACAGCCTCTTCAATAAGTGGTGCTGGGAAAACTGGACAGCTACATGTAAAAGAATGAAATTAGAACACTCTCTAACACCATACACAAAAATAAACTCAAAATAGATTAGAGACCTAAATGTAAGACCGGATACTATAAAACTCTTAGAGGAAAACATAGGAAGAACACTCTTTGACATAAATCCCAGCAAAATCTTTTTTGATCCACCTCCTAGAGTAATGGAAATAAAAACAAAAATAAATGGGACCTAATGAAACTTAAAAGCTTTTGCAAAGCAAAGGAAACCATAAACAAGATGAAAAGACAACCCTCAGAATGGGAGAAAATATTTGCAAACGAATCAGTGGACAAAGGATTAATCTCCAAAATATATAAACAGCTCATGCAGTTCAATATTAAAAAAACAAACAACCCAATCCAGAAATGGGCAGAACCTAAATAGACATTTCTCTAAAGAAGACATACAAATGGCCAAGAAACACATGAAAAGCTGCTCAACATCACTAATTATTAGAGAAATGCAAATCAAAAGTACAATGAGGTATCACCTCACACCAATCAGAATGGGCATCATCAGAAAATCTACAAGAAACAAATGCTGGAGAGGGTGTGGAGAAAAGGGAACGCTCTTGCACTCTTGGTAGGAATGTAAATTGATACAGTCACTATGGAGAACAGTATGGAGGTTCCTTAAAAAACTAAAAATAGAATTACCATATGACCCAGCAATCCCACTACTGGGCATATACCTGAGAAAAACATAATTCAAAAAGACACATGCACCCCAATGTTCATTGCAGCACTATTTACAATATCCAGGTTATGGAAGCAACCTAAATGCCCATCGACAGACGAATGGGTAAAGAAGAGGTGGTACATATATACGATGGAATATTACTCAGCCATAAAAAGAACGAAATTTGGCCATTTGTAGAGATGTGGATTGATCGAGAGACTGGCATACAGAGTGAAGTAAGTGAGAAAGAGAAAAACAAATATCGTATATTAATTCATAAATGTGGAACCCAGAAAAATGGTATAGATGAACCGGTTTGCAGGGCAGAAATTGAGACACAGATGTAGAGAACAAACGAATGGACACCAAGGGGGGAAAATCGCGGTGGGGTGGGGATGGTGGTGTGATGAATTGGGAGATTGGGATTGACATGTATACATTGATGTGTATAAAATGGATGACTAATAAGAACCTGCTGTACAAAAAATAAATAAAAATTTTAAAAATATTGGAGAAAACTAAAAACTAATAATAATAATAAAGTTGGAAGAAAATTAAAGATGAGTAAGGGTTGAATAGGTGTTTAGTGATTGAGATGGATGGTCAGGGAGTCATCTTCCTCTGACAATGTAGTCTGCTTTGCTACGTCACAGAATGGAGATTGCAAAGGATTAAAAATATTGGGAAGATCAGTTCTTAAGTTTTGTCATTCTTCTCAGTTTCAATAGCAACCTTCTAATTTAATCTGTTCCAAAGAAAGAGGTAATTTTCAAAGTTGCCCCTTTCAATTTTGCTTAATGAGATGGGAGAAGGGAGAAATGAGAGCAAATTTGTTTTCAGCACTTACTCTGGTCCAGAAACTGTGCTCAGTCTGATTAAGAGACCATGGTTGCTTTCCAGGAGCTAAGCGACTTTGCTCAAATATCCCCCTAATGCAAGCATCTTCTAAGTCTTCTGATTAACAAGCTTCTTCTGTGATGTTCCAACACTCAAAATCAATCCTTCTCCTAAAAAAAAGAATTAAAAAGAAAGAAAATTTTAAATTCTTCCAGTTTTTTCTAACCTTCTTTTGTTGTCAAATTTTGAGCTTATTTCATCATCACCTATATGAATGAGATCAGTATAACATTTACTGAGCATCTATTCTATATTAGTTATTCTGCTAGGTTATGGTGTTATAGAAGTGTGTGTGTCATCTGATTCAGCTCTTTTTCTCTTCTGTATCAGTATTAAAGAACACCAGTAATTTACGAATCCCCAAGTCAATGGATTTTTCTCAGGTTTCCTTATTATCTTTTGCTGCTTTTGACCCCACTGACCAACTCTTCATCCTTCAGATTTTAACTTTATGTGTTGTACTTCCATTCATCTGAGTGCTGTCTCTATTTTCATGACTATATCCTTTACATCTGCAGCCCATGAAACATGGGAGAAGAGCCAACTGGACTCTAGAAATCCTACGTTTCATAGGCTGCAGATGTAAAGGATGTAGTCATGAAAGTTGCAAGTTTTAATTTTCCCATGTTTTAATTATCATCACCCTCTTCTTTAATTCTAGTTTCTGTTCATTCTAATCAGTAGGTATCTCTGATGGTAGGGCTTAACCCAGCTTTCTCATTCCTACAGTGAACAGACTGATCAGGACCATCTTCACATTTTTCCTTTAAGTTCTTTCTTTTGTGATCTAAATCCACATCTCTAATTCTCAACACTTTCATAGATTCCAGGCTGACATTTCCAAGATGTCCTGCAATTGGTTTAACCTACCAGGTTTAAACGTTGACCCTCCTATCTTCTACCTCAAGGCTTGCTCCTCTTCCTGATTTCCTTAGTTCTGCAAATAGCCCTCCCTGAATCATTCAGGTTTGACCATTGGATTCCACTTTGACTCCATCATCTCCTCTCTCCTCTTGTCCAATCCATCACCAGGTTAAGACCTTTTCCCCTACCAGCTCTTTCACTTTTTTACAGTAGGAATCATCTTTTCAGATAAATTTCCCGCCCCTCTTAATACCTAGTATACAACCTTGCTCAGAGCAGGTGCTCAGGAAATTTTCAGTAAAAGGAGCATCTCATTCTCTTTCTTGTCTAGCTTCTGTCAATACTTGTTCAGAAATGTTGAGTCATAATTAAAGCCAATAAAATGAGAATCGGAGTGACATTCTCTTTTTTTCTACCCATAGCTTAAGTACAACATTTAAACCACCTGAATTCGAATCAACTGGTTAGAAAAACAATGCTGTTCCTCGAGCCTTTATGTAACATAAATTCAGTGAAAATATGCTCAAAGCAAACTCTAATTAAAGGTTTTAGTTGCCAAATAATATGTTCTGGTTAAAGCCAAGTTAGTATTAAGGAGTGTTTCATGAATAACAGCACAAGCTTTATACTTTGCTGTTGATTTTCTCATGGGAAACTCATGTAAAGGAGAGTGATACCTCCCTGTTGACTTTAACTTTTAGAAATGCAAAGCATGCTGAAATTGTACATAATTCTCTTCTAAAGAAAAGGAAATAGCATTTCAGTGGTTTTCCTCAGTGTCTTACTGAGTTATGGTAGGGCACAATTATGTCTGTTAAATTGATTTACCAGATGGAAGGTTACATTTTATATTTAGCTGATGTGAAGTTGTAGGAGAGTAGAATTGTATCTCATACCATAAAGATCATATGTAAAGGTAAAAATATTTTAATTAACTACATTTTGAAAGTGACTAATTAGAGGTCTAAACTGGTTTTTTTCACTCATTTTAGTTACGTTGCACCAAAAGGGGAAATCATTCTTAGAAATGGGCCTTACCATACAGTTGTTATTTGGCTTAATAACTCAAATGGAATGTTTTTTTAAAAAAAGAGTAAAATGTTCCCACTTCAGTGAGTTTTGGAAATTGCTTGCTTTTGACGCTATTTAGAATGTACAAAGTACTCAGCATTTGGGGGTTAAAATAAATGGTCCTTAACTTACACACTTATGGAACATTAACAGAAAAATTTAAAAGAGAAAACTACATTTTTGTATTTTGTTCGTTTTTGGATACTTTTACAAATAAGTAATTATATTAATAAAAGCTTTACTTTTTATAAAAAATCATATCTGATCAAGTGTTAAATATTAATTTTAAGGAAATTATTGTCTTGGTAATTTTGCTAAGCAATGAGCATATATCATTAATAGTTTTCTTTAATATTCTACTTCCTTACCTAAAAACAATACAAAAAAATATAGCACAGTGAAATGTGATCTAGTCAGAACCAGTATTTCAGGATATTCAGACTTCCAAAGCAGTGCCAACTTGGGAATTTATTAGACTGCTCTATTGACTTCTTATGGCTCCTGTAATAAATTAGCACAAACTTAGTTACTTAAAACAACCCATATTTATTATCTTACTATACTGGAGATCAGAAATCCAAAATGAGTCTCACTTGGCTAAAATTGAGGTGTTAGCAAGGCTGTGTTCCTTTCTGGAAGCCCTAGGAGCAAGTCTGTCCACTTTCGTCAGCTTCTTAGGGCCACCCACACTCTCTGGCTTGTGCCCGCCTTCCATCTTCAAAGCCAGAAATGACTAGGTGAGTCTTTGTTGCATTGCATCACTCCGATACTCACTATTCTGCCTCTTTCTTCCATATGTTGAAAGGACCCTTGTGATTATATTGAGCCCACCTGCGTCATCTAGGATAATCGCTTCATCTTTAAATAAGCCAATTAGCACTCTTAAATCCATTTGCAGCCTTAATATCTTTTTTGCCATGTAAAGTGACAGTCACAAGTTCTGGGGAGTGGGACATAGACATCTTTGTCCTGGAAGTATTATTCTGCCTACCACAACTACTTAAGAGTTTTATAGGATGATGTTTGCTAAAGCATACTTGGATTTACTACCTCTTTACCTTTTTTTTGAGGGGTGGGCCGCGCTGCACAGCTTGTGGGATCTTAGCTCCCCAACCAGAGATTGAACCCACACCCTTGGCAGTGAATGTGTGGAGTCTTAACCACTGGACCACCAGGGAATTCCCTCTTTACCTTTTTATTTGAAGTTTGTTTGAGGTTTATTTATCCAGACAATCACCCAGAGAAAACTGGCTAAATAGAAGGTATTTAACGGAAGGTCTGTCTAGAGAAGGTCTCTGGGTGACCTTAATAAATCCAAAGACAAAATACTACCTTTTACATCATTCTCAAATAGATAATAGTGTTTCCTTGTAAATATGTATTATAAAGAAAATTTGTGATAAAGATAATAAAGCTGTGAATACCATCAAGGCAGAAGTGAATTACCAAGAACATTCCAGAACCATGAAGTTTACAAAGTCAAACTTGCAAAAGAAAATAAATAATAACAAGACCTGCCCAGATGACTTGGAAAGTTTTGAAACAGGAAAAGAAGAGCAGGAAGCAATTTGGCATTTGAGCTGGGTGGAGGACAAACTCCTGTTGACCAGAAGTCAGTGATGTTGAGCCATGGCAACTAGATGTATCTCAGGGGGTTCTAAAGGGCCCAAAAGACTAGTGGTTGCACCTAAAGACTTGAAATTATATTGAAGCTGATAACAGTTCTAAGCAGCAGTAATTAAGCATTAAAATATATGTACATGACTAGACTGACCAGGAAGCCAGTAAAAACTAAACTGAACAATGTGATTCCCTAAAGAGACTAATGGAACCACTTCTACATATGACCTAATCCAGAAATCTGGCAGTCACACTGAGCTACTGGTTCCCCTTCATCTCATCAGATACAAGCTTCCGTTGTTGCTTGCTCTTAGACTTCCTCTTTCTCATCATGTCTTCTGTTGTAGTTCAGTACCCATTTAGTCATATCCCCATTCCAAGTATTGACCATTCTCTGATTTCAGCATAGCCTTGTCCAGTCAACCCTCTGTCTTTTTAAAATTTAAATCTAGTCTTCCTATCCTCCTACTTACATGTCAATTAATACCTCTTCTATTATGTACAAGGCTCAAGTCCTTCCATGGCAAGCACAAACTCTCTTCTCTCACCCTCCCTCCCTTACCTTCCCCCCTCCCCCACCTCATTCTCCTTTGTCCTAACAGTACCTAACAGTTTACAGTTCCTTGAATAAGTATTTCTGTTTCACACTTACACAAGCCATTTATACCTGGTTTTCCACAAGATCCTTGCTAAAATGTATGCTTGAGTAATTCATACTCATCTATCAGTGCTCAGCTGATACATGCTTCCCTTTGTTAAGCTTTACTTGGTGTCTTCCCATCACCCCAGGCTTGGTGTCTTCCCATCACCCCATCACCTAAATACTCACTACATTCTTTATGCCAGTATATATGCCCAAATATACCTGGACAGTTCTCTGTGCATATATGTCTATATTAATATTAAAATTCTCTACTTAGCTGAGAAGTTTCTTAAGGTTAATATCTATAGCTTGTTTTGTATTGTATCCCCAGCATCTTCAGAGAGCTCATATTATGTACTGAATAAACTTCTCTTATAGGAATAAATAAATATATAGAATAAGATAGGAGCTAATATACATCTCTTTAGGTATTTAAAAATATGGGAAGATTCTTCATGAAATAATTTTTAAGAATTTCATTTGCGGGCTTCCCTGGTGGCACAGTGGTTGAGAGTCCGCCTGCTGATGCAGGGGATGCGGGTTCGTGCCCCGGTCTGGGAGGATCTCACATGCCGCGGAGCGACTGGGCCCATGGGCCAGGGCTGCTCGGCCTGCGTGTCCGGAGCCTGTGCTCTGCGACGGGAGGGGCCACAGCGGTTAGAGGCCCGCGTACCGCAAAAAAAAAAAAAAAATTTAATTTGCAGTAATATTTTGTAGTGAAGAGATTGACTGCTTTTGGATGGCTATCACTAGGCAAGTCAGAAGAAAAAGTAAACAAAATAACAGGTTAGAGAACGATATAGTTTTATGGGAATGAACTGAAAATTTTCAGGTAAACATCAGAGACAAAAAAATTAAAAGTCATACAATTGAAGAAAGTAAGTTGTATGGCATTTAAAATTAGACAGTGATTTGCTCTTTTTACTATTTGTCATATTAATCAATACTCCTGAACTCTTTAAGGTCAGGAGAATCGATGATATTGTCCATATTTGCAGGCATAAATACTGAGGCACAGCGACATTAAATAATGCTTTACCCAAATCACACAGTTAAGTGGCACAGTCAAGACTGAAAAACAACTTCAGACTCTTATGAATATAGCCAGGTAAGTTCATGCTGAGAGCACAAATGCGTACAATAAACCTTAGGTTTATGGTGTACTCAGGTAGTTATTAGGAGATAGGTGTTAGTTTTCTGGACCATACCATCCCAACTATAAGGTTGTTTTCTGGGAAAAATTGTGTGCTGTTCCAGCATGTACCCCTGTAAAATAACAGGGCTGCCCCAGTGCAGATCTTGCCTGCTAAGATGGTCCTTGCCCTGCCACGAAAGCAGTTCACACCTATGTTTATACATGTAGCTCTTATGAAGTATGTGGGTAGAGAGTATGTTACAAGTTTTACATCCACAAATAAAACTACTTTTCATGACATTTCTTGAATTCAAAAGAGTATATAAAAGATACATCTAGTAGAGGAGGTGAATAAAACTATAGAGTGCACAGTGTAATTTTTGTGTATGTGTACATAGACCGGATTAGTTCATTACTTAAAGAAGATTAATAATGTAATTAATTTTCAATTCTATTTTTCAGTATGAAATTTTAGAACTCAAGAGGGCTTTTAGAAAAAAAGATACGAATATATCTATAAATACAGACTCCCCCCCAGAGTACTGCATTATTTAAGCTGTGAAATACTTGTTCAGAACTAAGACTTTATTATAAACCCTCAGGCTCTAGGTTAAAAAACATTATTTTAGAAACTGTATTGAAGAAGATTGAAACGTGCTCCTAATCATGTTTGTTTTATTGAAGTCATAATTCAAAATTTTGCTATATTTTCAAAATACAGATTTTCAAAATTTATTTTTGCTTAGGTAGGTAAAATATTTTATAGTTGAAAAACTTAAAGTGTATAAAGGAATTAACTTTGAAGGTACTCTAGACTGTATAGGATATGGATTTCCTTGACTCCAAAACCTGGTATTTTTGATGCTTGCCAGAAAAATGAAATTCCTTCTGCATTCCACACCTGATCTATAAGACCTCTTGCCATAAAGTTCAGCATCAAGAAATTCTTAGAAATTAAAGAAGTTGAAGTTCAGCTAGTTCTCTTCTCAGCAACATTTGAAACCTGGTCTTTTACTGTAAGTTTCATTTCATGTTGGCTATATGCGAGCATTCATTTTTGTCATTCAACAGCTGTTTACTGAGACCCACCATGAGTCTATGTAGTCGTTCAGTCCTGAGAGTAGACACAGGAGTAATTACTGCATTTACTATTCCGAGTGCTATGTGTGGTAATTTCAGTGAAACAGTGATGGTTAGAGCCATATTGCAGTGGTATGAGGTTAGGAAGCAGTGGTGGCAAGTGTAAAGCTACTTAAAAAAAAAAAAAAAAAAAAAAAAAACTTGACTGAAAATTAAAGAAAAAAACAAGA